>NW_028244032.1:0-425776 GCF_964263255.1 Lissotriton vulgaris
GTGCGTGGGATTAACCTTCAACAGAAGGTGTATATCTCACACAGCCAGGGCTTTAAGTGGGCCAGGTCTCACCGGTGCTGAGAAGGGGCCTCGAAAAGGGTCTCTATCGGGCTGTTTTGTGCCCTGGCATTTCGAGGCCCGCTTTAAAAAACTACCGATGAGACCCAGCCCACTTAAAGCCCTGGGTACAATCCTTATGAGGAATGAAGCCTGGATGGTGGAGCAGTAATGTTCTGGTAAACAATGTTTGCCCCGCTGAGATTAGCACCGTTTTCTAGATATCCTTACAGCGTAAATTTACCAACTGAAGAAAACATCTTTAACTCCATCTTGGCTCTTACCCTCCGGTCCTTCACGTGAAGCGGGATGCCTACTTGCGCCGCCGCCCGCCAGTAAGGATGGATCATCAGTCATATTATTGGTAATCATTCAATAAATCATCAAATAGGAATGCTGACCCAAGCATCCTCCTCCTGATATCCGCTTAGATCATGCTAGAGCATGAGTGTCACATATGAGACATGTCACTGTGGTTGCGATGAGCCTCTCGGATGCAATCAGGCCATGCCGCGCTGCGGAGCGCTATCAGGCAGGACGTGTGGAGACAGATATAAATTGACCAATGTGCACTGGATGGTTTAGAGAAAACCTGCTCGGTAAGCCACAGGAAATTGGTTGGTAGCATCAACAGCCTCGTTTAAGATGTTGTCTCCCCTAATAATGTCCAGAGTCAGGCTGTCAAGTCTGCTCAAATGGTTCCAACAAAGGCGGTGGATGGGAGACTGTCAAGTGTAACAAGCGAAGGCGGAACATTTTCAGATGTCTCCGGTGTTTACTACAATGATAGGGAAAATGTTCTGGGATCTTTCTAGTCAGACAAAAATTGCAACACAATGCGTCGAGCAGAGATGGAACGCGCAACATAGGGAAGCCAAGGACATGTGGCTTCTGATAGAGTTAGATTTCTCAACTCTATTCTAAGTTTCAGAATGGGGTCAGGTGGCTTTCAGGTAACCAACCTCAACTAAGTCGTTCTTGGTAAATGTAAGGATTGTAAGGAAAAGGAAATACAAAACATTACTTTTTCAGAACATTTAAGGACTGGAGTTATGAATGGTAATTTATCAAGCACTCAACAATGCAAGGAAGGTATCTGTTAGATTTACCTAAATAGTCAGGCGCAAACTAATGCATGTTTTCTGACTCTAGTCTGATCAAATCTGGAGATAGACAGCTGGGCTAGTCTGAATATTTGAGAATCGGATAATTTAAGAACATCGTTATTTAATTGGAAAAGCTGAAAATAATATACATTGTGACGTGAAGGGTCTCGCATATTAGGGTATAAGAAACAGCTAGATAGACATTGTGAAGATGATAAATCAGATATGACGTCCATGTTACATAAAGAGAACTTGTCCCTGACATTAGTACTCAGCAGAAAATAGTACCTATAAGAACTTTTCAAAATCAGGAGACAAAATCCACCCCGCTGGCAGTTTCCTTACATGCCGGTAACAAAATGTAGCGTGACAGGAGTTCCTCTCATACCAGCTGCACAGTAGGGGCCTACACCATTTACAACAATGCATGGGTTGAGAAGGCACAGCTGTCCTCTCAGCAAAAGTTCCCCATTGCATTTTGGGAAATGCAGTTCATGATATTTTCAGTTCCTCATAAGTAAGAGGTGTTCGCCTTCAATTGATGGAGACAATGTTGGAATGTCTGCGACTTTCTGGACACATGTTTCTGGGTGACTGTCCTTCTTTCAGCAGGAAGTAGCAGGTCTCTTTTTTGGGGGTATTTTTAATGCTGCCTGTATTTTACCCGGGCAGTTCCACTCCAAAGTGCGCGTGTGAAGCTATCACAATGCCATATGGACGAATCTGCGTTTATGGATCCAATATGTGCATCTGTAACAAACAGCAACGTAAGTTAGAACAATGATTACCTTACAAAAGAAGGCAGGTCATCAAAATAATATTAATGGCCGCATTATGGAAAGTATGGGGCAATTCTGGCACAGGAGTCATCCACCATTTCGCTCTCTCCAAAGAGTTCAATTAGAAGGCTCGAGATGTGCTTAAAAAGTTTCTTCCTCATTCTGCTTTTACTATATGTGCTCGCGGGAGGCCAGTTCAGCTACTTGGGTAACCATTTTAAATGTAGGCTCAGAAACCTTTCTACAGAGGAAGAGGCTGTATTACTTTGTCGGCCATTAGCAAAAATGTCAGCCATTTTCCTCCATTTTTGAGAAGGTTTCGACTGGGAAAAAAAGAAATGCCAGAGAGAAAATGGGCCTGTCTGGGTTGAGGCATTTATGTTGGATTCTACTTTAAACCACATTTTGGAAGAGTGGTTGGAGAGAGCAGAGCATGCATGGTCTGGTTTATAATTTGCTACTCTGCTCTAAAAAACACTAATCTGGGCTAAAGCTGGTAGTTTAGAAGTGTCATGTTTTCAGTATGTGAAAATGTAATACATTGTCTGAGTTTGTTTCATATATGCTGAAGTAAGACATTCATGGTTCACGTTCATTTCAGCTGTAAAAATGTATAGCATGTTAATTTTAAAACATTTTTAAAAATCCAAGGAGCTCATTTAGAGTTTGGCAGACAATCCCTCCGTGACTTGGCTGGGGAGGGCTCTGCATTCCCAGTAGCTCATGTAGAGAGAGAAACGAACTGTGGCATTGTACTGGCACCAGTACAAAACCATTGGGATTGGCCACCTCCGGTTGTGGTGCATCAGAAGAGCCACCATATTCAGTGCAGAATATTGCAGATCCCCCCAGCTTGGGTCCACCATGTGGGGCAGGGCAGATTTTGGCCTGAGAAAGTCAACAGTGGTCCATACATGCATCAAGGTCTTTGCATTTTTATTATTATAGAAGAGAACTCCCAAAGTGGAGGTTTGTTTCAGAAAGACAAAAAAAGCTGAATGGGGAGCAACAATTTGGTAGTCTGACCGGAATTTAGATATGATGAAAGGGCTTCTTCTGTCAAAACGATCCTCATTACCATGCCGGTTGGATGAGCGTCCGACTTGACATCCCAGTGGGAGTGGAACTGCCCAACTAGAAGTGAGTGGTTCCACCCCATATTACAATCCGACCGCTAGCCCAGCTTTCGGAAATATGCCTTTTTCAATTGTAGCTTGGGCTGTGGCCGGAAATTGAAAAAGGCATATTTTTAAACATCCATGCACTGTGTGCCAGGCACCAAATGGTGCCCGTCAGAAAAGCAGCAGTCATTACCTCCACCCAATGACTCTGACCGCCGGACATAATCCGGCGGTCGGACCACTACTGTAGATGTCGGTGGGTCCGCCACTACGTTTTTACGACGATTTATACAGAACCAGTATTTTGTTGCTTTGTAGTTATACTAATTCGAAATTAATGTGAACAGTATTATCCTAGAGACAACAGCAAGGTCACTGTAACTGAAATTTGAATGATTCTTGCCTAATACAATCTAAAAAACTATATGTACAAACATGAGTGCGTTGTGTTTCATCACAGACTACACAAGGAAATGCAACATGATGTACATTTCTAATGTAACATTAGAGATGAAAGCAACCATTATAAATCAACTTAATAACACGTGTCTCGTAATTTTAGAGAATATATGTGATGATTGCAACACTTTTTTTGATGAAAAAAAGGAGTCAATGGCGTATTTTAAATATATATGGTACCCTGGTAGAACACAAAAAAGAAGCGTTCTAATGGTGGCAGCTTCAGTTTGCACCTGAGAAGAGGCGTCCTCCAGTAATTGTCGGCCATCTTGAATCCTTGAACTCCCTGATTCAGTGAATGCAGAAGGTTTAGTACGTCGTAATTAATTAAGGGCTGTTATTGATGGCAACAAATCACTTAGCATTAAACCGACAAAAATAAATGTGTGTTGGAAATGAAGTCTCGGTTGGTTCTCTGCTCCCCTAATGGCAGAGGTGAATCCCTCTGAGCTCAACCACGGGGCCTTAATGAGCAAAAGGCAGAAAAATGAAAATATATTCCTAGGAGTCCCTGACCCAACTATTTATTATTGGTAATTACTGGCAATGAAATGTTGACAGGGAAACGGGAATGCCTTTAAAATTCAGAGCGTCGCCTCGCCTGAATGCATCACACTCAGTGGCGGCCGCTCCATTAGGGCGTTGGAGCACCGCCCGACTGCTTTCTTGCAGTGCGGAAGAAGAAAATAAAATGGTATTTTAAATACCATTTTATTTTCTGCTTCTCGCACTGCGAGAAAGCAGAAGGCAGGGGTATGCCTGGTTGGTGGCGGGTGGAAAGGTATGCCTGGTTGGGGTGGGCAGGTGGGCGGGGCGGGGAGGAGTTGCTTGCACCACTCTGAATGCCCTGACTCTTTGGTCGGCCCTGGGGCCAAACAAATTTGGCAGTATTTCACTATCAGGACATGCCACACACACCACAGCATGTCATACCTTTCACATACACTGCACCCTGCACCACGCAAAAACACATTGTTGGACCTGGCTTTTACAGCGGGTTTATCCCCAGATTTTGAGCTTTGTGGCCTTTGGTTTCTAACCTGTTATGGTTGGTTTTATGACTCTGGACACTTTACCACTGCTGGTCAGTGCTAAACTGCATATGGTCTCCCTGTAACTTGTATGTATGGATTGGTGTTTCCATGTTTGGCTGGTTTGCTTTACTCGTCAGTCCCTAGTACAGTGCACTGTGTGTACCCAGGGCCTTTAAATCAAATGCTGCTAGTGGGCCTGCAGCACTGGTTGTGCCACTCACATAAGCAGCCTCTAAATATAACTCAGGCCTGTCATTGCAGAGCCTGTGTGCAGTCTAATACTGCCATGTGAACTTGGCAAGTGCACCCACTTGCCAGGCCCTAACCTTCCCTTTTCTTACATGTTAGTCACCCCTATGGTAGGCCCAAGGTACCCCTGTGGGCAGGGTGCAGTGTATGTGAAAGGTATGACATGCTGTGGTGTGTGTGGCATGTCCTGATTGTGAAATACTGCCTATTTTGTTTTTTACTATTCTAAGGCTATCTGTTCCCATATGATAGAGTGGGGAGTTCCCTTATAAGATCTTATAAACATAACTGCCCCTGGGAACCAGATAGGAATTTAAAGTTTAGTATGCCTGAACACAGAATGTTTAAATGCATCTTTTAGTGAGGGTGATTTTTACATTCTGTGTTTGAAAATACCACTTTTATAAAGTAGGTATTCTCTTGCTTAGTCATCCAGTGTGCCTCTGCTAGGATGTGTATTGACTGTCTGGCTTTGGAGTGACAGGGGCTGGGGATGTGCAGTGGCTCCAGAGAGACTGGATGAGTATGCACTAGGCTGAATAGGCCTGGTCTGCATTTGGAGTGGTGGGTGGAGTAGCACCCGCACTTGAATAGGGCTGTGCTTGCCTTCCATATTGATGGGTCCGCCCCCTGTGCTGTGTCTGGAGCCAGGGCTCACACTGACAATGGAGGTTGTTGTGCACTTGCAAAGTGCTCCCCAGAACTGGTTTGGACTGGGCTCAGAGATCTGGGCCAGGAGAGAACAAATCAAGCAATCAATCAATATGGGGTTTGTAAGCGCACTACTCACCCGTAAGGGTCCCAAGGCGCTGGGGGGGGGGGGGGCAGCGTCTGCAGATCTGCTTAGCCGAAGAGCCAGGTCTAGAGTGTCTTTCTGAAGGTGTTCAGGGAGGGGGTGGGTTCCAGGTCTTTAGTTTTACAAAAAGATTTAATGTATAACAAGAGGAGCCCGACCCGGGACTTTTAGATCGCTTCTGGGAATCAAGAGGAACCTTTGTCAAGGAGAAGAGCAGGAGAAACTGAGGATGTTTTGAAGTCTCAGGGACACAAAGACTTCTCCACCAGCTTCCTGAACTTCCTTGCTGGGTGTTCTGACCTGCTAAGAGATGCCTGCTGTTGTTTTGGACCTCTGTAGGCTGTTTGCCGCTGAGAGCTAGAAAAGAAACGCAACTTTGAGAAGCGTGACGCATCCGCACCTGTTTCCGACGCATCACCGAAGAAATTGTTGCAGCGCCTGCCTGCGACTCAAGAAGTCGCCGCATGCGCATCGAGTGCACCGGTCTCAGAAGTCCGAGATCACCACATTGAATCCGATGCAAGCCCTGCTGTGCAGCTGCAAGAACCCAAGCATTGTCCAGGATCGTTGAATCGCACCGATGCACCAGGTCTGTCGCTTCATTGGGGGACGCAGTAAAAACCGATGCATCACTTCCTCACACTGTAAGAAACCGAAGCATGACCTCCTCTCCAATAAGGAACAGACGCATCGCCTCTCCTGCGCAGCAGTAAGGAACCGATCCGTCACCTTCCCTGAGTGTAAGGAACCAATGAGGCCCTTTTTGTTTGTGTGCACGACGCAGCAAAGGGACTTAGTGTGAAAAGCACCTTTGCTGCGTCGTGAGTGTTGCATCTGCAATTTGCTTTGAACTGAACTATTTCTACCATTTGAAAGTCATATTTTTATTACTGTATTGTGGATTTTTGTTGTTTGGTATTATTTATTTTAGATAAAGATTACTTATTTTTCTAAACTGATGTGGTGTCTGTTTGTAGTGTTTTCACTGTATTACGACTGTATGTGTTCACAAATGCTTTACACACTGCTTCTGAGATAATCCTGTCTGCTCGTGCCAAGCTATCAAGGGGGTAATCAGGGGTTATTTTAGAAGTGTATCCCCTTTACCCTGACTAGAAGCAAGGGTCTCTATTTCGACAAAGGTACCTACCTCTGCCAACTAGAGACCCCCATTTCTAACACTCATGCACTCTAGGACATTTGCATGCTCTTGGGTAAATAAACGCACACTTGGGAACAAAAACAAACTCAGGAATGCACATCTAGGAACATTAACACATACAAGGATGGGAAGCAAAGTAATAATTAAATATGATACTAATTTGTAATTACCGTACTTTCTGGCGTATAAGACGACTTTTTAACCCTTGAAAATCTTTTCAAAAGTTGGGGGTCGTCTTATACGCCGGTGTCATTTAATAAGCAAGTGAATATAGCCCAAACCCTATATTTTAAAAGGAAAAGTAGGGGATCGCCTTATACGCCCAGTCGTCTTATACGCCAGAAAATACGGTATTTATTTCAATTAATTTTGTGTTATGTATAATATGGAATACTTATTTATTATACTAATATTTTAGTGGAAGGTTGCTAGGTTTTTATGGGTATAGGGAAGGAAGTTGTTTAATTAATACTTAATGTATTATTAATTATTTGTAAATTAATTATTTAATTGAATTTTAAATATTTAAATTATAGAATATTTAATTATTTTAAATATATTTGTTGGCTGCTAAGCTGGGAAGTTAATTAAGTAATAATTAACAATTAATTCTTAACTTTTTAATTATTTATTTAAGTGATTTTAATTAAGTAAATTGATGAATACTTTTAAGTTATATTTTAGGTGTGGGTTGCTAGGTTTGTAGGTGTATAAGATGAGAAGTTAATTAATTAATAAAAGAATAACAATTATTTATAATGCAATAAATAGTTTAATGAATAATAAATAAATGAATTGATTAATGTGTTTACATTTTTTATCACTAATACTATATATGTATGTTAATTAATAATTCACAAATACAAAACATAATTTTGGGAAGGTTGGAGCTTTTCTACATTCAGTTGAGGCCACTCAAAATTCATACTATATTCTGTTTGATGCATTTGTACTGTTCCCATAAAGCAATAGGATACTAACTTAGGGGCTTATTATGATTGCGGTTTTCCCGCATCCTCCGGGCCGGCGGAAGCCACCGCCGGCCCGGAGGATGCGGGAAAACCGCTGCGGAGCCTCCACAGACCCGCCGCCAAATTCGAATGGCTGGTGGGCCTGGTATTCCGTCCGCAGCTTTTCCGCCACGGTCGCCTTCCGACCGCAGCGGAAAAGCTCTAACATGTCTGGCGGTGTCTGTCAGACACTGCCAGGCATATTAGGATGTCTGCACTTCTATGCTTTTCCACGGCGGCTTTTCCGCCGTGGGAAAGCATACAGACCTTCACTTCGGGGGCCCGTTGCGGGCCCCCTGGGTGAAGAGGTGGTGGGGGGTGCCCCCCTGCATTTGCGTGAACAAAGCAGCAGACACCGCGCGATGCCTGCCGCTTTGTGCACGCAAATGCCGTGCATGCATTTTTAACATTGCGGCGGGTGCAGCTTGAAGCTGCACCCGCCGCAATGTTAAAGATAGAGGATGTGACTGCCACCCTGGCGGTCACATCCTAATCTGCACAGAGGGAACGCCGCAGCCCATGCGGATGTTCCCTCCTACTCTGGGGTCGCAGACGGACTCAAGTCCGTCCGCGATCCTAATGACCCCCTAAATTTTAGACTCCAAATTCATATTCCTTCAGATTTACAGAATGTTTTCAAATTTTCAGTTTTACATTTTGCTCGTTTATTTATATGCACGTTATTAATCTGTTAATGTTATTTGATTTTCTAAGGTGTCGCGGACCCCATGGGTGGGCTTCATGGACCCCCAGGGGTTCACGGACCGCATATTAAGAACCACTGACCTGCATTATATTAAATGCATTTATTACAAAATTTCATATTTACTCATTAAACTCTATTCATATTTTAAAAATCAACATATTGTCAATTTTTTCACGATATTAGTGTTGACTATATTTTTCCCGATATTTTTGTACTTACCGTTATAAATTTAGGATTACAATATTACGGTAAGCAATATTTTTGACCCACTTTATTTGGCAAGAATATTTTTTACCACAATATTGGGTCAGTGACCCTGTGTATAATGTGTCAGTACTCCCATGTGCTGTTTAACAATGCAACCATTTGTTTAGTTGGTCTCAGGCCTCTTGTGTGTAAGTCTGTCAATGAATATCTCTAGTGCATCTGTAAGTGCATGATGTATGTGAACTAGTTACTCTATCGTCGCTTCAGCTTTTCCCTCTGTATCCTTTGTAATCAATTGTTAGAAAACCCTGCTAGGAAGCCGCATCAGATATGGATGGGCTGCTGTCAATCCTGGACTACCTATGATGCTGAATGCCATGCAGTTAGCGGTGGAAAGGAGACTAAGCCGCACACTTCTGCTTATGGGTGAAATATACACTCTCATATTTTTGGAGGACACGGGCTGTGATTTATTACAGACTGAAAACAGACATGCATAATAAATGCCTCCCGACACCAACAACAAATCACAGTATTCCACTCTGCACCCATCAAGAGCATACTGTGTATGCCTTTCATGGCAGCGTGCTCAGTACTGTACCAGAGCCAAAAGGATGGAGGGCAGATTTACTAAGATTTGATGCAATACAGAGCAGCAACCAAATGGAGATAGCAGAACTGTGTCATATCTATTAAGGTATGGCACTGTTTCTCTCTCCCACTGCACTGGCACACTTTCGGCTGCCTTGCACAATGCACCATAGTTCAAGAGTGTGTGCATTATCTCTAGCGTAGGTTTTGTACTGGAAGGGTGCCTGTCAAGTACAAAATACTAGGATTAGACATAATTGAATACTTTTCCAAGTTTGTATGTGAACTCCATAGTACAGCAAAACTGAAAAATTAAAAGATTTGGAGAGGTGGCGTAACTTTGCTTCGCAAATCCATGTCTACAATGTTAGTCGATCGGAATATTTTGTCAAAACCTGTGTTGCTGCATTGGAACACACATTTACCACTCATGCTACTTGCACCTAATTTTGCATTACTTTCTGACGCAAAACAAGCGACAAGTTTTGCTCCTGAAAGTACATTCCACATTTACACATTTAACAAGGGAGAGGGACTTTAATAGCTGGTATAGCCCAGCTACGAAGGGCTATAAGGCTATTAGAACATTCTGCCACTAGAGGGCAGAATGTTCTAATAAAAAAACAAAGCCTTATGGGAGCGTGAGGGGAATGGAATCCCCTCAGGCTCCCTGAAGCCTTTGTTCACAGCCAAGCTGTGAACAAAGTAACATTGGAATATTGAAGCTCCAGGCTTATACCAGCAATTATAAGCCCGGAGCACTCCATTGTTTTCAATGGAGCTCCCAACATTCCAATGTTCTATTACAGCTTGAAATCTGTTTATCCTACAGGTGATCAGGTAAGATGCAACACAGGCCCCCAACCACTGTGAGCTTTACAAAGTGACGGAGTGAGTGACTGTCTGGTTTGAAAACTGCCTCTGCTGTTTTAAAAACTGCTACTGACACACTCACATTGTTTGGGCACCAACTTCCTTCGCACTAAGTGAAGACCACCATGCCCCTGCAGAACTTGAACATCACACATTGCATGTTATATTCTATTACAAGCGATAATGGATATAATTTTGGTAATACAGTGGTATTCTGGTGTCAGAACATGCAGTAACAAGAAAACAACACAATGCAATGTAGGAAGACTATAGTGTCTCACATATCATTTGCAGTAATATGTTGGTGCCTGTAGCATGACTTTCTTGAACTCGTGTTTGAATAGTTTTCAGTTTTAGTCCCTAAGCTTAATATTCGACCAATGAGTCAGAATACCTACTGCTGCTGTTTGGTGTATCTTTTGATTATATCACAAAACCTGGCAATATGACAGAGAAACATGTGACCAATTGTCTAATCTTCATAATTTATGACAAAAAAGGACATTAGGGCATTATTGTGACCTCGATTTCTCACCTAATACCGCCCATATACATTAACGACTTTTACATTTCAGTGGCTTATTATATAAGATATATTGAAGTAACAGAAATGGGATGACAACACACAGTTATAACATAGTAGATTTACCTATACATGTGCAATATATTGTCCCAGGTAAATCTTGATTTATAAAATTGCACCTCAACAATGCATATGCAGCTGGCAAAAAGTAAACGTGCACCAATATTGCACGTTATCAATGTTAGTGTGGGGAAAGACTTTTCGAGGGAAATATATTTTGAGTAAAAAGCAAAAAATAAGGGGCATGTTAACAAGCCCATTATCGCAGCATTAGCCGCTTTTTTGGGGCGAAAAGTGGCGATAATGGCATTGCCCTATTAGCAAGGACACACTAGCGCGTGTTTCCTTGTCTTAGCACCGATTTTCCTTACGCCTTGCATCGCATCTCTAATGAGATGCAAAGTAGGCGTTCCCAAGAAAAACAACATTAAAAATATTGCTATCTGTCCTTCGCAGTATTGACAAGCCCGCCCAGGACACCCATAACGATATTAAAAGCTGCACTAACCGCGGTTATTGCCGGCATTTTACGTCTGAGAAAATCCTGACTTTACTATCTTTTACATGGAAGGTGGATTGTACGGCTAAATCCACATCTCCCTTACTAAGGATTCCCCTATCGCTGCAGGTTTATCGCTGGATTCATAGCAATAAACCTGCATTTCGCCGCTATAGCCGGACTTTACATCGCCGTGGAGATAAGCATTGTAAATAACGCGATATCTTGGAGATCAAATCTGGCGATAGCCGCCATTAAACAAAATCACGCTAAGCGCGCTTGCCGATATTTATCGCTGCTCGTTGATGATATGCCCCTAAGTTTTAATAAATTTTCTGATTTCCTAACAATAAACATGGAATCTCTATAATGCGGTGACTAGTTGGTACATGTAGGGTTATGAGAAACGGCATACTCCGGAAATGTATTTAAATGCTGCAGAATTCTATCTATACGACCTAAAACTCAGAGGAAACAGACACATACACCTGGCAGTGCCGTGAAAGGGGGTAGCTGCCCTAAACCTCTCTAGGTGGGTCCATCACATCCAGAAATGTAAGACTGCTTATGTGAATCCACTAAATCTAATGTTTACTAATACTCCAGAGCAGTGCTTAATTTGAGACAGGGGGATGGTGGTTGCCAGTGGGAAGCACCAGCACTTATTTTCAGCCGTGGTGCATGCAGGTAAGAGCGGTGGGGCCGGGTGAGGGGGGATTTTGACAGACAATGATGAGGGGAAATTAATCATTTATTTAATTTTCCCTCATCACCATCTGTCCAAATCCCCCCTCACCCGACCCCACCGCTCCACCGTTCTTACCTGCACAGGCCGCGGCTGCTTATTTTGGGGACCAGCAGTTATATTTCCTCATTAGAAATGGACCGCGAGCAAGAGAATTAAAAACACACAAAGGGAACAGATGCCAGACAGAGGTAAGAAGAGAAACACAGAATTACCGTTGCAAACTGAGAAAATAGGAACCTGTTTGCTTGAGATAAAGCAGCAGAGAGTGTCTGATAGCGGATCGAAGAGCCATGAGCAGTGGCGGACCGTGACCCTCAACACTGGAGAGGCGCCGGGTGGACTGAGAGACAAACCCAGTAGAGGGCAAAAAAGAGTTAAAAACAAATTAAAATGTACTTATCCATTTTTCGCTCTCCTTTTTTCTTTCTTCTTTCTTCTGGTGTCAGCGTGACGGCAGGCACCTGAAGGAGCCTCAGGCAACCCCCTTCTGCAAATCCTGATGCTGCTCTCATGCTGCAGATGAGCAATATGAGAGCAGTGCCATGATTGGTTCGAGCAGGCTGCCTCGACACCCCAGCAGGCACAGGACGTCGGTGCCTGCTCTCCTCCCAGTTGTCTGAGACGGCTGGGTGGAGACGTTTACACTGTGCATGTCTAGCTGGCCGTCGCAAAACGGCCGGCAAAGTGACTTGCGAAGTATAAACTTGTGAAGCGAGCGCCACTCCACTGCTGCCATTCAGCTGCAGCCCCACCCCCAAACACTGCTCAGGCTCAGAGCAGTGAAAAATAAAAGGGTAATTCGCTTTATTACTATTTTTTATTTTACACTATTGCTGCACTGGCAGCAGGGGGGCGACGCTCCTCCGCCCTAATGGGGGGCCGCCGCTGGCCATAAGGTTGATTCAAGACTAGGCATCCTTGGTATTCGATGTTCCGATATTTGAACGCACCGGCTGAGGGTTTCTGAGCAGGGCTTGGGCACCGGCACTCATTCCATTACAACTTAACGGCATCGATGCTGATGACAGAACCGCTCCGTCATCAGCCGCAGTGGCGCTGTGCTGATGACGGAGCAGTTCCGTCATGGCCCGCCCTAAGCGCCTGCGCGGCGCGGATTCCGCGCCTGCGCTGGGTGTTCTATTGAGCGGGTGGGGCCATGACGGAACCGCTCCGTCATCAGCACAGCTCACCCGAGGCTGGTGACAGAGCGGTTCTATCACCAGCGTGTGAGCGCTGCGCGGCCCCCCAGCCCCCTTAGCGCTGCGGCGGAATAGCCGCCGCAGCGAAGGGGTTATGCACTGAAGGGATGACACGAGAAGCTGTGGAGATCTGTGTGCATTAGAGGATCTCAGCTCACTGAGTGCCCTTCGCGTTCACAGACTTGCAGCTGGCTCAGCTGTCTTCAGCCGTGATTTAAGAGCATGGACGTTTCCATAAACACAGCTTGTGCTGGGTCTTAAAGGAAATGGGGCCCTAAGGTACATCCGTCTTACTGAGCTGTAAAATATAAATACACAGCTACCAGGAGTCTACTTTGCAAAATGTTTGTGTTTTCATTAACCTGTCGCTGCGGCAGAATGGCTGCAAAGAGAGGTTCTTCCCCACCAGTAATGCTCAGAAACATCTGCCATTAAGGAAGGAGGGTGAGGGTGTTATAGTGTGGAGAACAGTCACACAACAATACTGTGTAAAGTGAAATAGGCAATAATGACTGCTAATAACATCCTTACACGACAAAGACCTTCAGCTGCATCAAATTCATTTTACTCTCACATTAACCAGTAATAACCATTACTAAACTGGACATTTAACAAATCTCTATAAGCCATAGAGGGCCAAACACACATACACACTGGTCAATGAAATTCCAGGACAGTATGTAAAGAGCATCTAGATAAAGAAAGGGTTTTGGTGCCATGCTGGTGGCAGAAGGTGCTATACAAATGCCAATACCATAGCATAATTATAAAAAAAAAGGTTTTAAAGGCTTGCATATCGTTAATAGGTCCCAAAGCGACATTTCATTTTCAGTTTGTGTTTGAGAGGTTGCATGCCACCCCTTAAATGTTTCCGGAATACTCAAGCTATAAATAATTGGTTTTAAAGTCACTTCTGAATAGGGAATAATAAATTTGACGCCTTGCCCCATCAGACAAAATGAGTATTCCTCTACACAAGGAAATACTTTTGTGAGCCCATCAGAACATTGTGTGCTGGGAAAAAAAATCAAAATTTTTTTTTTCTAAGAATCCTCAATCGTAAGCTTCATAAGTATAAAGTATAAAGCATAACACATCATCACACAACATGTCAATCTGTCTGCAAATATTTACATTAGTTTAAAATAAAGAAGGCATAAAGTAAGATTCAGTCCGAAAGCAATCATAAGACCAATTAGGAATAGTTTCACCATGCATAAAAAGAATACTCAACTGGGCCTTATTATGACGGTCGGACGGTTGCGGAATTGAACCACCCGACCATTGGTCGGTGGTTCCGACCACAGAATTTGGATGCAACTGCCCTATGGGAGGTGAGAAACATCCAATTTTCAATGACAGCTTGCCAAGCGGGCAGAAAAGACCCTCAGCACAAGCTACAATTGTAAATTGGATGTTTAGGGGTGCCCCCAGGCCCTATAGAGGAACGTCAGTGGAGAAGTGGCCATTCTAGGGGCCCCTAAAGTCACTTTGCACTTGCCTTTTCATGGCGGGCGGACTGCCATAAAAGGGCAGGTGGAAAGCGATATCATAATCTCAACAGCAGAGGCGAGGCTGGCTACGCTATCATTATGAGATTATGAGTCCTTCCGACGATCAGAGGAATACCCCTGCACGTTTCCCTCCAACCACCGTCATTGCAATATGGCAGTCGGAGGGAAACCATCGATATCGGGCGGAGAACATCCAACCAGCTGTCGGATGGTTTCCCGCCGGACATTGAAATCGGGCCCTAAAACTCAACTCGCCATTGAAATTAATTGCAAATTACTTGCAGAGTTGGGGGGAAATCAAACTGTGTGACCCAGATTTATCAAGGTGTTGTCCTTGTTTCATGCAAGTTGAAGCAAGGCAACGCAAACCCTTAAGTGATATTCATTAAGCCACACAACGGATTATTTGCGCTGCTTTGTGTGACTTTGTGAAGAAATGTTATACAACTCAGCAGCTTGCTCTGCGATGTGTTAGATGTAGTCGAAGGCATTCAGTAGGTGGAGCATAGTTGTTCACAAGCATCCACCCATAAAATGTGACGCGCTCCCAAATTTCCTAAAATCAGTAAAACTGGGACTGTGCCAAATTGGTGCACCTCCCAAGGATGGCGTAACAAGGAGAAATATTTGTATTGCTCCTTGTGAAATCCTCTTTCTAAGAGTGGTTTACTCATCACATTTACAAAGAGGAAACTGCATCTTAGGATGATTGTTTTTATGTAAGAAGGTGTTGTAGCCACAACATGAGACGGAGAGTGGTGTGTAGATAACAAGATTTATTGAACATAAGCAACAGGACATCAGCGCGCCCGCCGCCTGCAGTCAGCCTGTGAGAACTGACAGCTGGCATCCGGCGCTCAGCATAGAACCTTCGGCATTCCAGCATTCCACGGCGGTGCGTGGAGCGGAATGACGTCACAACATACCCCCCTTTCCTCTACCCGCAGGTAGGGAATAAAAAGGAAAACACTAGGAAGGAAAGGCATATAAATGTCAGAAGCATAGAACATAACAATAAATCATCCGACAATGAAGTCATGCAAATGCTGAGGGGTTCTCCTGGCCCGTAAGGGTCTCTGATAGGATTGAGCTCTATGGAGATCAGGTGAGTCATCATTTGTGTAAAATGGCCTTTGACTATTGCTCAGGTTATCTCCACCAGGGCCTGGTGCCCTCACTCCTACACCTGTGTGAGCACTGTTGAGCAATTGACTGTCATGAGCCAACATGTACCCAGAACATGAATTCTTGGTAACCACTTTACTAACCACGCTTTTGGGAACATGATCTCGTGAGCAGTACTTTGCTACCCTACGTAGGTTCCACTTTTCACCATTCTCTAACACAACATAGAATGGGTGTGCTTCCTTTACCTGGAAGGGTCCTCGAAATTTGCATAAGCCTCTTACCCAGCGTCCGGAACGGACCTTGACCCAGTCACCAGCAATTATGCTGGACACATTCTTTTCCTTGTCGTGCACTCTACAGGAAGCATGCTCAGGAATGCTCACATCACATCCATTCTCTTTCTTTCCTTCAACCAATTCTCTGATCCACGGAGGCACCAGTTTGGAAGCCGGTTTCCTACCTCGCATGGCGACAAAGGGAATAGCTCCTGTTTTTGCATTTTCTGTCGTGCGATAGGCCCATACCAACTCGCTCAGAGTCTCCTCAATGTCAAGATTATTGGTTATTGCCAAATTTATCGCGCCCTTGATCATGCGATTGGCTCTCTCGACAATCCCATTGGATTGTGGGTTGTACAAAGTCGTGAACGTGTGTTTAATGCCACACTCACTCAGAAATTCTCTCATCTCACCAGAAGTTAGCTGAGTCCCGTTGTCTGTGATAAGGACAGCGGGATGACCCTCCTCCTTGAAAATCATACGCAAAACCTTAATGGTAGTTCAAGTGGTTATTTCAGGGAGTAGGTAGACAATGAGCCACCGAGTATGAACATCCATTACTACTAACCCAAATCTTTTGCTGGGGTGAACACCCGGCATAGGCCCAATTAAATCGAGGCATATGCTGTGCCACACTACACCTGGGTCGTGGATGGAATTTGGGACAGATTGGGGTCCCACCTTGAGTCGCTTCTCACTTTCGCAGCACTCACTGCACCTCTCTACCCAATTGACCACCTCACCATCCATACCAGGCCACCAAAATTCATTCCTCAACCGTTTCCTCGTAATGGTTTGGCCCAGATGCCCTTCATGCGCCAAGTCAAAGAGTCTTTTCCGAATTTCAAGTGGGGGAATTATTTTGTCTCCACGCACGATGACCTGACCAGCAACGATTGACAATTCGTCAATGACTGCATTAAAAGGTCTAATGCTGATGGGCAAAGTGCTCTCCCTACGTCTACCTTTGGAAATGAGATTCACAACATTCTTTAGTACTTCATCCTTAGACATAGCTTCCACCCACTCTTTCTTACTGACTGCGCCGCTACTCCACTGAACTACATCTTCGACACTGGCGATGGCCCCTTCACTTTCTTTTTTAGATACACCCGTCCTGTCTACATCCTCCCAATTCAAGGACAGTCGTGACATGCAGTACATTGCGCCAACCTGAAATAAACTCGACATCAAAATTATATTCTTGTAGTCTAGAGGCCAACCTTGCTAGTCTGGCTGACCCCTTTCCTGTTCCACCTGGTGAGAGTATCTTCAACAATGGTTTATGGTCAGTGCAGAGTTTGAATCTACGCCCCCACACATACATCCTGAAATACTCCACACCCCAAGCGGCTGCCAGGGTCTCCTTTTCTATCACAGAGTAACAGCGCTCAGTGGTAGTCAGGGTACGAGAAGCGAACGCCACTGTTTTCTCATTGGTGCCGTCACACTGCGACAGCACAGCTCCTACACCAGTATCACTTGCATCCACAGTAATGATGGTTTTCCCATCTACATTAAATGGAACCAAAATGCCTGCATTGCATATTTCTTCCTTAATGTCAACAAAACACTTCTTCTGATCATCCCCCCAACAAAACTTGATCCCTTTCCTCATGAGCACTTTTAGGGGTTCAGTCTTACTGGCAAAGTTCTTCACAAACTTGGAATAGTACTCGATTAGCCCAATAAATGAGCGTAGCTGGTCTCTGTTGGTGGGGACTGGAGCCAATTTTATAGAAGCTAGTAAGTCTCTCTTTGGTTTTACACCATCTGACGAGATGGAATGCCCCAGATATTCCACCTCGGTTGCCAAAAATGTACATTTTTCCCTGCGTAATGTCAGACCAGATTCTAGGATTCGTGCTAGGGCATCTTTCAATGCAGAGTTATGGTCACTCACACTCTCACCAAATACCAAAATGTCATCCTGGAAGTAAATTACATTTTTTACATCTTTGAAAATCTCCGTGACCATTCTCTGGAACACGCTCGCAGCCGAACATAACCCAAAGGGCATCCTCGTGAATTGAAATATCCCCTCATTGGTGATGAAGGCTGTGAGGTGTTTTGATGACTCATGCAAGCGTATCTGATGGTAAGCATGACGAAGTTCAAGTTTGGAAAAGTATTTTGCCCCTTTTAGCATCACCTTCAGTTCATTTATGTTGGGCAAGGGAAAGGTGTCAGGGATTACATTCTGGTTTAAACTTCTGAGGTCAACACAAAAACGTAATTTACCATCGGCTCGTTGTGAAATAACAACTGGGGAAATCCATGATGAGCACTCAATAGGTTCTATGACCCCATTGGCTAGCATCTCATCCAACATTTTCTTCACTTCCCCCCTGGGAACCTTTCTCAGTTTGTGTTGCACTGGGACCGCATTACTCTTCATCCTTATCTTATGTACGTATCCCTCCAGATTGCCCAGCTGATCTCTAAAAACACCCTTACCCCTTCCAGGATGTCTACCACAGAGAGATCATCTACCACCATGACCTGTTCTACTGCATGTGGGTCAATTTTGATATGGAGGTCAAACTGGTGATACCACCCTAAGATTGGAGGTCCTGATTCTGCTACATAAACCTTACCCCTCACAGATCTTCCTTTAAAAACAATCACTGTTGCCATGTAACCAAGTATGTCTATCTTTTCACCCTGATAACCCCCTGGATTTATATCTTTTGGCAACAGCTTCTTATTTGGCCACTCCTGTTTGAACATTTTTTTTGGTAAGATAGTATATAGTGACCCCGAGTCAACCATCAAGTCAACTTTTTTATCACCAATGACAAACCCAGCCTTAGGCCTGTTTTTCCTCCTATCGTCTAAATTATGAGATTCAGTGAGAAGAATTTCTCCATCCTCCCCACCACCGCAAGATGAAGGTTCAACACACAAGATCCTATCAGGCTTGTAAGAGCATTCATATGTAGTAGACTCATCTGATAACATTGCCACCTTTCCCTTGTTGGCATCCCTGCACATTCTTTCAAAGTGACCCCTCTGGCCACACTTTCTGCATTCCTTCCCAATGGCCCATCTCGCCCAAAAAACTATTCTGCCTGTAACGCAGGCGCCCTTGCACCACGACGCAAAGGTGCCTACATTGGCTCCAAGCAGCACACGGTGTGCCAGTACAAAGAGGGAGCAGAAGTTCATTACATAGTAGTTGTGGTGGATTTCTGCTCTCTCCTTTTCACGCAACACATCACAGTCAGTTTCCTTACTGAGTTCCAGTGCAGGAAACTTTATTAACTCTGGCCCTGTAAATATATAATGTGTCTTGAAACTCTCCCCAGTGTGGGAGTAGCAGTTTTGCCTTTCTGGTAATTTGTGTGGTGTAATTGAATTCCTGGTTCTAAGGGTATTGTCTTTCGCAGTTAAGTGGTGTAGTAATATTGTCTTCTAGAAACTGGTCATTAGATTTACCTTCCAGGTATTAGCCATAGTGTCATCTGCATATTGCAACGTTTAAACATGATTGACATATGTAATGCTTTTGACCCAGTAGTACTAGTAGTAAGTCAAACACATTTCCACATGATAGGTAAGATATTACATTCATGTTGGAGCTAGTGAAGCACTTTTCACACAGTATTAATTGAAGTGCATCCCAATAGTTTCCAAGTGGTGCCTGTGCAAAGCAGTTGCATATACGTGCAACATACCACAGTAGGTAGCATGTGATAGTTGAGTGTAGTAATTGTATGTAGTTGTAGCATTTATCAGTAGCTTGCTGTTTCACATAGCTATACCACAGTGTAAAGCCCTTCTAGCATGTCTGAAGTTACCATTCTGACATGGCCTCCCTGCATGTTTAAACTGAAGATGCAGATGTGGCTATATGCATCCCACAATATCATAATAAGTATTGTCAGTGGAAATAGCAACAGCATCAATTCTTTTTTGCATTAGTATCATTAGGCATGGGCATGTTAGGCTGTAATGTTTGCATTGGTAACAACTTGCCCTTCTTCGCCACTGTTGGCAATAACCTGTGATCACCTAATTGCCACACTTAGCTATTGCTGCATTGGCAGGTTAATGTGAACTAACTGCACTTTCAGCAGTCTTTAAATGTAGTGCATATGTCAGACATTGTCCCTGCACTTAACTGTGAGCTATTCACATTTTGCAAATACAGGGGCATATTTACTATAGAGTGATGAAGGGTGGTGTTATCCTCCCTGGCTTAACGATGTGCTCCTCAACTTCAGTAAATGCAGGGTTGCACCATATATACAACAATGTGGTGGACCCTTGCATTTCACTCTATCCTGGCGCTAAATTTTGCAGCCTAGCGCCAACGCAGGCTCCCTTGCACCATAGTGCAAGGATATCTGCATTGAGGGGAAGATTATTTATGAGCAGAAAGGTGTCTCTTCCTGTTTATAAACAATCTTTAAATGGTGTTTTGTAACTTCTATGTGTGCTGCTTAATGCAGCGCACATAGAAGTTGCAAAACTTATTTTTTTTATTGATTGTTTACGTGCTGGAGGGGTCACCTTTCTGCACATAAACAATCAATGGCCTATTTCCTCTTTCTATGTGTGCTGCACAATGCAGCACACATAGAAACAGCAAAAACAAGAAGAAATTAAACATTTCTCCTTGTTGCGTCTGCTTAAGAACAGGTTTTCCTGGTCTTAATTTTGGTGCTGCCCCGTATTTACACCGCCCTTGTAAATAGGGGGCAGCATCAAAATCAATGGGTGTTTCCATGCACTGGCACACTTTTGTCTGCCTATTGCCAACGCAGACATCCTTGCACCATGGTGCAAGGGTGACTGCGATGAAAGCAGGATTCTTTTTGTGCAGGAAGTGACACCTTCTTGCACAAAAATAATCATGAGAAGCATTTTCCTTTTTCTATGTGTGTTGCAGAATGCAGCACACATGGTAAGCTAAAAAACAAGGAGAAATTTAGATGATTCTTCTTGCTACACCTCCCCTAGAGAGGTATGACATTTTGACGCATTACCAGGTTTGCCACTAATGGTAAAACTTGGAATGTGCTCAAATCCATGAGTGGATCTGTGGGAACACCCATGCTCCACCCATGGAACGCCTCCCTCGGGCAGATGAACACAAGTCAGCGATTTGCGCTGCCTTGCGTTAGTCCAGGTTTATCAAGCCATGCAGGTGCACGCAAGGTAGACTTGCATGTTTGATAAATCTGACTTTGTTGTTGCGTTGCCCTTGCGTCCTCTTGAGTGGACCAGGGGCGAAGCAACACAATGATAAATATGCAAGGGTGACTAGCCCACCGGTGGGATCAGATGCAAGTGATGAAGCGGTGGTACAATATGCTTGCAGCGGGTGCCATTGTTTGACTTCTGTTCACTTGCTCCTCTTGTTATTTTAATTCTCCTTGTGAGTTTTGCATTTCTGTTGGCCACTATGTGAGGATTCCTTGCTCTGTCTCTTCAAGTGCTGATCGACAATGGCAACCACATTTTGAACGTAGCCCTATGCACTACCTTTAAAAACGAATATTAATTGCTTTCCAAACTTCTTTTTACTTTTAATTGACTTACTTGCTCTTTTGATGAACCTAGGAAAACCGCATTATTTGTTATCGCAATTTCATATCAGTTGTATTTCCATAAAGCTGCCTCAAAAACTCTCAACCAGTCAATGTGGGAAGAGAGTGGCATCGCTGGAGCTCCTCTTGCACTTTTATTGAATGACCATAATTGTCATCCATCTTGATTGCTAAATGCCTTCATCAGAAGGTTTATTGGTCACTTGTGAATTTCCCTGTCTAAGCTGACCTAGTGCATGATTCTCAGCTTAATTGGGAACTTTACGGGCATATTAATTCACACAATCCTGCAATGACACTCCTTTCTAAGATGCCCAGAAAAATCTTTTTCATTTTATGTGGTAGCATGAGTGTTCATTAAAGACTGTTGTGTGAGCATGCTTGTTTGAGATCACATGCTTTGAATATGTTATGACCACCAGTCCAAATAGCTACATCACATGCAATTGTCAGGAAATGTCAGTGGCCTTTTAAACATGTCTCTGTTGAACCTTGCCCTTTTCGCAGGGTTATCCCCAAACTTTTTGCCTTTTTCCTCCTATTTATTCTGACCTGTTTTTTGTTGGCTTTAGCACCCTGGGCACTTTACCACTGCTAACCAGTGCTAAAGTGCATATGCTCTCAGTCTAAATTGTTTGGTTTAGCCATGATTGACATATTTGATTTACTGATAAGTTCCTAGTAAAGTGCACTAGGTTTGCCAGGGCCTGTAAATAAAATGCTACTAGTGTGCCTGCAGCACTGATTGTGCCACCTACAAGAGTAGACCTGCAAACATGTTTCAGACCTGCCACTGAAGTGTCTGTGTGCGCAGTTTTAAAGTTCCATTGCGACCTGGCAAGTGCACCGACTTGTCAGGCTCCAGCCTTCCCTTTTACTACATGCAAGTCATCCCTAAGGTAGGATGGGGGTATATTTAAAGGTAGGACATGTGCTGGTGTGCTTTACATGTCCTAATAGTGAAATATTGCTAATTTTGTTTTTCACTATTGCAAGGACTATCTCTCCCACCGGGTAACATGGGGATTGCCTTGAAATATGTTTTGAGTGTACTTTCCCATTGGGAGCAGATAGAGATTTGGAGTTTGGAGTCTCTGAACTCACAAGTTAAAAGTAC
This sequence comes from Lissotriton vulgaris, assembly GCF_964263255.1. Lineage (NCBI taxonomy): Eukaryota > Metazoa > Chordata > Amphibia > Caudata > Salamandridae > Lissotriton > Lissotriton vulgaris. Next base: position 22,772 of record NW_028244032.1, read on the forward strand.
ATCTTTTGATGAAGTTGGTTTATACAATGTGCGTTTGAAAATGCCACTTTTAGAAAAAGGGAATTGTTTAGCTAAACCATTCTGTGCCTCTGCTTGTCTTTAGAATACAAGTCTGGGTTGGCTGACAGTTAAGCTCTTGTGCATTCATTCTAGACAGTCACACAAAGGGAGCTGAGGTGGGCCCTACATATCCTAATCCTAATGGCCCCTCACTAGGATGATGGGCCTTCCTGAGCTGGTGGGAGGAGTTGTCACTGACACCTGAATAGGGCTTTGCCTGTCCTCACACAAAGCTGTCTCCACCCCCTGTAATGAGTCTGGAGCAAGGTCTGAGAAAGGCAGGGTCTTGTGCACTACAAAGACTTGCCTTTGAAGTTTGCCTTCTTCAAATGCAGAAAGGAGTTTACGTTTTGGACCTTTGACACCTCATAATCAGAACACTTCTGGACTGAGGACATTCTGCCAGAGAGAAGATCTGGATCCTGTAGGAGGAATGGTTACTATGCTGTGGCTTTGTTGTGATTGCCTGCTGCTTCTGTCCTGAGAGTGAAAGGAATGGACATTGATTTCTGTATCCTGCTCCTAAGGTTCCCCAAGGGTTTGAGTGGTGCTTGCCTCCTGTCAAGAAGTCTCAGGGTCATCAAAGACTTCACCTGCCAGTGTCTGGGGTCTTCTGCTGAGAGTCCTGACTTGTCTACTGGTGCTAAATTCAGTTCCTGGGACGTTAGAAGTGCAACCTGGTAATCTTAAGGGGAAAATCCAAGCATTGACTCACAGCTGATGAATCGACGCAGCTCCTGCTCACCACTGTCACATCGATGCGGCACGTCTGGATTTTTGACGCATCCTCCCTGGATGCCGATTCTTCATCGACACCGCAACACAGTAGGCCGCATGTCTGGAAACTGATGCATCACCTCCCCTTCCAGTAAGGAACCGATGTCTCACCTCTCTTGCCTAGCAGTAAGGAACCAACCCATCACCTCGTTTGCGTATTAAGGCACTGACACATAGCTTTGCTTTTCCAGCGCCTCACCTCCCCTGCGTCTTGCCTCATCTTTGATTATTGATGCATCTAAGGTGCTATGTGCTAAGACAAACACATCCATTGAGTTCTATGGACTAAACTTGCTCAATCTTTTAAAAGTGATGTTTTGACTTCTGTATGTTGAATGTTTGTCATTTTGGTATTGTTTTATTCCGATAAATATTGGCTATTTTTCTAAACTGGTGTAGACTCCTTTTGTAGTGTTTTCGCTATGTGTGTGCGTGTGTGTGTATGTACATATACTTTAAGCATTGCCTCTGAGATAAGCCTGACTGCTCATGCCAAGCAATCAAGCAGGTGAGCAGGGGTTATCTTAGCAGTGTGATTCCCTTACTCTTACTAGAATGAGGGTCCCTACTTGGACAGGATGTAAACCACTGCCAGCTAGAGATCCCATTTCTAACAGACCCTATAGCATTGTAAAATTTAGAAGAACTCTCTTTATATATGCAGTTATTCCCAGTCCTCTTCAAATGTGCCCCCTTTCCTTTTTTTATCTCACATTATTCTATCTTTCATTTAATTTGTGCTGGTATTCCAAACCGGTTCAGTAGGACACCTAAGCTTGGTGAGTGAAAACTCCTTTTCAAAAGGGCCCCTTGTTGTGGGCTGTTGGTATATTTAGACTACAGCTCCAATATTCAAAATGACCCCCAGACTGTGCTACTTGTTGTGAGGCGTTATTGATTGCCGAAGAACACAAAGGTAGATCACAGGTGGCTCTAGCAGTTATAGTTGCTGTTCAGCACACCTCCTCTACATAGCTACCTGCTCTACCATTTGAAATAATGTCTGCTCCCTGCATACCAACACCACAATACAGTAAAGAAAGATCCAATGGGAGCCCTGGTGTTTAACTGTGTGCACCCAGGAGCATGAACTACTCTTTCCTGTTATAGGGGAGCCTTTCAAATATGTGGGAAACAGAGGTGGATTCATTGATGTCCCTCGGACCAAGGGCAAACCTGACACTTTCTCCAAATCTGCTACCAACACATAATTTTCATCTCCCAAATGTTCGGCAAACACAGGTAGGATCCGGCACTTACTTAAACGTCCTGACAATCATGTCAGTTAGCCACGTTAAAGGTGTTTGAAGGATCAGAAACAGAGTCACCTGCAGAAGCAGAGTTGGATTGTTAAAGTACAATAAGCAGCAGTTTGTATGCATATTGAAGAAACTCCTGGTTTCATGTTGTTGGACCATTGGTGAAGTGAAATGACCAAAAATAATTTTCTTCACACTACTTGAGTCTCTGAACTTTAAATATGTGCTAGTCTCTCTTCTTTTGGGGAGCTTATCTCGAAGTGTCAGTTTGTCCTCCACTTCCAGTCTATTGCTGATCACAGGAAGTGGTGCCTTATGTCTGAAACAACATGCTGCCTTTGGTTGTAGTGTATCCTTGCTGACATGACCCCATCTCTCTAAATTTATTTTAAGGTCATGATTTCAACCAGTCTTCCATTTGCCCATGTCCTAAGGGATTCTCTACCTCAAAAGTAGGAATGGTCTTTCAAATGTGGTGCCCTTGGTGGAAACAGTGGATGTTTCCCTGTGTGTCAATTATTGCCCATTATTTCTCCTCCATCATATTCCGCCACACAACTGTACGTGAATGTGAATGTGTATAGGTACTTAATGTTGTGAGCCAAGCAATGGAGCACTGCACCTAGATGGGTAACAGTGAGGAATATAGGCAATATAAAATCCATTATTTGAAAGAGGTATATGAAGAATGTTTTAGTTATTGGACATAGTCTGTGTTTAGTGCTTTAAATGGTCCACTATTGCACAGTTCTTAGGGCTGCTTCTCTTTGTTTTTGAACTTTGAGTTTTGGCACTTCTTATTATACAACAGTACCAGTATGTGACTTAGGAGGGGGTCTGGAGTGTGCTCAATTACTGAGTCATGACCCGCTCCCAGGGTCTATAGGTACCAACAAAGCAGAGTTCTCTGGGAGCAGATGGCAGGCGGGGTATGGTAGGGACTGCCACCTGCTAGAGCACAAACGGGAGGGAAACACATGCAAGGCCAACCTTTGTCTTTGTACTGAAAGTTGATGTCCGAAGGAGTATTACCTGCAGGTGAAGAGTGGAGAACAGTACTACATATCCATACATCCCAACAACATTATTCGTTTGTGCTCCTCACGTCAAGCATATAAAAAAGCAGGACAGCCAATGCCCCACCATATGAGAGTAAGAGTAATGGGGTGTGGGAGAGAGCTTGCGATAGATAGATAGATAGATAGATAGATAGATAGATAGATAGATAGATAGATAGATAGATAGATAGATAGATAGATAGATAGATAGATAGATAGATAGATAGATAGATAGATAGATAGATAGATAGATAGATAGATAGATAGATAGATAGATAGACAGACAGACACATTTCTGGGTCCTGAAGTGTCTGTGTGTATCAAAGGGTTTGTGTGTGGTTTGTGTAAAAGTAAGAGTGTGATAGTGAGATATAGAAAGCAACACAAAGATACAGAGCTTGAGAAGCAATGAAATAGAGACACAGGGGCATATGTATTAAAAAGTTGTGTCACCCTTGCACCATGCAACGGGTTGCAAGAGCAATGCAATTCTTAAGTTAGATTTATCAAGCTATGCATGGCCACCTAGCATGGCCTTTCGTGGCTTGATTAATCCAAAGTAAGTCAATGCAACACAAATCGCTGTGTTGTATTACTGTTCCCCAGGGAAGTGTACCATGGACAGAGCGTGGGAGTTCCTACACATCGACCCATGGATTTTGACACATTCCCAGATTTACCATTGCTAGTAGACGTTGGAAAGCGTCAAACTGTTTTGCCTCTCCAGGTGAGGCATAACAAGGAGAAATATCTTTACTTCTTATTTCTTCCTCTTTCTTTGCATGCTTCATTCTGCAGCACACATAGAGGACATGTCTCAGAGGATTGTTTTTGTGCAGGAAGGTGTTCCTTCCTGCACAAAACAATCCTGCTTACTACGCAGGCACCCTTGCATCAAGGTGCAAGGGTGCCTGCATTGGCGCTAGGCAGCACATTGTGCACCAGCACAGGGAAAAGACAGTAATGGTCCATATTATGTTAAATACGATGCATTCCTGCCCGTTTCCTATCACGCAGTGGAGCAAAGTGACTTACTTGCTAAGATGCGCTGAGTTCTTTTTTCATAAATATGCACCACACAGAAAAAGAGGATGAGAGGGGAAGTGAGCAAAGACCTCAGAAATAAATATTGTACAGTACACCAGCAGATATAGAAAGTACTATAGCCCAGAGGGTGACAGGGTTAAATACGAGACCCAGACACAAACAGGAGAGTAGAAAGCTCCAGGAAAGGAACAAGCTAACAGATGTGTCTGTGGCATAGCAAAACATAACTACAAATAGCAAGAAGTTCAAGGAGAAATACAAGGAAGAAGAAAAAATAAACGTAGTGCCTCAATCAAAGCGCGATCAGTGTAAAGACAACATACAACTGATGTAGCAAACAGTACTTGGTCCATGCACCAGCAAAAGAAGAGGAAATGAAGCTAGCACACAATGGCCAATTGGAAGGCAGCAAATAAGAGGGACAATGAAGCCAATGCATGCTAAGCAATGGGTGGGCTGACCCTTATTGTATACAGTATCTTTCGCCGCAAAAGAGTGCACATTCAGCTCATCTGCTGTCACAGGCAAACCTAATAAATGCGGCAAAAGGACCAATAAAAAAGTAAACAAGACCCACACAAAGGGTTAAAAAAGGACATGGGGAAAGAAAAGTATGAAAGAGAAGCTCACACAAGGAGTAAAATAGAGACCCGTAGAAAACACAAAATTAAATAAGGGTGAAATATACATACAGAAAGCGAATGGATATAAAAGAGACATATAGGAAGGGGAAATAAGACCCAGAAAAAGTGTAAACACAAAGATAAGCAAAAGACTCTACAAAACATAAATGGTGAAATATAGATTCACAGAAAGTGTGAAAGAGACCATGAGAAAAAGAAATCACAAAAGATTATTTACAGAAAGGGAAAGAGTAGAAAATCCCATTGAGAGATAAGAGAAACAAATAGAAAGTGTAAAAGACAAACCTACAGAATATGGATGTGTAAGACTCGCATAAAGGAGGGACCCAGAGAAACACAAAGGGTGAAGGGGTAATCTTAGAAATTTCACATCACATTCCTTTCAGAGCAAGTATAAAAATTGTTATATTGTCCCTAGAAATCCAAACAAACAATTGCACATGCACTGGTTGCAAAAATACTTTTTCGAGTAGATTTTGTTTTTCTCACCTGGTTGTTGACTCCCTGCCCTTCTATGTTTTCCATTTCAAGCACAGGCTGTGTTTAATTGGTATGTCAAGCTATCCCACATTCCCTTCACCTCAAAAGGCCCTGGCTGTAATTGCCCGCTGATCGGTCCTGAGCATGCCCACAAGAGAATGTATCCGCAGGGCTCTGCACTTGATAGGATTAGAGTAAATTAGCTCTCTGACATACAGTGACACACGCAGGTTGTGTGACGAGTCTCGAATGCACAATGTTCCCAGACGAATCCAGCAGCTCTTTAGAGGCCTTGACGGCTGCCGTTAGAACACGTTCGAGTCAAGTCTAATGGATTCTAGATTCAAAACAGAAAAAGCATAGATGAAGGGAATTATCCCACTCGGCTAATAATTATCATTCAACAAAGACCAGGGAAAAGGTCATGCTAACTATAATGCAGGAGCATATTTTAGGGAACACAAAACCCCCTTTTCAGATCTCGGCTACAGACAGATTTGTTTGTCTGTTGGCAAGACCTCTTGTCCTCAACACATCACTACATATACTTAGAGATGGTTTTTGGTCAGCTCCTTCCTCTTGATTGGATGGCTTTGTTGTTTATCTCACTTCCCTGCTCCTGATTGGATTTCTCTCTGTACTATTAATGTGTTTGCCCCGCACAGGAGGATGTGTGTCCCACAGTTCTCTGACTGAACTGTGGATCCTTACACTGCAGATGTCAGACCTTGCCAGGGCCGAGGTAGGACTATTTTCTCACTGCTCTGACACCTCCCTAACCATCCTAACCTAACCCTCCTTCTCCCTCCCTCACCCAGTTGCGTCTTGCTTCCATGAATCCCGTGTTTTAAAAAATAAAAAAATTACATATTTTTGCTGCACATCACACTATGGGCAGGTAGTTATCTTAAAATGATTTTTGACCATTTGAAATTGACCGCCAGTATATTTACACGCAACACAAAAAAATGATGGAAGGAATGTTGAACATTGTCAAACATTTACCCCCTCCAGTCACAGATCTGGGTTTAATCCATTGTTATTTTGTCTCACCACGCCATTCCAGTTTGGACTCAGCCATATGCAAATCCTCCAGGGAAACAGTCCAGCCCAAACTGCCAGACCAGGTTCTCCCTTGACTGGAAAGCAAGCATCCTGGGCCGGTTTCGGGGCATCACCCCTCATCAGCCAGGCTAGTTTGAAACAGGTGGCGTAGCAAGCACGGGACCCACGTCTGGGCATACCCTTCCCACTTAGGTTGAAAATGCAGCACAAGCAGATGATGGACGGAAGGTTGAACATTGTCAAGCCTTCACCCCCAGTCACAGATCTGGGTTTAATCCTTAGTTATTTTGCTTGCCACGCCATTCCAGTTTATAACAATAGGCTAGGTAGGAAGGCTTAGCCCCTATACACTGTGGTCCCGTTTTCCTGTGCATAGTTCTATGTATGTGCAGAATCCCTGCAACACACCCTGACGGTTTCCCCATGTACCTGGTCTGATCATCTGTTAATAAAGTTTATTCTTAGTAACTTGACTATCACTAAACCTGCATCTAGGGGGGTCTAATGGCCAGGAATTGGTCCCATATTAACATCAACGCCTTCTGTAATTCATTGACGAGCACTGTGCCTATGAAACCTCCCACTATTAACCAAAACAAAGAAAATATTAAATTGTGGTTGTCGGCCACCAGCAATATTCATGCCCCTGATAGGACAGTTAAAACGGCCAGGTGCCAAGAAATGGTTTTCAGAAGACCAAAAACTTTAAAAATTAGCCCTGCGCCGCACCGAATGTACCTGGAGATGGAACTACCCTCCTGAGAAAAAAGTTATCTACCAAGACCAAGTTAAGCAATATAAAAATGCCATCCTACAAACTAAGGCCACCTACTATTCTAATAAGATCGTGAACTCTACAAATAAACCCAAAGACATATTTGCGATTGTCTCAGATTTATCTAACCCCGATAGAGTTACAGCAAACCTAGCCCCAACTCAATCATTATGTAATGCTCTGAACGCCTTTTTCATTGACAAAATCACTACCAGCAAACCTGTTAATTATTTCTCTGGCATTCAACCTGCTGCCTTTAACCCGTTGCACGCTGATGACGGAACCGCTCCGTCATCAGCTGCGGGTGCGCTGTGCTGATGACGGAGCGGTTCCGTCATGGCCCGCTCGCCGCGAATTTCGCGCCTGCGCTGAACGTTCTATTGAGCGGGGCGGGCCATGACGGAACCGCTCCGTCATCAGCACAGCTCAACCGAGGCTGGTGACGGAGCGGTTCCGTCACCAGCATGCGGCCGCCGCGCGGCCGCCCCGCCCCCTTAGCGCTGCGGCGGAATAGCCGCCGCAGCGAAGGGGTTAAGAACCCTTATTGTCTGCGCCAGTTCCCCATAATTACTAAAAACCTCTTTCTTGATCTGTTGGCTAAAGTTAAATCTGGGTCTCCTTCTGACAGCTGTCCCCCCAATGTCCTGATCCTGCCCTTTCTCTACTGAATGACTCATTAATCCTGGGCTCTGTTTCCAGAGCCTTCAAAGAAGCAATAGTAGTTCCATTAATCAAGAAAATAGGTGCAGAAGCACTTGTCCTCACTAACTACCGCCCAATCTCATTGCTTCCCTTTTTGGCTAAGGTACTGGAAGCCCATGTTGCTAATTGTCTTTGCTCTTTCTTTGAACAGTCCCAATTCCTTGAGCCCCGTCTGAATGGCTTCCGCCCTTCCCATGCACCTGAGGCAGTATTCCTGACCGTACTAGATGAAATGAGGAAAGAAGGAGACAAGGGCACCACTCAGGCACCGGTGCTCCTGGACCTATATGCGGCTTTTGACACGGTCGACCATGAACTGTTGGTGGACCGTGTCAGGGATGCAGGGAGGGGTCCAGGAATCTGTCCTCAAATGGCTCACATCCTTCTTAGATGATCGCTCCCAAGCGGTTCGACTCTCCCAATTCACAGCTCCCAAAGTTAAACTGACCTGCGGCGTACCGCAGGGATCGTCTCTGTCCCCGCTCCTGTTCAAATCTGTACTTACTTCCATTAGTTCAGTCTCTGAGGGAAATTAATGCGCACACCTTTAACTACGCTGATGATATGCAATACATTTTTACTATTGACAACACTTCTGACTCTATTGTGAACTTCCAAGCAACTATGTTACATATGTGTAACTGGATGAATAGCAACCACCTAAAACTAAATCTAGACAAAACAGAACTGGTCTTAGTTGGTGGCTCTCGAAATCCTTGGAACTCGAATTTTTGCCCTTTTGAGCCAGGAAAACACCACCTCCTCCCTCAGCCTCAGCAGAGAGCCTTGGAGTCATAACTGATAATGATCTCTCTTTGAAGTCCCAGATAGGGTCTGTAGTTTCCACCTGCTTTTTCCAACTCTGGAAAATCAGCAGATTCCTCACTTTTGAAGCTCTTGTTCAGGTCTTTCTTTCTTTAGTCATCTACCCCATTGACTATGCAAACTCATTCTATTTAACTCTCCGGGTACACTTGACAAAAAGACTGTAATTGGTACAAAACCAGGCACTACACTGATCTATAATAAACCAAGATGTTGCCACATCACTCCCTTAATGAGGTATCTGCACTGGCTACCAGTAACACAACGGAGTGCATTTAAGTTTGGATGCCTTATCTTTAAATCCCTGCACCTGCCCGGAATTTGTCTCTTCCCTCACCCAGAGGTACATCCCTGCTTGGAACTTGAGGTCATCCCAACTTTTAGGAGGATCTAGATTTGCTGTTCTGGCCCCTTGTGTTTTTGAACTCACTCCCTTTTAACATCAGATCTTCCACGTGTTATTTTCAATTTAGAAGACTCCTAAAAACGTGGCTATTCTCAAAAGCAAATGAATGAATCAACATGCTGCAGGCTATCCCCTATATCTAGTGCCAAGAAACCATATGGTGTACGTGCGCTCTATAAATATTTTTGATCATAAATTTCCATGAACCATTGAAACGTCTTCAGAGTTGGTCCAAGGTAAATTGCAATTAACGTATTTGGAATCATTTTGAAGGACCAGTAGTATTTCACCTGCCCCAAACTATTATTAAGTGAGCATCGCCCTCAAGTGCGGATTTGACAGTAAACAGTTGTTGGCAGCTGACAGTGACTACCAGGCCACCAGGCCATTTCCCTACTAGCTGCAATTCAGCACCTCGGCTTTATCTCCAGCTCAGCTTGGTCTTCGCTAGAAGAGAAGTCAAGGTTCCATTGCATGAATCAGCAGTTCAGCCATTCGTGTCTCGCATTAAATAAACACCCATGCCCCCCGAAAGTTAAAAAGAGTGAAACGCTCAGGGTGTTAAGGATTACACAATAAAGGAAATAGAAATAGGGTTGTCGAGGAAGGGAAGAAAAAAACAGCAAGCTGCCAGTTAGCAGAAAGGAAATATTAGAGTCAAGGGTGTCAAAGTTGCCAGGTCCCATCATGCTGCAGATACTTATCTGCTGTCGGGTGATTGTGAAAGTACAGAGATGAACAGCTCATTAGGATTCAGTGGTTGTTTCAGCATAGGCGCAGACAGCCTTGGAGTCATCTACTTTAGCCTGGGTTTGGAGAAAGGTTATACTCCAGCAGCCTGGCCATTATGTCTTTATGGTTTTACCCCCTGCCCTCCTAAATTTGTCTGTTCTTTCCTTAAGGGCTTCTTTCAGGATGATCTCCTTTTAAGTTCAACATAGGCCTGTCATATATGTTTGCGCATTGGGGCCCACTTCACATTTCTTTTTGGTTATGCACTGTGAGAAAGTGCCATCTTTCTTGCACTGGTATGCCCCCACTGCCAACCAGGTACCCAGGGCCTGTGTTACTTCCCTAAAAGCTGTGTTGAAACTAAAACCCAATTAGCATCTCTGGCCACCTGTCAGGCCCTAGTAAATGGTACCCTAGGTACCCAGGGCATGGTGACCAGAGAAGACCCTGAGGACTGCAGCACTTATTGTGCCACCCTCGGGGGCCCTGTACCCTGACACCACACACTGCCTTTGCAGGCTGAGTGTCTAAGAACAGAACTACAAAGAGTCGACATAGCACACATCCCTGTGTGCCATGCCCACAGAACCCACTGCCCTGGCATACTTCAGTCACCCCTCTAGCTGGGTGCCCTATGACAGAGGTGTGGGCACAGGTGCATGAGCCCTATGCCCCTACAGTACCCAGGGCCATTCCTGGGCACTGTAAGTGCAGTGATGCCATTAAGAGTATATGGTGCTGGGAGGTTGTCATTACGAACTCCACAGCACCGTAATGGCTACACTGAAGACTGACAAGTTTGGTACCAAACTTCTCAGCACATTAAACCCGCACTGATGCCAGTGTGGGGTTTAATGTACAATGCACCAGAGGGTATCTTAGAGATGCCCCCTGAAAACTAACCTACAATCCAGGTCTGGGCTGAGTGGCTGCAGAGGCTGCCACACAGCAGACATGCTGCTGGACCCCTGGGTGGAGAGTCCCCGCTCTCCTGGGCCTGCAACAATGCATATCCTGGGCGAGGTGCTAGGTCTCTTCCCCCAGGATGGGCAGGGGGAAGCTTCAAAGGCATGCCGCCTCTGTGAGCTTCTCCAGACCATTTGTTGTACCCAGCAACTGGCCCCCACCAGTCCTGACCCCACTCTGCACATTATCCACTGAGCAAGGGCAGTGTCATGTCTTTTTTGTATATTAAGCTAGCTTCTTTCAAGGTTTTCAAAAGTGGCTTTGTCTTGTACTTTAACAATTTGGGCAGAAGAAAGTTATATGATTTACGGACCACATTTGTCATCATTACTAGCCATAAATGTTATTTCTTATGACTTTGAGCTTATTTGTGTTCAGTAGGTTCTATGGTGCCGAGTTTTTGTTCTTTTAGGTTTCTGATAGGTTTCTGAATGTTGCTGCTCAACCTTATTAACCGCAGCGGCAATTTAGCAGAGTGGGCGGGGCTGCGTCGGCCAACAGACGTTTGCAGCACTACGAAGATAGCGCTTGCTACGGCCATTAGCCGACAAACGCATGCAAAGGGTTAACCTCAAAGATCTCCCTCCAAGTTTTCCACCCGATTGCTGAAAACGCAGATTTAGTAGCTCCATAACGAAGCTTATCGCCGTATTTTCTTGTAAAATTAATGCTGGTCTGCTTGTAATCCTTGAAAGGATTGGTAATAAAAGCAGATTTACCCCCCACAAAAATCTCCTTCCAAGGCTTGTGCATGAGGGACTCAATTTTCTTTTTCAGACTGCTGGATTCATGTTCAGTATTTCGGAGCTTGTTTGTGGCGTTTGGCTGTTTTTTTGTGGTTTTTTTGTAGTTTTACGTAGCACGAACTCGACCCGAGGGTATTGAAGAGCTTTACATGTGCACCAGTTACATTACACAAGGTCACATTCAGTTTTTGGAGGGACAGGGAGATGAAGTGATTTGCCCAGAATCCGAAACCAGGGTCGGATTAGTAACGCAGGCACTCGGAAAATGGCCGAAGGGCCGGTAGCCGAGTTCTAGCTGTGGGCTGCTTTTTTGGGCAACTTGGGGGCTGTCTATGCTGTTAGGATGCCACCAGCGGCCCAGTGGGTGCCTGAGTGGCCTTTCTAGAGGCAGTTGTGCGGAGGGATCACTCCCTTTCTCTCGCTAGGTCGGCCCATTAATGTATGCTGATTAAACAGGGGTAGGGGCCCTGAGCAGAGGTGGTCTCCCTTGCATTCATGTGTGGCTCTTTTCATAAAACTAAGCTGAAGCAGTGCTTTGCGGAGTGGCAATACACAAAGCAGGCCACTTTTTTTGGGTGTGCCCAAGCTGATTTTTTATCCCAATCCAACCCTGTCCGAGACTCGAAACTGGTTTCCCAGCATCTAAGTCAGCCGCTCTGGCCATTAGGCCACATACTCTCTTTGCATGTTCGAGCTCAGTCATATGTCAAGTCGCTGTGATTTAGGTTCTGGGCCTTTCCAGATTTTGTTTGGCATAAATAATAAGGGTACATCAAGTTCTTTTTGGGTATTCCATCCTATTATTTTTACGCAACGCTGTATGGCTCCACCTCGCACTTCTTGGACCACAGTGCTTTACTAGTTAGTCAGAAGCATTATGCAGAGACAAAAACTGAACCTGAGCAGATATAATGGCCAAACATGAGCAGATATAATGGCCATAAACATTTATGACCAATAATCAGTAGATAAACAGGTGTACCATTAAAAAAGTATTGAGCAGAAACAAGCAGGCCTTTCCTTTCCATGAAGACAAACACACAAATATTTGAGGATCACCGATATAGCAATATATTTGTGTCTTGGGTGCAAAGGGGCCAGAAGGCTTCTGCTGGCCCCTACACCATAATGTAAATATTTTGTAATGTTTTCCATATGTGTTGCCCTGTCGCACTCAAGGTCTCACTTGTCCTGAACCATGCTCTGTCCACCATTTCTATCTGTAGCCCCAATCTAAACATAATTATATTGTACAACCATGTAATTATGTACAGCCCTTTTCTTGAAACACCTTCTGTTCTTCATAAGCGTAAATGAGACCCCTGGGAGAAGTGTGGTGCAGCGGCCAGAGCAGCTGACTCTGGAGCGTGGGGTTCAGGGTTCTATCTCCAGCGGCAGCTCAGCCCAGAACCATGTGACTCTGGGCAATAATTTACTTAATCTCCCCAACGGCCCCCCAGCGCCTTGAAACCTTAAGAGGTGATATGTTTGCACTTTACAAATAGGAATTAATATTCTTATTATTATCCAACGGCAATAGTGTGTATATAATTTTAGGGACATTGAGGACAAGAGGGATGTGGAGCAGAGGTGTGGTATTGGGAATGGGGAAACAATGAAGCATAACATAAAAATCCCACAGTTTACCAGGGTCAAGGGATGGGACGTCACTCGGTACACTTGCCACCGCTAACCCTTTAACTTTACAGTTCACTTAGTGAGGATACAAGGGAGTTCCACCAGCGCCAGCAGTCCCCGCCAGTCAGCACAGCACCTGCACATGCAGTGAATTTACCAGCCTCCTGCTCAGCTGCTATCTTGGGCTGGTATATGGCCCCAGGTAGCTGGATCTCCAGATTTTAATGAAAAACATCAGTGTCAGCATAAGCCACAACATCTACACTGCTGTACAATCAGAGGTTGTAGTAAGGAATGCTGAGGTTTAGGCGCCTACCCTGTACCTACCTCTGTGGCTTACCTTCCATGAATGCCACCGCACAAGGGCAGAGATGGCACAGTAACTGCATGCCAGTTAACTCGCACATGCATCACACAATAGTAGCACTCCTCACATAGTAACCAGGTGAAGAGCTGTTATCACACAATGAACACAGGTTCAGCTAGAACCCCCTACAGGGAGTACGTTTTCAGCTAATGTGCGTCAACGGGCTCAACCATACCACAATTTTCCTACACTCAGTGCCAGCGATTGAATCGGGAGCAGTGTAATCCCAATCGGACTTTGGCGCCCCCCGCTGGATCCGTCTATTAAAATACAGAAGGCAAGAGGAAAGCATCAGGATCTCAGTTGAAAGGTTTACTCAAATAAGTAAATCACAGAAATACGTAAGCTGGGTCATCAAATAGGACAGTAAATAAGCATACAACGTTTAAAGAATATAGCAAAGAACTCAGTAAAGTTCTAATGAAAATCCAGCATAGTTTCACCTTGTAAGAATAGGGAAAGCATCTCCTTCTAACATGGAGAAAGACCATGCTCTTATATAGTGTTTTAGACAAAAGCTTCATAAACCTTCCACATCTGTACGTGGTTCATATGCTCTTAACCAATAAAAAAATAAGCAAAGGAGCAACAGTCGCAACAGAATACATTTTTGTATTCTTTCACTATTCTACTGCATGGAGTTCTTGTATACACCACATCTGTTCTCAACCCATGAGATGTTACATAGTATGTGTAAGAAATTAGGTTGGTAGTTGATTGGGGTGTGAGCCCTGGTAAAGCAGAAACCACAATCCTTATCAGAGTGAGTCACAAGCCAATCCAAAATTAACCTGTGCTCAACCCTGCGGTAGCTTGGCACAGAGCAGTCATGCTTAACTTAGAGGCAATGTGAAAAGTATTTGTGCAACACTTCGAACAGTAATACAGTGCAAAACCACAAAAAATATATTCCACACCAGGTTAGAATAATAGAACAGATTTTAATAAATAACACAAGACCAAAATTATAAAAAGCGAAGCAGTAGAACAGGCATAATTCGATTTTAAAGATTTGAATAAAAATAGCGCCATAAAGCTCAAACCACCACCTGTGACTAACTGGTCGCTCTGGACCGGAACAAAATCAAAGATTCAGGCTGACCATGTTGGAGTACGGGCCGGCTATAACCTACCTACTTAGGCCTGTAGAACAGAATACCTTAAATCCTGGTTTGCAAACCGTTGCAAAGATCCACTTTGAAGATGCGTCACGCAACCAAAACGATGCACCTTTCTGCGAGATGTGGCGAGGCTTCAATTCAAGGACCTTTGTCATCATTGAGGATCCCGTTGACGGGCCTTGCAATGAGAAGTCCAGTGTCAAGGATGCGGAGTACAGTCAGGTTGATGTGTTGGTTCCAAAGAGCTTTGAGGTTGAGAGTTGGAGTCCAGTGTTATCGTCGAGGCTCCCATCAACAAGGAATGCCATAGATGAGAGACGCCGTGAATACGTCGCACAGTGGTGGTTCTGATGGGCTGCAGTGGCAATGCGGGTCTTGGCGATAAGTCCAATCCATGCAGCAGCAGCAGAGTTGAGTTGGTTCTGCTCTGTGTTGCAACGCATAGAAGAGGAAATATGTCAGTTCTGCAGGATCCACAGGATCCACAGAGACTGGTAGAGCACATTAAGCCCACTTCCAAGGGTACAGTGACACCACTTGGCAGGGTAGACTCACAGATGGTAGAGTCCAGGTGCAGGTGCAAAGTTGTTCAAAGCCTGCTGTGTCCCTGAGGCTTCAGATCAGATCGTCAGTCAACTAGTCCCCAGAGTCCCTTGGGGTTCTGGGTTCAAGAGATGCAGATCCAATCCTTCTCTCCCAGGTAAGATGGCAGCAGGCAGAAGGTTGACACAGCAGGGCAGCAGTTCCTTCATAGCTGCAGAGTGGCAGTCCTTGTCAGCAGCATAGCAGTCCTTCTTCCTGGCTGAGTATCCACAGGTCCATAAGTGTACTGAAGTGGTGTTGTCTGAGGGTCAGTATATATACCCAGCTGTGCCTTTGAAGTGGGGAGAAGCTTCTAGAGCCATGCCTTTGAAGTGCACAGTTGCCCTAACTCACTGACCCTGGCTCCAGACTCACTACCGGAGGCATGCAGCCCTGTGGGTAGACAGGACACCACCTATTTGAGTGTAAGTAGAGCTGGGTCCATCTCCTCCCTTTCATCCTGCCAGTCAGAGCCCATTCAGTCACACCTAAGCTTCCCATTGTGCTTGGTTGTCTAGGAGGAATAAGTCAAATACAGTGTCCCCTTTGGACAAATTATAAACTAGAAGCTACACTTTCAACCTCATCAAACAGAATTAATTCAATCCATCCAATTAAGCAAGAGCGAAGATGATGCAAACATAGTCAGAAATTAAAAACGTGTACAATTTATTGTAACATTTATATAAAGCAAACTCACAATAAAATGATTATCCACATATCCTAACACAATTTATACAAATAATAATAATACCGTGGGAATAAAACATAGAAAATATTTCTAATTAAAATAGAATACGACACAATAGTCAGACTTAATTAAATCAAACTCCAAATTTGTACAGATATCTATGAGATGGAGAAGTTATATAGTCCAATGACTTAGCGTGTCACAATTCAGAGTGGCATCAACGCGTTTCGGTTTTGGCAACTTGATTACAAGCCAACACCTTCATCAGGATTTAAAAATATTAATTCCCACATTATACGGTACATCTGCAAAATAAAAAATGTACAACATAAGATACACCATATCTAACTCTTAATTGCATCATCATCTACTAAAACTGCTCCTGCTAATAGTCCAACATTACATTCAAACCAACCAATTATTCATTTACGTTCCGATTAATAACTCATGGTCAAATACGAGCATCTAGCTTCATATAGATGTTTCCAATATAAACATTTACATTCTACAAAGGCATATGACAATATTTACACCTCTAGCGATAGATATTCTCTTGAAATGGTTTTATATATACTCCAATTGAGTACTCCATTCTTGTAGGCATAAAAAACCTTTCAGAGTATTCCCATTCTTCTTATGAGTACTATAATAATACTCAGATTTACCTCATTCTAGACAGTGCAGAGCATTCAAGAATCTTCTACTGCTCAGTCCAGACCTTCGTGATAGGTTGGCACACTCTATCTGGAGGTGCCTAAAATATTATGTAAAATCTCAGTCAAATCATATTGGACATTATCCATATGGCTAGGCACTCTTATCATAATATTCGTAAAGCTCACCTATTGAAAATTTCCTTTTAAATTCGTCATAAGGTGGCTCGCCAAGAATACGACATAGACCCCTTTGGTTCTAAAAATAAATCAAGGGGAAAGTTTATATAGCCCCATGTTTGTTTGTAAAAGGGATTCATTTAGTATTGAGAGTCTAGGAGGAATACACAAAGCCTAACTGCACCCAGTCACGTGGTCTAGAGACAAGCTGCAGGCAAGAAAATGTAAACGTTCTAAAAGTGGCATTTTCAGGATTGTAATTTAAAATTCATCTTCAGCACAATTTAGAATTTTAAATTGCAATTCCAGAAACACCAAACATGAAGAGGTCACGGTTCCCATTTGAAAATTACACTTATAAAATGTAATACGGTAATTCCAATGTTATCCTATGGGAGAAGTAGGTCTAGCAGTAGTGAAAAACGAATTTAAGAATTCTCTACTACCAGGACATGGAAAACTCAAAAGGACATGTCCTACTTTTTAAATACATTGCACCCTGCCCTGCTCTCTCTGGAGTCCAGGGCCTACCCTAGCGGGGCTTATACTTAGCAAAAAGGATGGTTTGGGCCTAGGAAGAGTTTTAAACAATCAGTTCTCACATGTGTGAAGGTTCTACACAGTTATAGACCATTACTGGGTTCACAACCACACAGGACATGTAAAGTAACATCAGATGCCTTTATGTTTTTGGGAAGTATGAGGGGCTGTTCGGGAACTGACAGACTCAAAGTCACGTCTACATTGCTCCATTCCTTCTGCCTCTCCACAGCCCCTCCTCCTCCTCTTCCCTATGCTCACATGGTGAATATTTTTTAAGATTTGCATATATATAAAAGGCTACAACCGTAATGTGAAAAAGAAGGCACACTTACATTTTTCATGGGTATTGGGTTCAGATTGATGTATATGAAAAGGCAACCCCATCATGTCCAGGGATTCCATGATGTCAAGGAGCACAAATTTGCAGAACAACTGCTTCAAGTGAGGCGAATCCCAGGATAACTTTTTGCAACTTTTTTATACATACACAGTGGCAAATTCTAATCAAAGCTGGTTGAAAACCAACAGTGGAAAATAATTCATACTTAATCCCTCCCTCCCGCCCCTCCCCCCCCAAATTAAACAAGGATCAATACAAACAAGATATTTCTGGCAACGTTTATTTTATCACTTTTGGTCATCAATGGAAAGATATTCTCTATGGATGTTTCTGCATATTCTGTGCTACAGCACTTTTATACTTGTACATTAAAATGAATCTAATATTTCAATACAGAAAATGAATAACTACTTTTACTACTGTATTCAGGTTCGCACTACAGATCTCCCTTGTACTCTTCATGTCTGCGCCCATCGTACCTCATAGGAAAGGACAAGACACCAATTATTTAACACCTTGGCTGCTAGGTGTTTTTCCCTCCTATGCTGAATTTTCGTCATTTCCATCATTTCATGACGAGCTCAGCTCGTCATCAGCACAGCTCAACCGTGCACCATGACGAGTTGAGCTCGTCATGAGCATCGAAAGGGTTAAAGAGCTTGTGGGCTGGGTGATAGAGTGACCATGTATTATGGAATAAAATAGCCTCCTTTGTACCATAAAAGGATAGTCTAATTCACTTTGGAGCTCAATTACCTTATAAAAGAACTTCTCAGTGACTTGCAACATCCTTTTAATGTACACCAGGGGTACTTTACCCTATATATAAAACGGTAGGCCAGGTAAGTTTAGGTTATGATGTACGACATGAAGTACCATAATTTCGCTCCGCATGGGAATGCCCTCACTTGCACCCTACTGACAAGAACTTTCCTTGCGTCCATGAGAACAATCTATCACGAGCAATGGAACTTCTCTGTGCTGTGAGACACGACACAAGTCCGGGGTACACACAGGTACATGGTGTCCATCCACTATTTTCACAGGGTGAACGCTGTCTGAAATTGGACCCCCACAGAAATATGCTGAACTTGTCCCAGTGTAATTTTCAGACAAAAGGGACACAATCAGTCCCAGCAGCAACGTGCAGGCAGTGAGAGGGGGGTTATTTTCACCTCCACCATGGCCAAAGATAAAGGCCGAAGCTAAGGGGCCATCAAGCCTCCTTTTGATCAAGTATCATGACACGGCCTGGAACTCACACTTAAATGCAACTACAATGAAGGGAAAACAAAAGCACACAGCTTTTTATTACTTCATAGGTACTTAAGAGAGGTATGCTTACGACTTTGTCAGTCCCTGTATATAAGCGCATGCACAGTAAGAATGTCAGATGTGTTGGTCTCCCAGTATTTAAGCAAATAACAATTTAAATACCACCATTTTATTTCTTTTATAGCGCTACTCATCCCAATGCAGGTTGTTCGAGCGCTTTAGGTAACATACACATTATACATTGACAATAAATCATGTGTGTAAATCAATGTACAAGATGTGTTACACGAGACATTGAGGGTTTAAAGGTGTAGCAGACACATGTCTTCCGAGCTCGCTGTACTATATTAGAAGGATTTCAGTTTATGAACTGCAAGTTACAAAAGGATCTCTGTGTTCAAAGGAGTAACCCACTTCCCTACCTACACAAAATTAAAATCTGTCAACTACATGTTACCTAATTTGCTTTGCAGGAGACACATTAACCTTCTATACTACTTTAATACAAGTCTGGGACTACACAAAACGTAGATCTCTCTAACAAATGAGTTATCTCACCATTATTATTATTCCCTTAGATATACTGGGCACTTCTGCAGCAGATGCCTTAACCCCATAACATATCTTAACCCCTTGAGTGCTCGTGAAGGAACCACTCCGTCACGAGCCACGGACGCGCTGTGCTGGTGATGGAGTGGTTCCGTCAAGGCGCGGCCGCCCCGCCTATGCGGCGTTAATTCCACGCATGTGTGGCCATTTTATTGAGCGGGCGGGGCCATGATGGAACCACTCCGTCACAAGCACAGCGCGCCCGTGGCTCGTGACGGAGTGGTTCCGTCACGAGCATGCCGGTGCCGCGCGGACCCCCTTCCCCCCCAGCGCCGCGGCGGGATTACCGCCACGGCCAAGGGGTTAAAATCCAGACTTTGCAACCAATTAAGCAGAATTGATCAACTACCATGCTTTTCCTTGTTGCCAATTTCTTTGTGGCAGGGTTTAAAAAAAAATATTGGTTCAGGCCCATATTTTGTGTTAGGGTTGCGCCACTTTTTTTCTGCTCAACCCTGACTCAAAATCGTATTTGTTAAATCTCATAATGTGCTTAAATGTACTAACGCTACACCTGATAAATGTACTGACGGAGCCACCCGGCCCGTCCAGACACGCACGCACGCACGCACACAGCCTGGGGGCGGGTCAGCCTTCAGGTATAAATAAATAGGCGCGAGACCGCTCGTGGTCTTCGGCCCCTAACTGATAGCTAGTGTCTGTGTGTGTCATTGGTGCGCAGCGTGTAGTTAGGCCCCACTTTGTGGCATAGGCCTTCACTGCCCCAGTCAGGCACCACACTGGCGACGAGGCGGGTACATTGCCCACGCCTCGCCCCCGCGGACGCGTCTGCCGTGCCCCGCGGCGCCGTCTGTGCCGCGCTCGCGCCACCTGCACTAGAGCCGCGGCCTGTGCCGAGTTTCCCTCACGGGTGTCACCCCGCTGTGCTGCTCGGCCCCAGCTTCTCCCTGCTGCCGGGAGGTGTTTTCGCGCCTGTCACGGCGCTTCAGGTGAGCCCAGGGAGAGCTGCTGTATCCGCCGCTTCGCCCGCACCTTCATCACCTCGGCTGCGGCCTAGCGCTGCTCCAACCGCGGCCCAGTGCTCAACCATATCTGTGCGTGGGAGAAGTCCGCGGCAAGGGAGCGGCAGCCCTCGGGGGGAAGTGGATCGGCCCCCGCTGAGCCCGCGGACGCGAGAGAGGGAGACGCCCCCAGGGTCCTTCACGCCAGCCTTCCAGGCCCCGAAGGGTCCGGACCGGACACTCTGCCACCCAGCCAACTCGGCTCCTGCCCCCAAGGAAAGAGAGAAGGCCCTTCAGTCGACTGCTGCGGCCTGTCACCACGTGACCTGTCGACACAACTGCGCCTGCACTCCAGCCACGTGCCACCGCACTGCCAGACATGAGCCTGCCGGCAACAGGTGGGGCTGCGGCCACCGGCACAGCCCAGCGAGTTCCTACACCTCCACTACCACCCAACGCTGGTCAGGTGCAGGCAGGACTACCAGCTCCAGTCCCCGCCACCAACGCTGCGCCTGCCGCGACGGGTCATGCCATGGCAGCACCGCTCCCGCCCTTCAGCGAACTGTGCGACCCTGCCACAGCTGCCGCGCGGTGGCGCCTTTGGCTTGGACGGCTAGAGCACTACTTCGTGGGCGTCAGAGAAACCGACAACAGGGTCAAACGCTCGCTCCTCATGTGCTAAGGGGGTGACGAACTCTATGAGCTGTTCCAGACCCTGCCGGGCATAGGCGGCGACGGCGACTACACGGCGGCCATCACGGCTCTCAACCGCCATTTTGACCCCCGCGTCAACCCGGACTATGAGTGGTTCAAGCTGCGCCAGGCCCGACAAGCGGAGGGCGAATCTATTGACGTCTTCTACACGAGGCTACAGAAGCTTGTGACAGCGTGTGAACTGCCGGACAGAAGGCTAGAAATTAGAGCCCTGCTCATCCAAGGTTGTCGGTCGGTTCAGCTACGACGCCTCATCCTAAGACAACCATGAATCAACCTGGATGAGATCCTCATGCTGGCGAGGTCGCATGAGCTATCCAATGCAAGAGCGGACGCAATGCAGGCCGCGCTGGACAGGCATACTGCGCCAGCCAAGCACTTGTCCATTAAAGAGGAGCACGTGGACGTAATCCGAAGGAGACCGCACCCCTCGACACAGAGAAACCAGGGTTCGGCGGCCACGTCACGCTCTGCCTGCGGCAACTGCGGGATGGAACACCCCCCCAACGGTCGATGCTTTGCTCGTGGTAAATCGTGCTCCAACTGCGGCAAGTTAAACCATTTTGGGAAAGTATGTCGCAGCAGCGGCAGCCGTCGCGCAGGCCATGGCAGGAAGAATGCTACCCAGGGAATGCGTCAACTTTCTCTTGAAGATCCCGAACCGGACGACGACGCGCATCAAACCGCGTTCCGCCTGGAGGACGACGACGACGACAATGTCTTCTTTGTCTCCTTCGTCGGCCGAGACGGATCTAGGAGGAGGCCACCACCGATGTGCGAGGTCCAGATTGGGGGCTCTCCAGTCCAAGCGTTGATCAACACTGGGGCGTCAGTGAATGTTATGGACAGTACACAATACGAGCTGCTGATCCCTCGCCCACCGCTCATGCCCTCGAAAGCAAGGATATACACATATGATAGTGATGACCCCCTGCCTCTGCGCGGCGTTATCGAAGTGATGGTGTCATGCAATGACCAAAAGGTGAACACAAAGTTCCACATGACCGGTGGCAAGCGAGGCACGCTGCTCAGCTGCCACTTGGCTGAAGACCTCCAGCTAGTGTTTTTCGGCAACCAAGTACATGAACGGCACGCCGACTCCCTGCTGCGGGAATTCCCAACGCTGTTCCGAGGCCTGGGCCGTCTACGAGGAAAAATGTTCAAGCTACATATTGACCGCACAGTCCGACCAACAGCACTGCGGCATCAGCGAGTGCCATTTCACCTGCGGCCGCAGGTGGAGGAGGAGCTGAAGAAGCTTGAGGAGCTCGGGGTGATCGAAAAGGTGTCAGGCTCCACCCCATGGGTGTCACCCCTTGTCGTGGCGCCCAAACCCAAACAGCCGGGCGCAATAAGACTGTGCGTGGACATGCGCCTCCCGAATAAGGCAGTCAAAAGGGAGCGCCATCTCACGCCCACGATGGACGACATAGTGGCAGACTTAAATGGAGCTAAATGGTTCTCCAAGTTGGATCTAAACGCAGGCTATCACCAGCTGGAGCTCCACCCCGACAGCCGGAACATCACAACGTTTTCGACTCATGTCGGCCTCCGCCGATATAAGCGCCGAGTTTTGGTGTGTCCTCAGCCGCTGAGGTTTTCCAAAATGCAATCAAGGAGACGCTGTCGGGGCTGCCTGGTGTTATTAATCTGAGCGATGACATCTTGGTCTTCTCCAAGACCCTAGAGGAGCACCATGGAAATTTGAGAGCAACTCTCCAGCGCCTGGCGGAACACGGACTAACACTGCACCGTGAAAAATGCTCATTCTACAATGAGTCCGTTGAATTCTTTGGCTACATCTTCTCTCGGGAGGGACTCAAAGTGGACCCGAAGAAAGCGGAGGCCATCCGATCAGCACCCAAACCGGCGTCAGCAACCGAAGTCCGCAGCTTCCTAGGGATGGCCACTTATTGTGGTCGCTTCATCCCTAACCTGGCGTCTCTGTCAGAACCACTTCGCGCACTCACAAATTCAGGTCAACCGTGAGCATGGTCCACGAGAGAGGACGACGCTTTCCGTGCTGTGAAGGAAGCCCTGATCGACGATCAAGTGATGGCGTACTTCAGACCTCATCGACAAACGGAGGTAGTCGTGGATGGCAGCCCTGTAGGACTAGGGGCAGTGCTGATGCAGAAGACGGAAGATCATGAATGGGTGCCTACGGCATATGCCAGTCGGGCATTAACAGCGACCGAGATGCGCTACGCGCAGATTGAGAGGGAGGCCCTCGCTATAAAGTGGGCATGTCAACATTTCCATCTGTACCTTTTCGGCCACAAATTCACAGTTGTGACGGATCACAAGCCGTTAGTCCCGCTGTTCGCAGGAACTGCCAGGTTGGCGCCACCCAGAATCGAACGGTGGACCGTCCAGCTCCAGACATACCGGTTCGAGGTGATCTTCCGCCCCAGCGCAGACAATCCCGCGGACTTCCTCTCGCGGCATTCGAGACACGTGTCCAGCGCGTCGGAACAAGAGGACCTGGAGGAAGTCGAAGAGTTCGTCAGAGTACTGTCACAATACGCTTGCCCCAAAGCCCTCTCACTGGAAGAGATCGGAGCGGCCACTGAACTGGATGAGTGCCTAAGCCGAGTAAAGCAAACCTTAAACAATCGCAGTTGGAAGCACTTTCTAGATGGAGCCGGCGCCCTCACAACGGAGGAGCAGTCATTTTGTCAACAAATGTGGCGAGCTCAAAGCGAACTCAGCACTGGACCCCACGGAGTGGTTTTGCGAGGTACCTCCATTGTCATTCCCTCGAGCCTGCAGCGGGAAGTGGTACGACTCGCCCATCAAGGGCATCAAGGCGTAGCCAAGACAAAAGCCCGCCTGCGGGGAAGAGTATGGTTCCCGGGCATGGACGGTGCGGTGGAAGAGGCCATACGGAACTGTCACTCCTGCATCATCATGAGTCAGGAACCCGCACCACACCCGGTCATCACGGAGGATGCGTGCAACACCCCCTGGTCCAAGATAAGCATTGACTTTGGGTCATTCCCGGACGGTCGGCAGGCTCTGGTACTGATTGACTCGTGCTCCCTTTTTCCGGTTGTGGAAGTGGTACCCTCCACCGGGCAGCGCAGCCGAAAGTACAACCTACGACCAAACCCGGCCCCCAGCCAGAGACTCCAGGACTATGCATGGAGGCTCCGAGACACTGTGAGACCTAAGTGAGGCTGGACTGAGTATCCATAGGTTTGGAGGGATGTACTGACAGAGCAACCCGGCCCGTCCAGACGCGCACGCACGCACACAGCCTGGGTGCGGGTCAGCCCTCAGGTATAAATAAATGGCGCAAGACCGCTCGTGGTCTTCGGCCCCTAACTGATAGCTACAGGGGCGGCTGGTCCATAGGGGCGTCGGGGCAGCGCCCCACTAGGCAGATTCAACAAGCAAAACTGCCCACGGACAGCAGGAAATGTAAACAGACGGCAGACGAAATTCGTCTGTTCACATTTCCTGCCTGTGCTGGCAGCTGCTTCACAGATTCAACTGCGCATAAGCACAGTCAGTGGTCATTCCACTACAAACGTGCACCAGAAGAGAGCAGCAGGAGTCCAGTAGACTCCGACTGCGCATCTGCAAGGGGCGCTTTTAATTTCAGCCCCCCGCTCCATTGACATTACATTAGGCATGCTGCGCATGCCTAATGTAGTACAGGAGCCTGAAGATAGGATCCGGCACGGGCGGTGACGTATGGCCGCCCTATGCCCTGTCAACAGGCAGGATACAGTTGAGTAGCTGCCCTTGAATCACATCCAGTCTCATGATTTGCCACTTGCCATGAGAGGACTCGGAGACGGGATGCGCGGCAGAGGAGATTCCTCACCCTGGTAAGTTTATTTGTTTGTAAAAATGTAATTAAATACACCCCCCCCCCCCCTCGCGCGTACCACCCGGATTCATGCCGGACGTGACTCTCTACACATTTGTGGTGACTGAAATGAACACGTCAGAAACATATTGAAGTTATCTACTCTGCCACCAGATCCATTATTTTAATCCTGCCATAATGTTTTCAAAAATAACTACTGCAGAAGTAATGTGTGCTGCGTTTACACTTCATGAAGTTCGCCGGAGGGTCTTCCTTATCGTGACAGAATCTCAGTGTGATGGATTCAGCGTCCTAGAGTGTGTTCAGTTGAAAAAACGTCTAGATGTTTTTACAATCTTTACAGGAATGTTATTTACGTGCCTGAAAACTAAATCAAGTCCCCCTAAGTCAGTTGTTTTGGGGGACTTGTTGGATGGATGGGTGGGTGGATGGATGCCTGAATGATGTATGGATGGATGCTTGCATGATGGGTGGATGCATGATGGATGGATGGATGGATGCATGAATGAATGATGTATGGGTGCAGGATGGGTGGGTGGATGGATGGGTGGATGCATGAATGATGTATGGATGGATGCATGCATGGTGGGTGGATGCATGATGGATGGGTGGATGGATGGATGGGTGGGTGCATGAATGAATGATGTATGGATGCAGGATGGTTGGGTGGATGGATGGGTGGATGCATGAATGATGTATGGATGCATGCATACATGATGGGCGGATGCATGATGGATGGATGGGTGGATGCATGAATGAATGATGTATGCAGGGTGGGTGGGTGGATGGATGGGTGGATGCATGGATGCATGCATGATGGGTGGATGCATGATGGATGGATGGGTGGATGGGTGGGTGCATGAATGATGTATGGATGCAGGATGGGTGGGTGGATGTATGGGTGGATGTATGAATGATGTATGGATGCATGCATGCATGATGGGTGGATGCATGATGGATGGATGGATGGGTGGATGCATGAATGATGTATGGATGGTGGGTGGGTGGATAGATGGGTGGATGCATGAATGATGTATGGATGGATGCAAGGTGGTTTGGGCTCGCTCGCTGCGCTCAATCGCTGAGGTGCAATATGCAAATTAGTTTACGCCCCACCACTTTCAAATGTCACCAGCCGCCCCTGGATAGCTAGTGTCTGTGTGTGTCATTGGCGCGCAGCGTGTAGTTAGGTACCCACTTTGTGGCATAGGCCTTCACTGCCCCAGTCAGGCACTACAATAAACATGTGTGAGGTCTTACTATCTGTTGTCACTTCTTGTGAAGTAACTTCCACTGAGGTCACTTCCTGGGACGCTATGTGCGATGTCACGCGTTGTGAGGTCATGCACTGTGATGGCACGCTCCATGACGTCACTTACATAATGCCCAACTTGGTTAATCCCACACTTCTTTTTTTTAGAACTTGTGCCCTATGTGCAGACGTTCTCTATCAAACACGTCATTATCAGCACTCTGTGCATATTTGTTTGCCAATATTCATTCACATTTTGGAGACAGCACCGCTTCACGCGCTAAACTTATTTACAGGAAACCGAGGCTCTATTGCTGGCCGATTCACCTTGTGGGTCGTAACGTAATCGAAATGAATTGCAGGAAATCAAATGCACCGTGAAAAGCCCACCGGAAAGCAATTTTTCTAATGCGGCCTTTCAGCAAGCTCATCAGAACGCGGCTCCGCCCGCCATGACAGGCCTCGCCGGGGCCGGGGTGTCGTATATCACCGGCATCATACGGCCAGGAATGCGCTTCTCTGCAACTTCTGTGAGGACGCGAAGCGCGCGCCCATGGGACAGGGCGGGGTTTCAAAGGCACGCCGCCAGCTCGTGCGAGCAACGTCGTACGACACAGGGCGTGCTCTATTGCGCCTCTGGCGGGCACGGGGGACTTATTTACAAGCCTCTTGCGCGGCTACTGCGTGACGCACGGGTGGCGGAAGGGACTTGTAAATAAGCCCCGAGGTGTGTGCCCAGGTCACCGAACTGCCACGACTTTCAGAGTAGTTCTCAGGGATTGGCTGGTTACGCATTGTGCGGAGGGAAATTCTTAGTACAATAAATATGTCGAAGCCAATGGCGTTTATTATGATTCATGTAATTGTGTTTGTTTTTATTAATACAAACAGCATGCATTTCCTCTAACAAGTCCCGAGACACACACATATGGCTTTTCTTAATCTTCGAAGTGGCTTTCATCCCGGCCACTCTTAGGATAGGAGGCAGGGGCCATTTCCCCAGGCCCCGTGCTTTCCAGGGCCACCAGGGGGGGCTAACGGTTGAAACCGCCTGCTATGTTAAACTCTTTCACTGGAAAACATTGTATTGTATTGTATTGTAATTGCATTTATATAGCGCTTACTACCCCTGACGAGACGTCGAAGCGCTTTTTCGGCGAGTAGCACGCTACTCCGGGACCCATAGAGGATTACTGTTGAATTAGTATGGTGAAACATGCAAGTACATTTTAAGTGGTGGATAGGTTAGTCAGTTATTTGGATTTGGAATGATAGCAGAATTAATTCACCCAAAGTGAGGTGCGCTTTTTACGGACAAAGGAATGGATCCTGCATATTTTTTTACCCGGGGCCCACAGAAAGATTTTGACAGGCTTCGCCACTCTGGTCGTAGATTACAGCATCCCTGCATTGCTGAGAGAGGGGAGGCTTTTCTGTCAGTAAATGTATAGTATTTAGGATGGCTAACTGCCTCAAAAAGTGTTGTACTCTACCTAGGCTTTCCCAGTGATGCCGCCGATAAGTTGTACTTACAGCCTATTTGACAGCCTTTCCCTAATTCCATCCTGCCTTAGGTGAGACACCCTCTCCCACAACCACCTGTTCTTATCCCGACTTTTACGACACTGGAGTAAAGAAAGTCCGATATCAATGCCAACTGCTCCACTCTTTGGGTCACTACTGAGCCTTAGGTCACTGAAGGGGCTTACTACACAGCCAAGCACTATTGATGTGTCAGTGGCAGCTTCACTGCTAAGGATGAGGAGCGTTGCCCCACTGCTTTTCGCAGTGACATAAAAGGAAAAATAAAATTATAATAACTCAATGTGATTATCATTTTATTTGTTCCTGTTGCGGCGTCTTGGTGGGGTGGGGCAGATCTGCTCTGCTGTCAGGACAGGGGGAGGAGGGGTGGGCACTATGTAAGTGCGGAAGAATGTTTGGCCGGCCAAACATTCATGCACACTTTGCATGTTCTCAGTGAAGAACATGCCCAGGCTCCCATTCCCTGACTGAGCGCCGAACCATGGCCCTCAGACCAATCATAACTCTGCATTGCAGCATTGTGATTGGCCATGGGTAGCCTGGGAACCCTGGTGCTTCCTGTTTTAAGAGCAGAAGCAAGTAAGAGGGCAGAGGAGAGGAGGTGGCCAGCCGACAGGTAAGAGATATTTTTTTACCCCCGTTCCTCCTCCCCTTCCCCGCCCCACTGCTGCTTCCCAGGAGCAGCAGCCACTGGATGCGTGTAAATGGAGCCCGGCAGGTCGTGTCCCACCTCTCCATGTATCAATGACTCAGATGGGGCAGTGGCTTGATCGTCTCAGGCCGGATACAGTTAAGGCCTCAGTCCGTGCCACAACGGGAGAAGGACATTTTCCATCACATTGATAGCAATGAAACAAAGAACAACTTTGAGCAGTCACAAACATTTGAAGACAGGGTTATGCACATATGTCTCAAATGTAATTAGAAGCCATGCTACTCTTTCTGGTAGTTATAGGCAGCACTCAGTGGAATTAGACTGGAGAAATAACAGTCGATTTCTAATGATCTGTAATCCACTTAAACAAATAGTAAAAAAAACGTAAAATTAGAATTGCAGCATTGTGCCTTGTTTAATGAATCTCACTTTATTCTCATAGACTTCAACCAACTACTCCGTCTTTAATGTTTGACCCTCAAATTTCTCAGAATGAGAGATTTCAGCCTTTGGTTAGGGAGTGCAGTAAAGATACAGCAAGATGGGATGGATAGTCTGACAATCGTTGATGCAGTCAATGTTTGAGGAAGCTGTCACACAGTGCAGCAACACACAGCATCAAGTGGTCTCTAGGGACACTGAAAGTACCTTTGGGAACAGTGGGAGAAGGTGAGAGATAATTGACACATCTTGCTTCAAGTACCCAGTTTGAAATATGTTCATCCTCACCCTTAGTGGGCCATACCTAGACACACCAAAGTGCACATCCTGAAACACTCATACCCTTGGGCAACACAGCAATTTACTACAGCTAAGACAACACAAATCTACGAAGCACACAAATGCCCTGCATGCAGCCATTTTTGACACCGGAGTTCCCTGTTATGTTATGTTGATTTGTATAACACACTAATCACCCGAGAGGGTTTCTAGGCGCTTGGGCAAGGTGTATGGGTGTGTGGTCCCCAAAGTGCTGATATGAAGAGCCAGATCTTCAGCTTTGTGCGGAATTCAATATGTGAGGTGGAGACTATGATGTGTCGAGGGAGGTTGTTCCCTTAAAAACCAAAATAGCAGTTTGAATATAGAATTAGGGTTTCAGCTGCTAGCATAAGTGCTGCCACAATTTGTGTTGATATCTTTGGATCCTGCAGCTTCTGCAGCCAGGAATCTGCACCAATAATTCCTCCCTTTATGGGGCATGTACTTTGATCCATTACCATCTGACTTTCAAAGTCAACACCACTGAGCAAGGTTAAGCTCTTCTGAGGTACTTTAATGAAAGCAACGATTCTGTAATTGGTGTTTAGTTGCCACTGTGAAAAAGAAACTGTACCAATTGTTCGGTATGCTTTCAGAATATTGTAATCAAAATAAACCCTGGCAAAAATGCTGTGCCCAAAATATTGCACTACTGGAATTCATAATAGTACATCTATTTAGCAAGACTATCTTTTAAAAATAATATTTAGGACATACTATTTCTATCAGGCAAATTTTTTCCAAAGTTATGCTTACATACAGCCTACAAAAGAAGACAATATATTTGAATATTGGTCTGCATTTATTTCTAAAACGAAAAGTGAAAAAATAATTGAAATATCCGAGGACTGTATCTGACACAAAGCTGTGGGGTCTTCTGCTGGTATGCACATGTAATACATAATTTGCAGCTTTGTCTGAATGCTACCTCAATCTCTGTTGATGTTTTTTAAACTTGTGGCAACTGGGCCCTGTGTTGTGAAAGGGAGAGTGCTTTACTATTGTGCAAGCACCATGTGAGAGTCAGTTGTATATGTGCAACTTGTAATGAATGCAGAGTGAAAACAAGGTAGGTGCAAAAGTGGTTTACGTCCAAACTGGAATAATTCTCTTAGTGTGTGCACTGTGGACAGCACTCTTTTCACAGAAGAAGGCAAATATCTCTGATTTACTACGTTCATGATCACAGACTACCAATGGTGGTAATTGACCTACCAAAAATGGTGAGAAAACTGCGATTCTCATTGGGTTGAAACACAGACTGAAAAATGTTGGTGCTTGATTTTTCATTTTGTGTCCTCCTCGTGATGAAGCCTTCGGCCAGCCAAAGTGTAAAAAGCAAAACTGCAAGTAGGTCCAAACCTTAACCTTAATCAATGAGTGGAGCAAAGTGCCTAGCACCCCCAAATGCCTGGATAAAGCATTTGACACAATCAAGAAAATCGCCAAGCACCTAAAAAGCAAAATATCTAGATAAGAGCCTAGCACACCACATTATGTACATCATTGATACACAGTGGCCTTTCTCATCATTGTGGCAGTTTGTTTTATCTGCTCACACTTATTATTCTTAACGCCACATCCACTTACACTATATAAACCTTGCAGTGCATCAGCCGCGGCAAGTCCATTGGGGCTGAGGGGCCACGCCCCTCACCTTTTTCCCCTAAGAACAGTGTCTGTCAGGCTGAGCAAAGTTCGGCCTGACAGACACTGTTCATTTTCAGGTCAGGCATCCAGGAGCCAGACATGCGCTAAATGTGCAGGCTCATGGATGCATGATATGATCTTTTCTGGGCTGAGAATGTCACAGGTCCTGTGGGCGTGACCTCCTCAGCTCAGCAATTGTCCTTGAGGCCCTCCCCCTCATCGTCACTCATTGACTAGCACCTGGGCGCTTCAGTTTTAAGCCCTAAAGCGCTTAGGTTCGAGTGTCAATCAGTGACACTTCATCACAAAGTGGGGTGGGGTCAGCATTTTCTCTGACACCGTCACACTCTGTGATGACGTTGGGACTGCTGCCTGCCCTCATTGACTGACAGCAATCCCAAGCCTCCTGTGACCTCAGAGGCAGAGCTGCAGGTAGGTGTGATTTTTTTAAAATAAATTTTTGGTGCATGCGTGCATGTATGTATGAATATTTGGTAACGAGTGCTGTGAGTGTGTTTGTGTGTGTATGCATGTGTGTCCTGTCCGCCCCATCCCTCCTAAAATTGCCATCCGCCACTGCAGTGCAGGGTTAGGTTCATGTAGTGGATGCAATATTTTTGTTGTGCACTGTATTACATGCAATTTAGGGGCATATGTACATGGGGGTTGAGCCACCGGAACGTCACGTTTTTGGACGTTTCAGTGGCGTAATGCCCTGCACCATTTTTATAAAGCTCCATTAAGTCACTTTGCATTGCTTAGTCACTTTGTAAATGTGGTGCCTTTCACACATGTATGTGCATGAAAGGGGAGAGGATGTGGACTAACGGCTAGGGCGGTCGATCTCAAATCTGGGGAACTGTGTTCGAGTCTCGGCAATGACACTCAACATCCTGTGATTCCGGGCAAATCACTTAATCTCCCCATGCCTAACAAAAATGAATGTGTCCTTGTGTAACACAACTGGTGCTCATGTAAAACGCTCTGATACTGATACCTTCGGGTCAAGTTCGCACTGTATAAACCTCTGAAGAAAAAAAGGGTCATTCAATGGGTGTTGCTGTGGGCATTCCACCGCAACACCCATTGCTTTTTTGATGCTACCCCACATTTACATGGATTTTTTTTTAATTTGAATCTTTTTATTGAAAAACAAAGAAATAGGTGGTGTTCATCACAATCAAGGCATAAAATAACCACAGTAGAGCGCAGGGGATTTCAGTACATACACGTTAATCATGATTTGGAGGCATTAAACAATTTAGCACTTAGCGATTACAATACAGACGGTTTGTCAATCGAGACGGTTTAGGGGGGTTCACATATGTTCCCTCTATATTCGCTCCAAGCAGTCCATATTTGTATCCATTTGCGCGGGCACCTGTTGTATTCCTACATGATGTCGTTCTTAGAACTTTTGTATGTCATGTAGAATGCTCCTGTGTCAGCAGCCCATTCTGCTGTTGGATCTCGCTGAGTTAACTGCTCTTCTCTTCTTGTGGATGTCAAGTTGTCATTCCTGCATTAAAACTACTTTCCTCAAACCTACGCGTTGACTCATCTCTACATAATTTCTGGCGACGACTGGGTAACTACAGCTACAACTACTAGCAAGAAGGATTTAATGAATGACAACGTTCACGTTTCAGCTTTTCGAAAAATTTCTAAGACTTCCTTTCTACAAGCACTGCCGACGTTTTCATCGTCGTGCCCTGGACTTATCATCTTTAACGTGTTAACCGTGAGTTATCTGTACCTTTTCTAACTTGGCAAAAATAGCCTTTCCTACCGTGTGCGGAGTTCCGTTAGACGCATTCTTCAAACTGCGTGGAACTTTGCCTCGCACCTCCCTGCACCCGCCGCGTCCTGGCAACACGGAGGAATCTCCATTGCAGCGCCTGGCAACGCCGAAGAGCTTCTGCTTCTACGCGCCGATCTACACTCGTCTATGACGACGCTCCAATTCCGGAAACCAGGTGCATTCTGGGTAATACCCTTTCACCTCTACTACGTCTGACGTCACAACGTACCGCCATCTTGTTTATTTACTTCGTGAGTCGGAAAAGCTAATTTTTACGAAGCAACTCTTATTCTCATCATAACTTTGTCATTTTGCCTCGTTTTTCTACCGGATTTGTTATTTGGCGGTCTACTAACAATAAGGTACTTGAATTTCTGCATTATTTTTATTTTTTTTTAATTTTATTTTCAGGTCAAATTTAATTTCTAAAATCATAACAAGCATGTCCAATATCTCTGCTCCACCTCATTTTTTACAAGTTGCTGGTGATCCTAACATTGAATGGGATTTATGGCACCCAATGTTCTTAGCCTATGTTGATGTTTTAGAAAAAGATGGGTGTTCAGCTAAACGCAAGTTAGCTCTTCTCAGACATTGCCTTGGTGGAGCTGGCATTAAAGAATTTGACAATCTTCCATCAATTGATGATGCTGGAGATATGGATGTTTTTGAGAAAGCTTGTACACAGATGAAAATTCGTTTCGGAAGGAAGATAAACACTGTTATGGAACGTTTCAAATTTTATTCCCGCGTCCAAAAACAGGATGAATCTATTGAGGGTTATGTTTCTGCCTTACGATCTTTGGCTTGTTCGTGTGCTTTTGAAACCATTTCTTACGAATAAGTTCTCAGAGATCAGATAATGATGCGCACCAAAAGCAAGAAAATTCAAGAAAGACTTTGGTTGGGTACAGAATCTTCCTTGAGCACTGTTATCAACATTGCTAAAGGCATTGAGCAATCCGAATTGTTTGTTTCGGAAATCAGAGGTCAAACAT
Source organism: Lissotriton vulgaris (assembly GCF_964263255.1). NCBI lineage: Eukaryota > Metazoa > Chordata > Amphibia > Caudata > Salamandridae > Lissotriton > Lissotriton vulgaris. Next base: position 56,490 of record NW_028244032.1, read on the forward strand.
CCAAGCCTCAAGTTCCTGAAACTGAAGTTTCGTTGGTGAAGAGTCATAATACTTCTTTTAATTTAAATAGGTTACCTCCTAGAAAGGACAATGAGAAGAAAGTTCCTGAAAATAAGAATATTGTTGATAATAAGTTTTCCTACAGGAAAAATGTTTACTGTTACAGATGTGGTAGTTCTAACCATTTAGGAAATTACAGGGGATGTCCAGCTTGGGATAGAGTTTGTGTCAAATGTAAAAGGAAAGGGCATTTTGCTAATGTTTGTCGTTCTTCCCAAAGGGTCAATTATATTTCTCAGGAAGAGGAAGAAGTTTTACAAAGTTTCAATTGTATTCTATCTGTGGATTATTCTGAGCAGAAGGAGTTTCCCTCTTACACCATTTTAATTGATAACCAACCTATTCTTTTAATGATGGATTCATGCTCATGGTATTCCATTATCGGTTTGAATCTGTTTAAAAATCTTTGGGGCGACAGGAAATTATTGACGTCTGATATATCTCCAGGTGGTTACACTGGGCAGAAAATAAATATGGAAGGTTTCTTTTGGGCTGACATTCAGGTTGCTGATAGATTTGCCAAAGGGAAAGTTTATGTCGCCACCAAAGGTGTTGCCATCTTAAGTTGGCCACATCAACGTTTACTTGGCATCAAACTTGATCCCAATGCCAACCCCCCAGTTTACTTAGGTGAGCCATATGTTTTGAGTATTTGCGATTTGGGAGACAATTCTCTGTTTGTAGAAAACACAAAAAAAAAAATTCCTGATGTTTTTAAGGACACCTTAGGTAAATTTGCTGATTTTAAGCACAGGATTATCCTGAATGACAATGCCATTCCAGTAAGACACAGGGTCAGGAATGTTCCATTAGCCTATCGTGAGAAACCAAAGGACATTCTTGGTGATCTTGTATCAAAACAGATCATTGAATCTATAGAATCCTCTCCTTGGGTTTCTCCCATTGTTTTATCACTCAAAAGTTCCGGCGAGCTCCGTCTGTGTGTGGATCTCCGCAGTTTAAACAAGGAGATCTGGGTAGATAAACATCCTCTCCCTAACATCCACAAATTAATTTCTTCTCTCACAGGTGCCACTGTTTTTTCAACAATTGATTTAGCTAGTGCCTACCATCAGGTTGAGCTACACGAGGAATCAAAAAGACTTACAGCTTTTGTGACTCCTGAAGGCATGTTCCAGTATTTGCGAATGCCTTTTGGACTCGCCAGTGCTGCGTCTGTGTTCCAACGCCTGATGAAAGAGGTTCTTCTTGACTGTAAAGGAGCCATTGCGTTCCAAGATGATATCCTGATTTTTGGAGAAGATGTTGAGGAACACGATCACAATTTGCATTGTGTGCTGTCCAATGTGCAAAAGAAGGGTCTTACTTTAAAGTTTAACAAGTGTAAATTTAGACAACCTAAAGTTGAATATTTAGGGCATGAGATTTCTAAAGATGGCATAAAACCTAAGCTCAATCATGTAAAAAGTATTACTGATGCTCCCATTCCTTCCTCCAAGGAACAATTGCTGTCCTTCTTAGGACTTACTGAATTTTATGGTAAATTTGTCAAAGATTACTCTACCATTGTACACCCCTTGCGGTCTTTGCTGAAAAAACAAGCTAAATTTCTTTGGGGTACAGAACAGCAAACCTCTTTTGATTCTTTAAAAAGCAAAATTGTCAATGCTCCTTTTCTTAAACCTTTTTTTGTCCACAAAGACTGCATTGTTTGCGTAGATGCCAGTAATGTAGGGCTTGGTGCCGTTCTGATGCAAAAGGATCGTTTTGGGGAAAATGTGGTATCTTATGCTTCAAGGACTTTACGGGACGCCGAGTTTAATTATTCTACCATAGAGAAGGAGCTTCTTGCTTGCACTTGGGCTACTCAGCATTTTCGCCAATTTCTTGGGGTACGAAATTTACTTTGAGGACTGATCATAAACCTCTTGTCAACATGTTGTCAGCTGGTGGTGGTAGAACTCTCACTGCTCGTCTTGCTCGTCTCGCTGCTAAATTGCAATAGTACCGGTGTGAAGTTGTCTATGTCCCCGGACGGCTTAATGTACATGCAGATTGTATGTCACGTTTTCCAGTTTGTGATACTTCTAACACGGATATTTGTGATGAATGTGATGTTGCCTTCACTCTTTGTGACGTTAATCTAATTGGTGGTAAGGACTTAGAAAACTCCATCACTGAAAGTGTTTGGTCTGATGCTATGCGTCACGATGAGGTCCTTGCTAAGGTCAAAATTTTCTTGAGTGCTGGTTGGCCTGAAGAGAGGAAGTTGTGTGGTGACTTAGCTTCTTTCTTCAAAGTAAAAGATGAATTGTCGGTAATTGACGATATGGTTTACAGAGATGATAAAATTGTTCCTCCTCTTAATGTTCGTGAATCCATTTGCAATTTAGCCCATGAAGGTCACATGGGGATGTCCACGACTAAAAGGAGGATCCGAGAGTTTTATTGGTGGCCTAGTATGGACGCTATGGTTGACAGGTGGGTAAGGAATTGTTCTCCGTGCTCTCTGAGCGACAAATCTGTGAAACCTGTTTCTTCTGGGTTTTCCTCTGTTGAATCTGCCTTTGGACCTTGGAGAAAGTTGGGAATTGACATTATAGGTCCCTTTAATTACCAGTCAGGGAAAGATATGTTTGCTTTGGTGCTTGTGGATTATTTCTCCAAGTGGCCCGAATTAAAAATTGTCGAAAAGGTTAATTCTGAAGTTGTTGTTGAGTTTTTAAATGAAGTTTTCTGTAGAGAGGGTTTACCTGAAGAAATTGTTTCCGACAATGGGCCGCAGTTTGTAAGTGAGGTTTTTTCTGCATTTTTAGAAACTTGTGGCATTCTTCACAAAAGAGTTTCAAATTATTCCCCACAATCCAATGGCCAGGTGGAACGCTTTAACAGAGTGATTAAGGAGTCCTGCCAATTGGCTTTGCGAAGTGGATTGAAGTGGAAGAAAGCTCTACAGGCTACTTTGTTCACCTATCGTATGTCTCCCAACTCTGTTACTGGTTTATCCCCCTTTGAAATGTTGCGTTGCAGGAAACCTGGTACCAAAATTTTTCCTTGGTGGCTGAAGACGAAAGACACTGGGTATCTAGAGTTAGATATGAACAGTATTAGAGACCGCGTTGGAAAATACCAAGACAAAATGCTTGAGTTCTTCCCCAAGACCTGTCTCTCCTAAAATTTCTGTTGGTGACTTTGTGAGGGTGAAGTTTGGCGGTATCATTCCTAAAGGCATATCCAGGTGGTCTTCTCCTGTCAAAGTTACGGAGGTCTTCAGTAAAGCCGTTAGAGTAGAGGGTGGTAAAATTTGGAATTTCAGGCGTATTTCAGTTTGCAAGTCCAATGTTGTGGATAAAAAGAATGTTCGTTTGGATCCTAGTTCTTCTGGAAGCCTATCTGTTCCTGATTTTGATTCCGGCTTTCATGGTTCTCATGAAGTCTTTGATAACTTGCATTCTCCTCAAGTATCTTTTCCTCAAGCTTGTCCTCACAATTTTTCTTTACAGGTTGTTCCTTCCAATGCTCATGATGTTTCTCAAAATGCTGTTTCTCAGGCGTGCTCTTCACAGCCTGTTTGTTTACGCAGTAGTTCTCGTGTAAAACATGTTCCTGTAAAGTTTAAGGATTATGTTTGCTCTTAATGTTTTTTTTTAATGTATTTCTTTTCCTTTATTTTTGGGTTTATTGTTTTTTTTTTGTTTTGTTTTTCGGTGGGAGGTGTGTTGTATTCCTACATGATGTCGTTCTTAGAACTTTTGTATGTCATGTAGAATGCTCCTGTGTCAGCAGCCCATTCTGCTGTTGGATCTCGCTGAGTTAACTGCTCTTCTCTTCCTGTGGATGTCAAGTTGTCATTCCTGCATTAAAACTACTTTCCTCAAACCTACGCGTTGACTCATCTCTACAGCACCCCTGTGCCTCGTACACAGTCTTTTCCTGGAGCATGCACCAGTCCATATCAGTTTTCCACATGCCGACTGTAGGAGGCCAATCCGCCCCCCACAGCCTAGCAATGTTTCTCTTGGCGATTGTAAACCCCAGAGTGGCCCACAACAGGGAAACATCCTTTACAACGCAACTTTTACCACGCAGTGCCTTTACATCGCAACTTTTACAGCGCAAACCACTACAACGCATTGCGCTGGGGGCGCTCTAGAATAGGGAATAGATTTAATTTACTATCCAACACCTTCCCTACTATCCACGGGGACTGGAGTTAGAATAGTAAATTAAACTATTCACTATCCAGCACCCCTCAACACTATGCGTTGTACAGGCATGCGTTGTAAAACTTGCGATGTAAAAGCATGCGTGGTAAAAGCATGCGTTGTAATGTCATACATCCCCCACAACCTCCCACTAAGTGACAGGTCTGTTGGTTCCCATATATTTAAAAGGCACCTTTTTGCTTCAAGTCTGAGTTGTACCCCCCAAACTTCCTCTATATTACATGGATTTTTAAATCTGTAGCAGCACCCTAAACTAATGCCATGCAAAAGCAGGAGTTAGATTGGCACAGCAAGGATAAATACTTTTATTTCTTCATGTTTTTGTTTTTTCTATGTGTGCAGCAAGCACATATAGAAGTAGACGTAGCAAATCAACATTATTGATTGTTTATGTGCAGGAAGGGACACCTTCCTGCACATAAAATATAATTCCTGCAATGCAGGCACCCTACTGTGGTGCAAGGGTGTCTGTGCTGGCGCTAGTCAGCCGTTTTGAGCGCCAGCACTAGGGAAATTACAGGCGTGTGCTATTTTCTTGTAAATACGGCGCATCCATTTGTTTTGTAAATGAACCAGCGCAGCGCTTCAAATTTTCTGCAGTGCCCGCTGCTCCATTTCCTTGTGCATATACCCCATAGTGCGGTAGTACCTTTATGTGGTATTACACTTTCTTTGTGTACTCCTCTAGGCTTATATGTCATTGTCTTAAACCCATCTGAAGTGATAGAAAGCCAACATGTCACTGCTGTGCAACACGCATGAAATGTATCATTATCATGTTATCCCACATTGCGAGGTGCTGAACTCTGGATTTGACGGTAATTCCACACCTGTTAAATACCGCACCAAACAGTTTCGTATTCACCGGGAGGAATATTACATTCCAAATAACGGCCCTCTTAAAAAACAGGTTCTAATATGCATTCCCTTCTCGCTGAATTTAATCCTTCACATACACCGGTAAATGGACTTCTTGCTATGAGTAATAGCGCTGGCGGGTTCTCAGAAAAAATAGTCTTGCTTAATGTGTCTTTAAGCAGATGCCTGTAATCACTGTCATTAATTGGTTCTAGTTCACGTGACTGATGTACCACCAAAAAACATTCTTCTCTTGTAGCTTGTTTCGTACTGGGACATTTAACCAATCGTGTACTGCCATCTAGTGGGCCCATTGCACATAACTGGCAGACTTTAATAGAGCTCGAGGTGAATTGATTTCATTTTCAGCCCTACGGAGTAGGAGCACTGCCCATTCTGCACTATTAGCTGGAGTTAAGGACTCATTAGCGAGGCAAGATAGTGGCAAAATGTGTCAGTCTAATTATCTCAAGCGCCTTGTTTAATTTGTCTGTATCATTTCAGAGCCATGAACTGCTAATGCCCCTGTTCTGTGTCCTCGTTTCTGCGTGATTGATGCGGGTATAACAAAGAAAGATTACAAGGCTCTGTTTTCCTCATCACTTTTCGTTAAGCAGGCAATGAAAAACAGGCCTCATGCATGGGGGAGGAGATGGGACATTGTGGCTAAGATTTCAAACTGGCACTAAGGGAATCAATCAATCCACGTGCCCTGATAGAACCCTAGGCAACCCCGACCCCAAAGTGACCAATACAAGGGTTACGAGTAATTCCGGAGCTCAGTGGCGTAATAAAAGTTCACGTAGTGCTCCCCCCACCTTTCCGGCACTGGCTGGTCCCTCGCCTGAGAGCTCAAGACTGGGTCTGGAGCGAGGAGGAAGGGGCTGCATATACTTTGCAGGGGGTCCCCCTCAAGTTTCGTTCCCCCAAGGTATGGAGATCCAGGTTATTAGGAGTGTAACCCAGAGGTTCTTAGGAAAAATTAAAGAATTACCACGGGAGCTGGAATATTGCTCTCAATTAAGCAGGTAATTCCTCATTCTACCCACAGAGTTCAATGCAAATATTTCAGCAGCCCCCAAAGCCCCAGGGTGAAACTTAGATTCCAATGAGACACTTAACCTACTTTATTACCATCTGCATCAAAAAGTGATACGTAGTACTTAATTTGTGGTGGTGTTTGGAGGTGCTCTACACCAACACATAATCATGAAAGTCCACCACATGGTGGTGCTGTCTGCTTATGTTTGAGCAGAACATGTCATTAAAGTAGTTAACCATTCACTTGTACGTTTAAAAGTGGCAAAATTAGCTCCACTGAGCCATCCCTACACCTTGGAATGGTCAAAACGTCAAATCTGATGATCCAGGTACTCATTCTATCTAGGCTTGACTATGGCAATGCATTATACCTAGGTGCGCCAAGCGCGGAAACTGCAAAACTTCAGATTGTGCAAAGTTGCGCAGCAAGGATCCTTATGGGAACCCTGAATCGACACTCTGCAAGGCCCGCTTTGCATTCCCTCCACTGGCTCCCTATTCAGGAGAGTGTCAACTTCAAGACTCTGTGTATCACCCATAAGTCTCTGGAAGGGAATGGCCCACCAATCAATCATGCTATGTTTCAGCCCTACCGGGCGAACAGGCAGCTGTGTTCAGATGAGCTTCACCAGGCGGTTGTACCCAGGATTAAGAAGGCCAGAAGTGGCGGCCGGCTCTTCTCGTATAATGCTGCCAAGCTTTGGAACTACCTTCCACTGTTCTTACGAAAGGAACCTGATTATCTGCTTCCGTAAACAGTTAAAGTTTGAATTCTATAGGTTACATTGAAAGAAAGTATGTCACATCTTCAAAATATCTGTCAGAAACTGAACAGCATTAAATGATGGTTTTTAAGGTGAATATGCCATGGCACATGCCATTACTCTACTTTAGTAACAGGGGTACATTGTAGTCCCAAAGTATTTGTCCTATAAAAAGTGTGAAGATCTTTGTAGTGTGGATGAGAAGATGAGAAGAGTTCAATTTACCTTCTTGCTAGATAATAGCTTTTATAAATCAGTCTAGTGTGCAGGAGATGCAAAATACATTGATAACATGTTTCATAACAATTATTTGTAAATATTAAAACAAGATTTATTTATGTTTTTACGTATAATCTTGAAAAATGTACCAAAGGGTATCAACAATGGACTTGTGCATCAATATCAGGAGAAAAATGACAATCAAATTGTTTTTAGGTGAAATTAAAATGTAGATAAACAGGGCCAAAAAGAGGCAACAATTCTCGAGACACAGTCTCTAGAAATGGCTCAACTATTGTCTCGGCAAATCATCTTTTAAAATGCCTTCTTCAGGACCATAATTGATTTGAATAGGGGTAATTCCCTATGAAACAGAACATAGTTCATATTAAATCTTCACAGAAGACATTTATCAAGGTAATGTTAGATGTTAGTAATATTAGATATCAAATGTCATACTTGTAATAAGTAGCTTCGTAATACAGTGTTTCATATCTTCCAAGGCTTAGGATAGGATTGTCATGAAAAAGCATAGCATATTATGAGGAATGTGAACCCACTTTTTATAATGATTTTACAAGGTTTAATATAATAAAGGTGGCTAAAAGCAGCAATTTCATAAGGCAAAGGCACATTCTTATGTGCAATGGGCACCGTGAGTCATTAAAATATATGAAGGTTTTGCTTGCAGTTGTTATGTTTTATCCTGAGAAGGCTAATGTCCATATGGGTAGTGTAAAGATGTGCTCTTACTTTTGATAAAGACTCATACGAATTAAGGAGAGAGAGAAGCAAATGAACCTCTACTCCAGGATCTCATGTAAGAGACGGTGCTTCTAAGATTAGATTGTCTCATGTAACCTTGTAACAAATTTCATTAAATGATCTAGTGGCACGCCCAGGCAACTCTATAACCGATGGGAAGAAAAGATGACCCTTCAACATAGAGTATATTATTTGCCATCACCCTTAGATTTAAACTGACTTTCTTGATGGGGGATTGAGTTCTCCAATAATGTAATAATTTCACGTCACAAATAACAAATAATGGGGCATATTACCAACAACTAGCGATAATTATCGCTATGTTGGCTTAGCGGCAATATTTTTATCGGCGAGTTGCGGCGATTTTGATCGCTTAGGAACCTTACTATTATCAAGGTTTATCTCTTAAGCGATAAAAATCGGCCGAAATGCATGAATATAGCTAATGCCCTTAGCCATGTTATCCACCTACCATTGGATAACATGGCTAAGAACTGCTCAGGGGCAGGTGTTAGCTTTTGGAGATATTCGCGCTTAGCGCGAATATCTCCAAAAGTTGGTAATAGGAGATAGCGATGTTAGCGACTGTTTCCAGTCGCTAACATCTTGGCACGCCCACTTTGCATGTCATTAGTGATAAATTTCACTGACATGCAAAGCGGGGCCCAAGATGGTCGCTATCTCCTACTAGCTGTCGCTAACTGGTGTTAGCGACAACTAGGTAATAGGGAGATCATTTTATCTCCGCTTTCTCTGCTTTTAAAGCCAAAAAAGCGGAGATAAACCCCCTTGATAATATGCCTGAATATTATTAAAGAAAAGGATTTCGGCTGACATGCCCTTACGTGGTTTATTTTGGGTCTGCTAAACATTGTCTCTGTTGCCCACAATTACTAAAGCTTTGTGCTATTGCAAAGTGGTGCATTGTTATTTATTTTGCAGTGCAAAATGTATTTTGTGATGCAAAGGAGCCCATTTCTCTGCTAAAAAAACACTTTGTATCACTTTGTGAAAAGGGGACATTACTGGATTGGGAATAATGAGTGCAAATACCTAAATGTTTTGGCACCAAGCCCTATCTAATAAGATAGTCAGATAAGGCTTTCTATCAACATCATATGTCTCCTTGAAGCAGGTGTTAACAAATGGGAAAAAGGTTTTACATTATTTAAAAACAACACATATTGCATGTGTACCGAAGTGCACAGCACATATCCAATGTATGGGATCCTTCTGGGATTGTCCAAGCACAAGAATCTGTCCAAAGAGGGTATGCTTCCAATACAAGTCCTATTCTAGACAGCATATACGTTCCTCTGCAGCACAGGGTGGCATGTTTGTGCACCAGCGTATGGGATGACAGCAGCAGCAGGACAATCTTAGTAAATATACGTCTGCATGTTTTTACTCTTGCACAAGAGCAGTGTAGCAAATTTGTCGTTGTCCTTTTTTGTGTGAATAATTAGTAAATCTGATGGTGTGCTTTGCTTGTGTTGATGGTAAGTTTCAGCAAATGTAGTGCCATTTAAAACATAAGATGTAATAAAATTCATGCAATACTTATGGTAATATACACAGGTAATATACACAACATACAAACTCTAATAAAGCAATACTAGCTTAGAATCAAAGCACAAGAAGGAGCGGTGGTAGTGTGAATCTTCTGTTATCCTACTTTCTTCAAAAAACATGCATTTAAAATGCAATAGGTCTCACCTTTTATTAAAGCCATTTGCTGTGCTATACAATACCATTAGCAAAGCAAATGGCTTTAACTTACTCCAAGGCGAGGCCTATTGCATTTTCAATGCTTGTTTTCTTTTGCTCTTCTGGTTGCTTTGTTTCTAAAGGTATTTATTTATTTCACCTTCTACTTTCAACACGACAGCCTTGCTCACTGGTGCAAGTGGTAAAAACAATTAGGGGAAATGTTGTACTGAGTATAAAGGGGCAGGTAGGTAAAAAAAATCGGTAACCATCTGATGTCTTTATAATCTACAGGTACTGGAATATAAAATGTAATGAAAACACTTTAAATGAAAAATAAGTGGAAATGAAACCAATTTATGATTTTGGTAGGAATGCGCAGTTAGTTACTGAGATCTCTATAGAATTCACATGTGTATATAATTAGAGAGTGGGTCTCTCACTGAATTACACCCTGGTTTGTCCACTGAGGATAAGTGATACTTGTATATATTGTTACGAGGTCCCTTCCTGTAACAGCCCTGTCAATATACATGAAATGTGTTTATAATATGTATTACACACAGTATAACCTAGCCTATTCAATTTAAAAGAAATGTACAGGTTACAAACAGCATAAGATTAGCTTCTGCAAAACATTAAAAACTTTTTTTAAATTAAACATTTCATAGTTATATGTTGAAAAGGTGCTTTTTTCTGTCCCAATAATCTCCAACCCTACCCCGTCTACTTGGGAAGGCCACAGCATCGATGCGGCCTTCGGGCACACCCCAGAGCGTAAATGGTGGCCACCAAGAAAATGTTTATGAGTCCCTACGCGCTAAGGGGTTTCTTTAGTCTGTTTGCGTGGTCCCGTGAAGATGGCCTTAAAAGGCCATTTCCCCCACTGAGAGGTATTTTTCACAGAGGTATGTAAATGAGACTGTTTTCATACCTCTCAACTTGTCCAAGTTGTTGAGATGGTCGTCTATGGAGTTCATGCAGCAGATTAAGACAAAGGGGCGACAATCAGGCAGGGTTAAAGTGAGTGGAAAAAGGAGTATGAAAATGTACTTTTTATGGTCACTTTAGGATTGTTTTTTCAGGGTGGGTCGTTTAATGGTGAGCAGTCTTTCACCCTAAGGTCTTTCTTCAGAGAGTGTGGAGATCTGTCAATGACAATGGTGATCTCCGGGATACGGTCGAGCTCAGTGGGACCGGGCTCTTCTTCATCCGGGCATGTTCTTAATGACACGAGTTTCTTCCAGAGGTAAAAGCAGCATTATTAAGGGGTGTCTCGTGGATGGTGTTGCTTCAAGAATGAAGAGAGGCATCTATGAAAAGAATGTCATTTCAATTGATAAACTTTGTGTGTGAGGGGGAAGGGAAGTTATTTATGCAATGGATTCCTTTCTGTGTTTCTCCAAGGTAAAGCGATTCCCATGTGGGAGTTTTTGTCAGTAAGGGACTCTTTCAGTTGGGGTCCTTTAAGCACGGTGGACACTTCCGCACCATCAGTGGGGTAGCGGTCTCAACCTGGGTAGCTCTACATAGTACTGAGATCTTTCAAAGGTGAGCCAGTCTGGGGAACTAAAAGTGGGAAATTCTTTGAGTAAAGGGTTTCTTACCGTGGTGGAAGGTACTTTATGCAGGGAATCACTTACTCGTATTATCTGTGGGCAGGGGAGGCGTAGGTCTCTGATTCAAAGTCTCTTTCAGTTGTGATTTCCTATTTATGCAAAGGGACTTTTCAGAGAAGAAATAGTCTCAAGATTGGAATGTTCTTTAGAACAAGGGGTCTCGTAAGCACCATGTAGATGGCGACACCTTAAGTGGTGTGCAACAGTGGGAACGAGCCAATGCGGAAAGTGTGGGTTGCTCATTACTGCCAGGGTTGCTAAGTGGGGATGTCTTCTTTATGTAAGGAGGTTTCAAGTTGTACAAAAGAAGTGAGAAAGGAGTCTCAAGGATATGCGTTCTAAATGCAAGAGGTCCATTGTAGGGAGCATCTCTTCCGGAAGGGACAGTCTCCTTCAGAGATGACGTTGTCGGGTCTCTGTCAGACAGGAAAAGAGGGGGGGGGTCTTCACGCGGAATGCTTTATGCAAAGGGACACTTTAGGAGCTTGACTTTGGGAAAGCAGTCTCAGCAAAGGGAGTAGATTGTAAATAAAAGTTTATCAAATGAAATGGAGTTTGTTAAGCAAGAATGTTTCTTTCCGTGGGCTGGAGTTCTTTATTTAAGAGATTTCATTTCGATGGGGCCTCAATATGGCAGACATTTAAGAAAATGATCTTTTAGTAGTCTCTGAGAACTGGGAAGGTCATCTCCATGTGAATTCCTTAAGCAACAGTTTGGAGGTTCTTTAACCAAGGGGTCTCTTTCAGGGGACTTTTTCATGAAAGGGCAGCTTTCAAGTGTTAGTGTGAAAGTTGTCTCAACGACGGGCAGGTCATATGCTGCCTGTCTCTCAGGAGGTGTCTATGGATGAATCAGGAGGGAAGTGACACTCCCAGTGGTTACAGCTCCACTGAAAGTCCTCCTTGCATAAGTAAGGGTGCTCTTGGTTTAAGTGTTATCTTTAAGTTGGTAGCTATTACGCAATTGGGCTTTTAGGGGTCTGTCAGAGGGCTGGCTGCCTCAATGAGGGCAGGCCCCTATGCAGATGAATGTCATCAGCGGGCGTCTGGGTGAGGATTTCTTCCTGTAACAGGTCACTTATATAAAGTATATGCGGAGGAGGCGCTCCAGAGAAGGGTTATTTTTTTGGCAATGGGTCTCTTAGGGCGGTCCTGATCACCTGGCGGTGGGATTCCTTTCACAGGGTTTGTGGGGCCTTCTCAGGAGGGTGCTGCTAGGCCCACTGCTGCCCACCCTTCTCCTCCCCTTTAACCACTTTTACCCCCACCGGTGCCGAGGCCTGCCCCCAGGATCTTCCCAGCTGCTCCTCAAGATGCTGACGCCGCTGTCGTCGGTTGGATCTCCGCTCTGTGCAGGCTTCCGCCTCTGCCCGGGACGTGTTGATTGGTTACACCAGGAAGTGAATGGTGCGAGACCGGAGTAAAGGTGCTCCCTGATTGGCCAAACCGGGTGGGACAAAAGACAACACGAGACACCAGCGTAAACCGGCACACTGATTGGTCAGACCGGGAAAAGCAGGATAGGACTAGGACAATGACGCGTGCAAAGCGAGACCAGGTGCCTACTGATTGGCCAGACAGGCAGGGCGCGCGCGGCGTAGTCGTTATTGGTGGAGGCGTGCGCAGGACTCTCTAAGAGAGGTCCCAGGATGGTTAAATAAGAGGCGATGCTAGGACCGAAAGGCTCTGCGCATGCTCACATCGAAGCAGACTCCAGCGTTGTAGCATATGCTTCACAGCATATGCTTCACAGCAGCAGAAGTGTGAGGACCAGCCTCCCCGCCTGGAACAAACCATCTAAGAAAAATGGAGGTAAAGGGTTCCCCAACGTTCCCTAGGCACGCAAATAATTGGACGCGATCAATTGTATTGTTCCATTTACTGACCTCTTCAAGTTCAAGTTCCCGCAGCATTCAAGGGGCTTCGGGTGTTTATCTCTGAGCTGTACAACCCCAAAGCCAGAGCCTGATAGTACAGACTTAGCGTGCCCTGTGCCGGGTGGGTTTATGGGAATTGTGGTTCACAAGGATGGCATCTGCCAAAGCATGTGCAGACGAGAGGCACTCTGCTACCACTTGAACGGACTGCCCAGCTGGCGTAAAAGGTTAATTATCTTCTTAATGGGGCCCTCTGTTTCGCCCCATAAAGAAGATAAGAAACCTTTAATGCCAGCAGTAAGTCGGGGAAGTCCGTCCGAATGGGACGGACTACACAGAGAAAAGAGTATGTCATTGTAACCTCTTTTTCAATGGCTGGCCACCGTTTAGCATGAACGGTGACACGAGCCAGTGGAAAAGAGGGGCGGGGCTTAACCTTGCTAGTGAAACGTACTCAGAAACATTAAATCTCGCCAGCGAGACTGCGCATGCTCAGCCATCGCAGGCGAGACCTAAAAAAAGAACAGGTCTTTATTTGATGTGCTTTTTTGACGACAAATGTTCACTTCTTTTTTAGTTCGAGCCTACAAGATAACGCAAGCTGGGGTGGGAAAGAACAATTTTGAACATACAGTGGCTTTGAGTAATGAAAGAAAGAAGGTACCCCCTATGTAATTTCAGGTCCAAGAGGAGGGGGAAGCAAACAAGACTATGAGATGAACCTCTATTCTGACCTGTATTCTTTTTTCAACCGGCCTCTAGGGCTCATATCATGAACATATCCCCAAATCAATTTCTTACCACATGATTAATTCCAAAGACCTTGTTTTTCATTTATAAAAATATTTTTTTTTCTTTTTTTCAAATATATATCTGATCATACGTTATTTAGACACATTCATATATTTACAAAATCATATCACACCTATCACAGAAATATATGTTATTATTCCAACATCTTCATACGTAATGATTCTCCAACAAATGATGCATTTATGTCATCATATGTATACAAGTTATTAACATGATTTTAAAGTCTTATTAATAAATCCAATTACTGAAATAAGTATGACAAAACATACAGTACAACCTTAAAAATGACAATTTGAAAAATGCACAAATAACCCCACACTCATCCATCAATGCTGCAATAATATGTGTTATACATTTACATGACTGCCTTACCCTACAATATTTGAAATATACTGAAAACTTTAAGAACTTGTACACAATTCAAATGTCCCCACACACTTACAGCACTTCCTCATCATATTCTGAGTGACAACAGTGCAATTGCCAGAATGTCCCTAACAGGGTTAGAGGTGGTCCTCCCCACCATGACCTTTTTTCACCCTATCAATTTCACCTTGGTTCTCTCGTTTTAGGCTTGGGCAATGCCAGTGCACAGCATGGAGAATATACTGGGACTTGAAGCAAAGGGAGTTGGGAGTTAAATCCTATATAGTTAGATGCCATGTAGTCCAGGAGATCTGTGCCAGGGCCAGACTGGGAAAAACAAAAGCAGTCCTGGCACATACATTCAAACCAGCCCTGCTCAGTCTTTCCTTAAGCCCTACGTCACTGCTGAAATTACCAGGGGAATCTGAAAAAAGTGACAGAGGACCCCCGCAGTGGACACTGCCCTGGAAACCGGCCTCCAAAGGCTCCAGCCCACTGGGGAAATGCCCGATGGAGAGAAAAAAGGCAGTCCGGGACTGTACTCTGTTTCGTTGGACTATCCATACAGGATTCTAAGAGGTGAACACGTCTGGAAACGGGTACCAAGGTTGCATTGCAGTGTATGAACGATTGCAAGAATAGAAGTGAGGGCTTCATAGAAGCAAGTAGACGCTGCACCAATTCCAGGAAATGAGTATGACATTGATGTTTAGTCCCTTATTGCTTACACTACCCTGTCTTTAAGCTTGATGAAAGCATGGTGAATATGTTGCGTTGATCAAGGCCTGCAAACCTGAAAACATTTTCATCACATGAGCCTGCAGCAATAGGATCTGGGGCCTTGGAGAGGAAGAAGGCTCATGGAGAGGGAAGATGGATTTTGAGCACTATTGGTCTACAACAGTGTGTAACCTCCACACATATGCTGGAAACCCTTTCTGGGTAGGTTTGTACAGCTCTCCTTATGCTTTCTGTGGTATATATCAGCTATTCACTGAGTAACCGTGTGAAGAGGGCCGATATCGTGTGACACACAGATGCCGTGCTAGTTGGCAGATCTGTTCATCATATGTACATGATCTCATGCAGAGCAGTTGGGGTCAGAGAGAATGAAAACAGATATAACTGACCATGGGGGAACCCAATGTGGTACTGCCCTGTTTACTTAGTCTATTCGGATCAATAGGAATCACAGAAGAACTCTCTTTATTTGATATTTTCCATAAAAGTTTTAACTTAACTGGATTTGCTGCAGATGCAAAACAAATCTGGTTGGTTTTGCTGTAGTTTTAAAATAAGAACTTTGGTGGTAAGACCTACTCAAACCAGCTGGACTGCTGAGTGAAGATCTGTGCATGAAAATACACCGACAATTAAGAATTTCTTAAAATATAGGTGGAAGTCATGCTAAGCAAGAGTAGTGTATAAAGGACCCTTCAAGGGCATAGTCACTATCAGTTGATTTGGAGATGATAATTCTACATATGTTGTTCCCGTTGCCCTACTCATCATTGTGATCTTTGATGATCACATTCTAAATTAATTGTTTGGTTCTGGGAAGACCTGACTGGGAATGATTTTTGGACAATAATTCCACCTTCAGTGCTGTCTTTAACAAGTACCAAAGGCCTTCGTATAGTTGCTCCAATGGGGGCTGCTTTCACTATATTGAGAAAGTAACAAATATATGTGAAACACACTTTTAATTCCCACTAATGAACCTTCCATCTGGTGGAGAGGATATCTGGCAGACATTTTGGGCCAAAAAAACACGGCTTCTTTAATTAGCTGAACATACCATGTGCTGGCTAGCAAAGCACTGGTCGCTTCCAAGCTTTCATGGCTGTGATGAATCTATCTGCATTCTTCGAAGGGAATGTGAACACAAGATCAGCCTCAGCGCACTCTAGCTATCTCTCAAGCTAATTAGCACCAAAACATGAGTAACTATAATATCAAATTTAATTAAACCATTAGCATTCAAACTTTATGTCTTTTCCGTATGAACAGTGCCAAATTTGTGACAAAAAGAAAAATAACATCTGCAGTGTCCCAAAGTTTTTCTTAAGAACGTGTTGCTTCTGAATGTTGCTGATGCTAGTAATAGGGCGTTAAATAAAATGTAATAATTTAGACAAATTCCAATTGTGACAATGAAGATATAACAAAAATTGTGTACTTTTGACTCTTCCCAAAAGACACCTTTTCATTAAAAGATTAACATTTTTTAACATGATTCACATGTATTCAGGAATGAGGTTGTTTGGTGAGAGTTCCTTGGTTGAAATGATTAGAGTATAGCTTAAAAATGGAAACTGTGCAGCCTTACATGAAGAATCAAAAGACACACAAATGATAGACGGAATGCAGACAAATCAAAACATTCACCCCCAGTCAACAGATCCGGGTTAAATCCATCAATCTTTTGCTCACCATGCCACCCCAGTCTTGATCCTGTGCCCAAGGAACTGCCAAGTCAGATCCTCCCTGGACCGGAAACAAGCATCCTAGGACTGGTTTCGAGGTTTCACCCCCTCATCAGCCAGGATAGGTTAAATCCAGTGGCACAGTGAGCCTGGGTCCCACGTCTGGGCATACCCGGTGCACCTAAGGAGAGAAAGCAAAAGGCACACAATTGATGGAGGGAGTGCAGAATAAATCAAAACATTCACCCCCAGTCAAGAGATCTGGGTTAAATCCATCTTTCTTTTGCTCACCATGCCACCCCAGTATAGGCCTGACCATATGCAAATCAGTCTTGACCATGTGCCTCATGGGAACAGTTCAGCCGAACTGCCAAGCAAGATCCTCCCTGGACCGTAAACAAGCATCCTACGACTGGTTTCAGGGTTTCATCCCTCATCAGCCAGGCTAGCTTGAATCCAGCGCCACAGTGAACCTAGGGCCCACGTCTGGGTATACCCAGTGCACTTAGGGCAAGAAAGCAAAAGCCCCACAATTGATGGACGGAATGCAGAACAAATCAAAACATTCACCCCAGTCAGGAAATCTGGGTTAAATCCATCATTCTTTTGCTCACCATGCCTCCCCAGGTTAGACCTGGCCATATGCAAATCGGTTTTGAACCTGTGCCTTATGGGAACAGTTCAGCCTTAACTGCCAAGCCAAAAACAAGCATCCTAGGACCAATTTCAGGGTTTCACCCTTCATCAGCCAGGATAGCTTGAATCCAGTGGCACAGTGAGCCCGGGACCCACATCTGGGCATACCAAGTGCACTTAGGGCGAGGAAGCAAAAGACACACAATTGATGGACGGAATGCAGAACAAATCAAAATGTTCACCCCAGGTCAAGAAATCTGTGTTAAATCTATCATTCTTTTGCTCACCATGCCACCCCAATTGTGTGACTTTTGCTTATATGAACAATCAGCAGAAATTCATGAATGCTGACCCCTTGAACTGACTCGTTTTTCCCTTCCAGGTTATGTCATTGCAAAATGTTTATAGTTTTCCTAGCAGATGTTTCAATTTCTACACAGCTTACTTTAGTTTGAAGGATAGTCTAGTATAAGTATTTGTGGGAAAGTTCAGCTGTAAGCAGAGCTAAACCTTGTTCGATATTAGTTCCAACAAAATTAGTTAACTAGATTGTTAGTTCATTGTTTCTTGAAGATACAGAGCGGAGTAAACCGGTTGCCCGGAAAACCTCGTAAGGTGATTGGACTGAAGAAGACAGAAGATGCAACAGTTGCTGACACTAACAAAATGTGTTGTTTATATGTGTGTGTTCCTAGATTAGGACACACCAGACTCTCCTACACCCTAGTTCAATTCATTCCGAGACTCAGTCCCACACTCCACTTACCTTCTCTTCTCCTTCCCACCTGGCTAACCTCTCATGCTGGCTCACATTCGTACACTTTGGTCCGCAGAGCTTTTATAGAAAACCTTTCCCTTTTACCCTGTGTTATATTGTGCCGAGACTCCACTGGGTTTCTTGAACTTCTCCTTAAGGGCCATCCTGTTTTTTCTCTTCTCGTAGTATTCAACTGATTTGTTGAAGATTTATGCTTGCTCTCACTTTCTCAAAATGAAGCACTTTTATTAGTTCTAATTGTCTCTTTTATCATGTATTCTTAGAATAGGGATACTTTCCTTCATGGAATGTGCTTATTAATGATTTATGCACATTATTGATACTAGTCGGATTTGAATTATTGATTGATGAATTATCCTGATTTATTAAAATTGAGCTACTAAATAAATACAGATGAAAAAATAAAACCTTTAAACTTCTTAAAACTCTCTTTAATGACTCACACCTACTATTGGTTATTGATGATGGCGTTCAAATGATAAGCAATTACGTTTCTCTTCTCGCTTTAACAGCCAAGGTCCGTCGGCCTGGCAGAGCGAGGGTTAGCCTGGATGGTTTTTGTAAAGCCTTATACTTAATGTAACCTGATTCTTGCTCCAGTACTAGTTTCCTATCTTTCTGTCCATCATACATTCTTCCTGTCTCTTGTACTGGGTCAAAGTCTGACTAGACCAGGCACAGAGCAGGTTTTAACTACCCAGTGGCTTATGAAGGGGTATCCTCCTTCTGCACATTCATCTCCTTGAAGGCAATAGATAAGAGTAGGGAAACAAAGACCAATCAGAGGCTGAAAACAGTTATACTGCTGAATATCAACCTCTAGAATATCTTCATGCAAAGATATTGAGGACAGAATATTGAGGGACAAAATCTGGAAGGGTTCATATAGGGAAGTTTAGATTTACTATTCCTAGCACCACATCCACCTACCTTGAAGATATATGTATTGCATAGGTACATATATAAACTTACCTAACAATATTTATTTTGCTATTTTGTCCTTGATATCCTTCCACGTTAATATTCAGGGATCGATATTCAGGGTTCTCACCCGTAACAAAATCCCATGCAGTACAAAGGGCTCAGGGAAACCCCAAAACCTTCAAAGGGACCCCATCCCTTCAGGTGGCTCCCAGCAAGACCGAGGCCTAAGACGATCAGTGAAATTTGTGAACCTCAAGTGTCCCTCATCTGCAGGGCGGCCTCAACAGTCAGCGTTACACCACTGAGCCTGATGTAGCTCTCTCAAACTGTGAGAAGGCAGACAAACACTGACAATGCAAACACTTTGTCTATTCAATGCTCATTCAAATTAGGGGTCCAATCATCCTGGATTTTCAGGGACAGTCATATTCTTTCACTCTACATCCTGGCAAATTGCAGCAAAATGAGCACAGCCCAGTTGTAATAGAGGGACGTAGAACACAACATTTTCGTGTGGGTCAGTACAGAATTAAACACTAGCCCAGACATAAAGCAATTTAGTTAACACATGTGGGATAAGTGTCTTAGTTGGGGTGATTGTGAGACCTCACCAAGCAATAATGTTACGAATCCGTCTCAGGTCCAGTTAGGTTTCTTTAAACCAAACCTTAGCTCAGTACTAGATAGCTGTAGCTAACAAGTGTAAGACATTTACCAGTACCAGAACAGTCAATAAGCAAGAAATACAATACAATAAAAATCCCACTTCAATTTATAAAAATAGAATATATTCTTTCATTTTATTAGACACCAAAAGGGGCAAAAATCAGATGAAGGGGACCGGAGTAATGGTTTTTGAAAGCTGTTCATAAATCACTCCGTTTCACTCCAAAACGTTTTTTAAAGTTTGTACATTTGTGCTTTTCACTTTCCTTGGTAGTCTATGAGCCTTGAATGCAAGGGTCCAGGGAAAAGTCAAAGTGTCAGGACAGGTTCAATGAAAGGCGGATATAGGGGCCGGGTTGGTCCCCTTCAAGATTTTACCTATGCACTCAGAAACGTTATTTTTTTTTATTGTCGGCGGGGTCATCTGCAGCTGGAGCAGGTCTTGGATTTCAGGTAGATGGATCGGTGAAGTCCAGGGGTCAAGGTTCAGCTTTGGTTTTCAGCAGCTAAACAAACTAAAACCAACAAGGAGCGGTAGTCAATGACCCACAGACTCTAGGTTCAGAAACAGATATCTTTGATTCTGGCTAACACATTGCAGCCCTGCGGCAACAAAGAAGCCATTCCAGCACTAGCCAATGGTCCAGGACCTAAGAGGGACCTCTTGGGGACTAGAACTCAATCCCTCGGCTGCTCCAACTGAATCCAGGGCAAACTGGTCTACTGGGCATTTTGTAGGTGCAGAGCTTTTTTAGCTTTGGTGTCAGAGCCAACGAGCTTTTGGAGTCCACTCACTTATACTTGGCATGAGTGAGAGTAAATCAAGCCTTTGGGGTCTCTCTCCAGTAGTTCAAGTGCAGGAGTAGCCCTCTCTCTTTCGGAAGTAGTGTCTTGGCTCAGTAGGGGAATCAGGTGCAGTCTTCTACAATGATGACTTTCGTTCTCAGGTCCGCAAGTTCAGCAGGTGCAGTCCTTCTTTTGTTCTTCCCAAGTCCAATGGTGTCCTGAGGATGGAAGTCAGGGATGCCTCACTTATGCCATGTTTGAATTTGTAGGTGGGGAGTACACAGTATCCAATGGGGCTACAATTCTCACAGGACATGGAAAATGGGTTATTTTGCCATGTAGATTTGGCAGTTTACAGGCAGCCTGATAAGGCTGCAATGGCAAACCTAGAGCCATGTTTTCACTCTATCACAACAGTGGTGGCACAATATTGGCTGCAGTCCACTGGTGACATTTAATTACCTCGCACCAGATACACTTTGTACCAAATACTAGAGATATATAGGTAAGTAAGTTAGGTATGCCAATAGGACATTAGCCAATTGCACATACACTATGAAGGGTCACAGAACAAGAACGGGGGACAGGTCAGCAAGGCCCAGTGCACTACAGAGTTGAAAAACCAGCAGCATTGGTCCGAAGAATTGGTGGAAGGATGATCATGCCAAAAGATATCTTTCTTTACAATACAGATTATAATGTGTGTACATTTTACATTACACTCAGTGTAGTGCCTCATTAACTGTGTTTGTGAGCGCTGTCAATCAAGTCATTCTGTGACCCATTGTCATTCCAACTTGGAGTCCTACTTACATGTTTGTGCAATTTAATAGCTTTTGACTTTCAACATCTGCTCACTTAGACCAGAGGTCTTCAGTCTGTGGGGCGCGACCCCCCGGGGGGGACGTGGAGTCCTGGGAACGGGGGTCGTGCATTTCCAAGCCTATCTTCTGCCTGGAATTTCAAAACATGTGCTCTTTCTATTGGACAAAGACAACCGCGATTGTTAAAATGCTTCGGCTGAAGTAAATTGAGTCTCGTGCTGTAAAACGAAGAGGCCCAGCAGACGGGTAAAACAATCTTTCAAACAAGCCTTCAAGTCAGGGTGCCTGCTTGCCTGAATGAAATGCAAATGTGCGTTAAGAGTTAATCTGCAAATGTAAAGTATAATTGGGAGGGATTCTGCCTGTAATTGCTTGAATCACTCCAAGCATTGTCATGGCAAAAATGTGGGGTTTTTTTTGCGTGTTGGTTTACAACTGGGATATGAAGTGTGCGCTTTTGATCATAACTGTATTTACACAGTGCTTAGTGCCCATAAGGAGGAGTTGAGGGACTGTAATGGAAAAAGAAATGCATTACTTATGGTCTTATATTACTCAAATCTACATTTTGGAAGCTTAATTTAATCCTAAAACTATTTGCACAGTTTGTAGCAGTCTTTCATGTAATGTGTGCAATGCACGTATAAAATAATGACTTACACATTCACAGTGCTTTCTGTCACAGGCTGTGACCTCATAGCACAAAAAATACACAAGTCACTATTCTCCACTACACCAACCGAATTTAATTCTTTGGCTCTCTGGTTACACACAGACTTCTGCAGTGTATTAAATAAAAGAGGTTTCATAATGTGGTATATAGTGCATTTCCCACTGAGTAACAACTTTTAAAATGTATTTTTCATTTAAGCTACCCATTATTTTATATATAGTACCTGATGGTGAAAGACCTAAAAAACAAACTAAATATTTTGGGGCTGATTTTTGAGAGGCTTGCGGTGCCAGAGTGTCACATTTATTTTAAGCTTCGGCGGCACAAGCATCTCAATTCTATCTATGAGCCAGGTAAAGTCACCCTGCGTGGCCTTGCATGGCCTCATAGATATGGAGTAAGACAAAGCAGCACAAGTCGCTGCGTTACCTTATTCTATGTCAAGTTGGCATTTCATAGCCATTGCAGTGGGTTTTCCCACGCAACACTCATGGATTTTGACGCTGACCCAGATTTGAGAACCATGTAAACCTGGGGCAGAGCCAACACCTTATGCCTCCCCACAGCAGGCGTAACAATGAGAAATGTTTTATTTCTCCTTGGTTTTTCCTCCTTCCATGTGTGCTGCATTCTGCAGCACACATAGAAAGAGGAAACCCCCTCTCTGGATTGTTTTTGTGCAGGAAGGTGGCCCTTCCTGCACAAAACCAATCCTGCCTATGTTGGCACTAGGTAGTAATTAGTGTGCCAACACAGAGGGAAAGGTCAGGAGTGCACCATATTTCATAAATAAGGTGCATTTCTGCCCTTTCACATTGGCGTAAGGCAGCACAGCAAGAAGACCTACAGAGCTGCCCTACAAGAATGCCTCATAAATGAGGCACATTGTTTTTAGCCACACCTTTGACCACGCCCCCACGCTCACTGACCTTTGGTATGCTAAACACTCTTTAATTTATTTTCCCAATGTAAAAACTATTTTCTGGGGGATTTGGGGGCTTTTATGGTTGTTGATAGTTGCAGCCTCGGCCTGCTCAGGTAAGCATGGTGGGGAGGGGGCATGGTGGGAGGGGGGAAGTCAACAGATGACAGAATACGTATAATTAAATAAATAACAACTATTCTGTCGTAAATCGGCTTCCCCCTGCTGCGCCCTGCCTCACCCACCGTGCTTACCAGAGCCGGCCGCCGCTGGATAGTTTGCAATGATGAGGAGGACCAAGTTCTAGAAATGTTTGTCAGGAGGCGGTCCTTACGCCTAAAAAAAATTGACAGGGGGGTCTCAGCATCAAAAAGTTTGAAGACCTCTGCATTACACTGAATAACAAAGAGAATAGCTTTAACACAGTTTCCAAATATGAAATAAGGCTTACAGAGCTCATCCCATAGAGTGTCAGAATGAGATTGCCCCCTTTCTCCTCAGAAACGACCATGAACCAACTGCTGACTTACATATCCAGCATTTACATAGAGAACCCAAGACAAGAGCAGGCAACTCCACAAATCAAACTTAGGATTGCCTCAGTCTTACACAAATGCATCATCCTCAAATGGTTAAAAAAAAAAAAGGTCAAACCCATCTGCAGGCAAATCACATGTTCTTTTCACCAGTCATGTCAAATTATCTTCCACCAAATTACACTTTCACAGGCAGTGTGCATTGACATGTAACAGCCACTGGGTGGTGCTCAAGTGCCCTCTTTAAAATCCCTTGGTTCTACAGGACCAGGTCCGTCAAAAATTTGGGCAGACACCTGGCTACAAGGTAAAAATGTATATTTCCTGCGAGATAATGGTACAAACACAACCTCACTAAAAAGCAGTGGTGAGGTTGGTTTGGTGGGGCATTCATGCGCTCCATGACATTCATTCGTATGGCCAGACTCCGACATCACGTTATGACATATACATTACATTACGTTAAGTTAGGCTGCATTTTGTTATAGTGCACTGCATTGCATTATAGCATTTTACATAATTTTATCTTGTGCTGTTGGACTTTTTTTGTGAAGTGTCTGTTGATTTTTCAAATACACTCTGGTGGTAACACGGATTCTCCGAAAGATAAAAAAAAGGCAACAAAGATATCTATTACGCAAAAATAAAAAGATTTTGAGTTCTCGTCCATTAAATGAATCTTCAAAGTTTTGGCGTAGTTCCTGTGGAAGATTGGTCTGGTACAGGAATGTGTGCCAAATGAGGTAATGCCTGACCCAGTGCTCATGACGCCTGGGAGGCAGACAATACTCTGTCGAGCATGTCTGATAGCAAGGGATGCACAGGGCAGTCTTTGTGTAATAAAGTATACTGAACTAGTTCAGAAGTGCACTTTGATTCGTAATCGAGTAGTTCTTCTCAAAGGCCTGTAATTCGAATGGCCCGGTTAAGGAGTGTAGTAATACCGCACTTGATATTACCTATTAAAGGCGGAATTTCCAAACCTTTTAAGGGCCTTTACAAGGTTCCCATCTGGAATGGGGAATAACATGAGGGGATTAGTGTAACCTCATCAATGTTTGCAGAAAGCTCCTGAATTCCGGCTCTTTTTCCCAAAGATAAATTTCACTGGGTTTGGCTTGTTGGATGTATCCCCAGTATCACATGTGTTTTTTCACGTCTTAACACTGAATGCATTATTTCCCAATGACTCTATGGGGTATATTTACCAGAAACGGTTTTGGTAATACCGCACTCCGTCAGTTTCAAAGCGCAGGGATGCGCTGTATTTAAAAGAATGAGGGGCACCCCTGCGTTTCCCATAGCACTGGCACTAAAGAAGCTGCCTAGCGCCAGTGCAATTCAGAAAAAAGAGTGGTGATGGACAGAGTATCTGAATTAAACAGAACACTCATACCCAGTCAACAGATCAGGGCTTGATCCATCACCGTTTTTTGGGAAACATCACTTACAACGCATTTATTACAACGCACTACCATTACAACGCAACCATTACAACGCAAACCATTACAACGCATTGCGCTGGGGGGCGCTCTAGGATAGGGAATATATTTAATTTACTTTCCAACACCTTCCCTACTATCCACGGGGACTGGAGTTGGAATAGTAAATTAAATAAATCACTATCCAGCGCTTAAAAGCACTATGCGTTGTAGTGGTATGCGATGTAAAAACCGCGTTGTAACAGCAGGCGTTGTAATAGCCTGCATTGTAACGACACCAATCCCCGTTTTTTAGCTCACTGCACCATCCCAGTTTAGAACCTGGCTACATGCAAATTAGTCTGTCCCTGGCCCAGTGCATCATGGGAACGGGGCAGACCAAACTACCAAGCCAATTCTTTTACTGGGAAGGAAACAAGCTTCCGGGGACCGGTTTCTGGCATTACAGCCGTCTTCGGCCCTGCTTGCTTGAATCCTGATGGTTCAATGAGCTAGGGACTCACATCTGAGTATACCCTTCCACGCTTAGGGTGGACAAAACGATGGTGGTTGGTGCAGTGAGCTAAAAAACGGTGATGGATCAAGCCCTGATCTTTGGACTGGGTAAGAGTGGTCTGCTTAATTCAGACACTCTGTTCATCACCACCCCCTTTTCTGAATCGTAGCGCCAATGCAGGCACTTTTGCGCCATGTTGCATGGGTGCCTGCACTGCAGGGGTGATTGTTTACGTGCATATGGGTTTACGTGCAGAAAGGGACACCTTTTTTGCACACAAACAAGAAAGCAGAATACAGCACACATTTAACATGCAAATTGTCAATATTTAAGGATTGTTTATGTGCAGGAAGGGACACCTTCCTGCACATAAATGTGCCAGCATGGACACCTTCCTGCACATACACAATCATTAATGGCATTTTGCTCTTTCTATGTGTGCTGCATTTTGCAGCACACATAGAAAAAGCAAAAATGAGAAGAAATAAAAGTATTTCCCCTCATTTTGCTATTCTAACGCTTGCTCTTGCATAGCATTTGTTGTTGGCGCTGCCTCAAATGTACACCTCCCTGTAAATCTGGGACAGCCTCAAAAGCAGTGGGTGTTTCAGTGGAACGCCCACAGCAACACCCATTGCACGCCCCTTTCACGTTAAGTGATGCACGTAAAGTGGCTTAAAATTGGCTTAACGCCGCTTTGTACATATGGAGACGTGCAAAGTGCTGAAAATTATTAATCTGGTGGCAATATCCCTTGTAAATATACCCCGAGGTTTGGTAGCCATACACGGGTACCTGAGTGAAGAAGGTGAAGAAGTGGAGTGCAGATATGCGGATACATTGATGATGAACTTCTCACTGCATCCAGTATTCTGTTCATTTATATGGATATTGTTTGAAAAATAATGCAAAATAAAATCTTCTTATGCATAAATGTATACATTGGAAAATGTAAATAAAATGTGTACTTAAACTGATGGCCTTTTCAATTCTCGTAAGTATCAAACATTCACGTTGGACCTTGACGGTATTTAGGGATCCATTTTGATACTCAGTAGTCTGTTCAAGTCCCGCTTCCGGGGCACAGGGTAAGATCTGTTTTAGGTTGTCCCAAAAGGATAGATCATTCCAGCTCCAGCTATAACTGAAACAGCCCTGAATATGAAAAGCAGACAAAATCCACTGGGGGGAAAAAGCTCCAGTTTCGAAGCAGCCACCTACAAATTACTTGATTTACTCCAGCTCAGTTAGTTATTTTGATTTCGACATATAAATTATAGGGCAGCGGTCCTTTTTAAAGTTTTATTTTCTCGTTTATAAAGCAAAATACAGAAATACATTCTCACACTGCCACGATCCTGCATGTTCCTGCTAAGCTTCCAAAAATAACAATCGCGGAACTAGGTAATTGTTGGGTTCTGGATTACAAATGTAGCTTCATGAGCTTAACTTCCTTGGATACGCTGAGATACAACGCGTTGGAAAGCCGGCCACAGATTACAGTGCCTCCACTTGAGGTGTGGTGAAGCTAAACAGGGTAACTTGAGTTACAGCCTTCCGGCGAAGAATGCTTAAACCAGCATCTCAGGCGTTCCATTATTACATATTCCACCGAACTGGGCAAGCCTACAGCCGCCGCCCAGGCTGGTGCCAAATTACGTCACATGGAGTGTCTGGATTTGAAGAAGTACAGTAACACGGCATATGACTTCTTACACTCTCCGCGAGTGGCCGTGGGGCAGGCCTACAGGGTCAGACTCGTCATTCTCCTACCTAGCATTTCCCTGGTAGGCTTCAGGCTAGTGGGTGCTTTCAGAGTTGGGTGGGACTAAATTGCCCAAACATTGAAGCCCTCCTAACCATGGTCTCCTCACAGCCTCCTACAGTGTGGAGATGGTTTGAACATTTTTGCCAGGGGTGATTTTGGTTCCGTGTCCAGTTGGTTCTCCTGGACCTAGGCGAGGCTCAAGCAAGAAGACTGTGTGCCGTAGCAGCTCTTCACCCTCGCCAAGAAGAGCTTCAGCCTGTCCTACGGAGCTGGTTTGCGATTAGCGCGATGGTGAGTATGATTCTTTTGGCAGCACCTAGGCCACTTGATGTCTCTTCCCTGGGAGTCTTTTGTGCAATTCCACCTTTTGTTTTATGATGTAGAACAGCATTTTTCAACATATGGTCCGAGGACCCCTGGGGTCCACGAAGCTTACTCAGGGAGTCTGCGACTGCTTAGATAATTAAATAATATTAACAGATGAACAAAATATACATAAATAAGGAAGCAAAGTGTACAATTAAACATTTTGAAAAGGTCTGAAAATGTGAAGGAATTTGAAATTGGAGGCTAAAAATTAAGTTAGCATCCTCAGAATTATTCGTGGGAGCAGTGCAAGTGCTTCCGCAAGAATATAATATGGAAGATGAATGACCTCAGTTTAATGTAGAAATGCTCCAACCTTCCAATTACAATTAAATTATTAGTTGTTTTTTTTATATTTGTTTGTGAATTCGAGAAAATATTTAATCATTAATGTATTTTTTGGACAGATTGTTTCTGTATATTTGGGTATTGCTTTTTGGGTTAAATACTCTAAAAGGTTTTGACCGGGGTCTCCAGTTTCCAGTAAAGACTTAATGGGGAGGTCCCTGGATTCCAATAATGATTCAGTAGTGGTTTCTAGGTTCCAGTAATGATTAAGTGGGGAATCTCAGAAGTCGAAAGGTTAACCACCACTGGTGTAGAGTTTTTCTACAGGCTGCTAGGTGAACCCCATTGCAGCACCATGACTTACGGACACAGTGATTTCTAGAATTGAACTTTCCGCCATTTGAATGTTTGACTTTTTAAAATTGCATTATTTCTTATGGATTTGGTTTGTGGTTGTGCTAAACTGCACCAATAAAATAATACAGTGGGATTTATGCATTACGAGTACAACCTATTGCTTACATTTTTTGATGCAAATGGTAACTTTAATTGGCACTAGACACAACCAAGCTGACCATCAGAATGGTCCATCTTTAACCATAATGCTTGCCTATTTCTTACTACATTGGAAAATGAACGTGCAATGAGATATACTAATGTTCCCAGGACCACACAGATGTAGTCAAGTGGGAAGCCCGGAATAGGACATGGTTCAGATGATTCAATTGGGAATTTAGCCAATACGGAGAATCTCACCCTTTGTACGTCATTGATTGCAAACCTGGCCCAAGCTAATGAGCTGTCATCATTACTAGGAAGCAAGATTTTTAGACACACACCTCAAACGCAAGTTATTTTCAAGTCCCCACGGTACTAAATAAAACTTGATGTAGCATTCGTGGGATAAAATGTGCTGCAGGCATTATGAAGCAACTGATAGTTAATGGCTAGTTAATAAGAAACTATCAGTATTTTTTAGGTTCTGTGTCATGCTGTATGCATATTCATTTATTGATATTGTTAATCAATCATTCTCTGAGCTCACAGCTTTTCCACTTATTTCTATTTTTTCTTTTATTTTAGCCTCATTGCTTCTTTTCTTTTTGCCCACTCATTCACTGTCTCTTTATTGTTGTATTGTTATCATTGCAGAGTATCTCCCTTCTCTCTTCTTGCTACCACCTTTTACAATATTTCTCCTTGCCCTCACTGGCCTCACGTTTTCTTACTTTTGCCAGGAACTTTTACTTGAATTTAAAAACGTAATTCCATAATATGGGTTGTTACGGTAATAGAAAAATATACATTTCAAAATATTTTTTTCCTATAAATTTGCAATTATGTAGAAAATCCAGAATTGTTTTACCACAAATGGTTTGTAATGTATTATAACACATTTTCCTTTATGTGGGGTGTCACTGACTAGAGCAAAATGTTGGCACATATATAGGTGCTGAGTCAATTACTGTGTGGCAAAGTGAATCGCCACATACTTGTGAACTAGTGCTAAGTCACTATATAAAATCAGATTAAATTGTTCCATTTTATTTACACTACCTAGCTCAGGGTCTGGCACTGGATTACATAGATTGTAGAAGTGACAGCATGACTATACACCAACATTTTCAGATTGCATAGATTGCACTGTTTTCTGTCCATTATTTCAACACATGTATAATACCTGACAGGGGCTTATGGGAAAAGGTTCACCACCTGACTGGCAGAAAAGCACCTCATTGCACTGGTCAGAATGTTGGTGCAGAACTGCTCAGGGACCAACGAAATATAGATAAATTAAGAATGCTGATGTGAAATAGCACTGGTGCAATCTGTGTGCTGTGGCCAGAGGAAGTACAAGTGGTAAGTTGCTAAAGGCTTGATTAAAGTGGCACATGTCTAGCTTCTAGCATAATTGTATAAAGGGCCAGCACTGTTGAAGAGATGAAGGCCTGGCAACTGTTACAGTTATAGTGCTGTACTGAGTCTATCCCTGAACTCCCTGAGCCAAAGGTAAGCCTACTCCCATATCGATAGAATATGGTGGCACATAAAACATATTAACCGACTCTCAAGGTCAAGGAAAGGGCAGGCCCTGAATCACATAGTACTCGTTTAAGCCCGATCTCTCTGGTTCATGCAGTATTAAATCCCCAAAAATAATGCTCTATTCATTTATGCAGCTTACGTTGCCTGTTGAGTATACAATAAAGTCCTTTTTTAGGTTTCGCCTGCATAATGCTGTGCTTGAGAAATCTATTGTTTTTCATATAAACTTAAAAGGGGCTTAAATCCCACCTCCTTTCTTTCCTGAATTCTCATTGGTTCCTGTGTGTGCCACTTACCTTTCCTCCAATGTCTTTTGGCTGTAGCATATTTTTCTGCACACACCAACACTTGTTTCTTGTCTTCTTCTCATATCGGTTCCCTCTGCTGAAATACTGTTAACATCCACTTTGGTAGAACTATATTTTCATAAAGTTTTGCCTTTTATTCATGCAGGGTATTTAACAATTTATCACCTGGACAGATTAAGTTATTTACATAGAATCACAGGATGTTGTGTGCACTGCTGCCGAGACTCAAACCGGAATCCCCAGCTCTCGAGTCAGCAGCTCTGGCCGCAACACCACACCCTCTTCACTCCCGTGTTATCTGTCAGGGAGCTCTTTCCTTCTTTCGGACGATGATTGATGAAAACAGTTCTTCGTTCATTACATAGGTAATACCCATGCATTACCAATGCTTGTCTTACTAAGTTAAAAAAAAACAGCTGGACAAGCATTTTATTGGGAGTTATTTGTGAGTTACTGATGTCGCAGACTCTAATCCTATGCCACCTCCCTTAGTTTGTTCGACCCACCACTGTGGGAGCCAGATATTAAAGTTATAGTTGGTGTGCACTGTTCACTGTTCTAGTAACCCATGCAATGTCGCGATACGTGACGACAGTGTTGCGTCGTGACGTATGCACCACATGACCTGAAAGCAAATAAAAGGTCAGGGGCGTGATGGCGACCGAGATGACCACCTGCAGTTAGCAACCACTCAGGCTCCTGTGTTCCTTTAAGTGCTAGGCCCCCAGCCCCTTACCTGCACGTCCATACCATTATTGGAGTGTCGGTGCTAAACCCCGACACAACAACCCACTCCCAGAACACCAAAGGCAAATAGACTCCGTCAACTCGAATGAGTCTCAGTATTTCATGAGCGCTCACTAGCTGCAACACTAGTTCTGATTTTAGTGTTCTAGGCACTAGGGCCCACATGCATCAAGCATTTTTGTAGTCGCAAACGGTGCGATTACTTAAAATCGGCCGTTTGCGAATGCAAAAGTGCTTTTTGGGATGCATGAAGCAATTTTAGAATTCGTAACATTGTTGCGAGTTCTAAAATTGCAGGTGCTTTTAAGAAGTCGCAGATGTGCGATTTCTTAAAAGCAATGCATCATTACTTTCACAAGTGCAAAGTCGCAATTAGGGTGCCAAATTTACCGAGTGGTTGAACCACTCGGTAAATTTGGAAAAAGTGTTTAAAATGCTGCAAATGTTTTTTTTTCTACATTCATGTTTCACACACACATGTCCTTAGGACATGTGTGTGTGAAACATGATGCGAAAAATACATTTCAGGGGTGCATGGGGGGGTCCTTTGGACCCCCCCCTGCACCCATGAAATTTTCAAAGTGCCACTCGCAATTTGCTGATGCCTTCCCATTGACTCCTATGGGCCTTTTGGCCCATAGGAAGCAATAGGAATTGCGAAAATGCACTTAAGAATTCGGTATTCATTTGGGATTCGGTAAAAATTGCGATTTTTACCGAATCCCAAATGAATACCGAAAACAATGATGCATAGCATTTTGCACTTCTTAATTTGCGATTCCTTATTTTTCGCAAATTGGGAAGTGCAAAATGTAACAATGATGCATGTGGGCCACCATGCTTTCTCTAGCAGGAACTTCTATGACCTCTGTATTTCCCGTTTACTTCTACAATCAAGCTCTGTAGCAATTAATCTGTTTTCTACTGATCTTGTTGGTCCCTCAGATTACAATCTCTGACTATCTAAAAAGCTCTCATTTGCCAGCAGTAATCTCTTGTGCCTTTATATATAAGTACCCACTCTTTCAAGCATGCTTTACTATGAAAGCATAGAGCTGCTCCAAGTGCTGCCTTTGAGAAGTAAATAGGCTAGTACTTGCTCAAGATCGCACTATCCATCAGCAGGAGAGCGTCGGTTTGGACGCAGAGGCTAATTTCATACAAGCTACATTTGACAAAACACTAGACCATCTATGTAGCAAGTTAAGTTTCAGTTAAATTGCACCAAAAATACATAAGGAAATAAATATTATTTGCTTGAAAATCATTCACATAAAAATAGGTCTAGTGAAGCGGTAAATGCAGTGCTTTAAATGGGCCGGTACTGTCCGGTACGGAGTACCGGCACTTATTTATTTTAAGACAAAGAGTACTGGCACTTCTCAAGAAAAATGCTATACTTTTAATTGGAGAGTACCTGCACTTCTCAGAAGTAAGCAGGTATTCTGGTACAGAGTACCTTTCTATGTTTCCATTTCAAGCACTGGTTAAATGTGTCCATTACTTGTGTATAAATAACATGGGGTTATTGCGTCCAGTAACTGGGAGCAAGGAAGGAACAGAGAATGTTCTAGAACTTGGCCACTCCGTGGAAAATCACTGAAATAATGGGATGGCTCATTTCGCTGATTACTAGGATCTTGTTTCACAGTCTATCCTAAGAAGGAACAGTGCAAACATCATCAGCAAAGAATTGTGCTTGCAGGAACTCTCCCATACGCTTAATCAAGCGTTGACTAAGCTCATAGAAATGGTTTGTCAAACAAGCATTTTTTATTTATTTAATTGTTTACAGATATGTCAAATATCCAAAAACATATTGAGAACAATATAAAAAAATATGAAAGCAAAGGAATGGCCGAACAACCCGGAAACACGAGACCTGGCACCAAAGTGCACTCCTTTTCAAGAAGCTGTGCCCATGTGATCAGACAAAAAAGCAGTCACGCGCAGTTCAAGACAGCTAATGCTTGATGTGGGCTGATCTGCTGTGCTATGCTTTATGCCGTAGTGGGCCAAAGCAAATTGTAAATGAAATTTGATCAGATCAGCCAGCAAATATGCTCGGAACGTATGTATATATAAGTATGTACATTTATAATGATTTTTGGGGGAAAGGAGACTGGCGAGCAGCCGCGGTCCGTGCAGGTAACAGCGATGGGGTGGTGGGGCAGCGTGGGGGGATTTCCAGTAACGATGCAGAGGGGAAATTAAATAAATAATGAATTTCCCCTCAGCATCGTCCCTTGGCAGGTCTGTTCAAATGCAATTTATAATTTGCTTCGGCCCACTACAGCATAAAGCATAGCACATCAGATCAGCCCACATCAAGCATTAGCTGTCTTAAACTGTGAGTGGCTGCCTTTTTGTCTGATCACATGTGCACAGCTGTTACCTGCACGGAACGCAGCTGCTGGCGAGGCAGCTAAAGTGGTTTAGAGGCAAGACCTGAAAAGCAGGGGTGGGCAGAATGTTCCATTCCGCCCACAGAACTGGCGGAATTTTGGCCACTCCACATTACTCTTCCACCCGGAGTTCTGGTGAAATTCCACCAATCGTCGTGTGGCAGAATTTTTATTTCAAAAGGCTCCAGAATATGGGAGCTGGCAAGCGCGAGCGAGATAAGGCATTACCTAGTGTGCTTTTCTAATGACGGCGTTCATGAGCAGTTGGAGTAAGAGGGCTGCCATTGAAGTAGATTTGCTGCCGCTCAAGTGGATTTTCTACTCGAGCAGCAGCAATTCAAATCGAATGGCTGCTTGCGCTACCAATGCTAGATTGCAGCACAAGTTGCACATTTTTCGCCCTTTGGCAAACTTCTGCAGAATATCGCAGAGTTTTCCTGCAACTCCATGAAATTCCGTGGAGTGAAACTCCGCAGATTCTACCCAAGCCTACTGAAGAGGCCATTTTCCAAGCTTACAACAGTAATTTGGTGCCGTCATTAGGTGACAACACAAGACCTTACTTCGTCTTATCGAAGTACAGGTCCTGTTCGCAAGGTTCATATCTGTCCATGATTTGGAAAGTTAGTAACATTGGATTAATGATTAAAGTAGGGGCTGCTACACTTTACTCACAAGTTCAAGGCATGGGGCCTTTCCACAGTTGCCACCTCATAAATAGTTCCATATGGATTATGTCATATGCCATAAGGCTTACTTTCCACCCGTAAGCTTTGTGCAGGAAGCCCACCATCCTTCTGATGGCCTCCAAGTCCTGTCTTCTAAAAGTAAAAACATAATTTAGTCAGCACTTCCTATGCCTGGCTCTCATTATTTGCTTTAGGCTTCTTTTTCTAAGCATACTATTATGGGGCCACACTAGTAAGACATGGGCAACATTTCTCACTTGTCGGGTGCACGTGCACATGGGATACATCTACTTTTCTAATTTGTACAATCTTTCATCTGAAGGTAAAGTATTGCTTTTGGTTGCCAGGAGCAGTTGTCTTTCATTGAGGCAAGTTAGTTATGTGAGGTAAGAATAGGTGAAACCATTTAATCAACAAATTCAAGCAGAGGTACATTTGTGCCGTTGACTGCATGTGGCATTAATTTTTGGAAACTTCATCACCAGACACTGGCCAATCACAAGAAAAAGAACAACAGAAAAGGGAGAAGGAAGAGTAAGACAGGAAAACAGTAACAAAGGAACAGACCTTGGGTGCAAAATAGCATACAGGAGTGAGTTAAAAAGACACTAAGTGTAGGGTGGTGGAAGAAAGAGGCATGAGCTGGAATCAAGACTAGGCAGCCTTGGTATTTAGCAAGCATACCATTCAGCCGGGCCCCCAATGAAATTAAGCTCTGCTTCTCTGGCATAGAATTCATGTTTTCTAGCTTTTGCTTCTCGCCCTACTTTTCTTTTGTGACCACAATTTTAGTGAAATTGGTTGGACTTTCTTTGGACGATCCCATTCACACATGAAAAACTCAGCTTGAAAGTTATTCTAGATGTGCGTATGAGAATAAATAAAGGAAATATTATATTTCTGTTATGTTAGGTAAGTGATGCAGTCTTACTTATGATTCATAAAACCTTAGGATTTAAGAACCCAATCCAGCGTTCACGCTGAAGCAAAGTATGTTTCCCTGGAAAAATTGCTTTACATCTTCTTCTAACTTCCCTCACCTGCCCGCATCGACAGTACTTTGAAACCATATGAGATCAAGTTTCAAGATCAAGCGACCACACACTGGTGTGGTTTAGATAATCAGGAGCATAGAGTTAGGATTTCAGTTAAAAATTATGGGGCATATTATCAAGGGGGTTTATCTCCGCTTTTTTGGCTTTAAAAGCCAAGAAAGCGGAGACAAAATTATCTCCCTATTACCTAGCTGTCGCTAACACCAGTTAGCGACAGCTAGTAGGAGATAGCGACCATATTGGGCCCCACTTTGCATGTCAGTGATATTTATCACTAATGACATGCAAAGTAGGCGTGCAAGATGTTAGCGACTGGAAACAGTCGCTAACATCGCTATCTCCTATTACCAACTTTTGGAGATATTCGCGCTAAGCACGAATATCTCCAAAAGCTAACACCTGCCCTGAGCAGTTCTTAGCCATGTTATCCAATGGGAGGTGGATAACATGGCTAAGAGCATTAGCTCGGTAATGCAAGAATATCGCTGACTTTTCAACGATATTCATGCATTGCGGCCGATTTTTATCGCATTTGCGATAAACCTTGGTAATACCAAGGTTTATCTGCGATAAAAATCGCCGCAGCTCAGCGGTAAAGTTTTGTCTCTAACCAAGCAATAGCGATAATTATCGCTATTGCTTGGTAATATGCCCCTATATTTTCAGGTACAATTGAGTAGCATCAGCATATTGATGCTTGGAGACTCCCGATCCCTTGAACAGTGAGCTCAGCAGTTCGAGATACAAATTTACGGGACTTAATACCACTTGGCGCTGTGTCTTTTTCTGAGGTGTGTGCACCATTCTTTATTTGCTTAAAAACATCAGTTTGTTAAGAAAGAGGAATCCCAATACAGGCCACTTTCAAACACCCAGCTTTAGTAGTTAGGAGAGCTTGTAGCAAACAAAACATCTCCAATGTATCAAGTGCAGGTTTCTTTCATGGCTAGTATCCGACTTGCCCCAGGATTTAGACATGCAAGCAGTGCTTAATTTGTTAAACAAATAAGTGCCAGGACTCTAGTCAGGAGGCCTCTGCAGCGTGCGCCACCCATTGCCACTGCTACTGTTGCCAATGACAGTACCTACACAACTACTAACCAGCACACTGCTACAAGTGTGACAATTTAGCCTAGTCCAGGCCCCCAAAGCTATAATAAGTAGTTTGGATGGCAGTTATTAGTTGTTTTTAATGCATACTGAATTAATAAACAATTGCTGTTCTGATCATCTCCAAATTTTACAAACAGCACCACCATGTGGAGGCCGTCATAAGTGCTGGTGCAGACAATTAAGTGCTGGTGCCGAGCACCAGAAACCACTGGCTCAAATTAAGCACTCCTTTCGAGTCGTTCTTATGCGGAGTCGGACTAGCCTACAGAGCAATCAGGCAGTGGTCAAAGAGTTGGTATGACAATTCAATGTGTGCGCTGGTGGTCTGGCTGGTTTGGCACAGTTTTCTGGTCTGGTGGGCCAGGTTTTACTGTTGATTTCTTTTATATTACCACAAACAAGTCTGGCAGCAAGCACAAATGCAGAGTCTCCGACACACTGAAAAATAGTATACAGCTTGTCGTTACAAATCTAAAATTGTCCTTATTTGAAAATGTGAGTCCGTTTTTTAGCTATCTGATGGAGGGCACTTATAATTTGCTGTCCTTCTCCCTTAAACTAAGTACATGAGACAAATCAGCTTCTTTGCTGCCATGTTCACATGCCACATGTTTTTCCTGGGCTCAGCTTTCTATCAGCCAACCACCTACCTATTCCTTTGGGGACTTGGGCGTGGAAGATTAGTAAATTAGTTTTGTTGACTTTTTGTCTACTTTGTTTTACTTCAGCTTTACAACTTTCAACAGTGTTTCAGTCAGGTTTGGCATGTTTTATGATGTATTAACAGTGTTGCTGACTGGCACAGCAATAGTACTATGCAATTGGCCCACAGCCAGTGGCTATTTAGTTAGCTTTGGGGGAAGGCTGCTTAACAGTGCAGTGTGGCTGCCAGCCACCCCTTAGGTCTGTGGGCAGAGTGGAAGAAGTATGGGCAAGGGGGGGAAAGGGTACAAGTGTGAGAAGGGTGCTCAATATCTGGCACACAATAAAATGATTAAGGTGACAGTAATAGTTTCCCACTACTTTGTCAATTTTGGAGCATATTTGTAAGAAAGTGACCGAGCTCGAGTTAGCTCCAAAACTGTTAACGCTGCGCTCCGCCACGTTAGAACCGCAGGGATGCGCCCATTTACAAAAATATGGCACATCCCTGCATTTGTCCCTGTGCTGCCTCTAAATTCAGCTGCCTAGCGCCAACACATGCACCTTTGCACCATGGTGCCTGCATTGAGGGAATGATTGTTTTTGTGCAGGAAGGTGTCCCTTCCAGCACATAAACGATCCAGAACATCGATTTCCAACTCTTATGTTTGCTGAATTGTGCAGTACTTATAGAAGTTGCTAATCGTCATTTGTTTAATGATTGTTTATGTGCAGGAAGGTGTCCCTTCCTGCACATAAACAAACATTCATGGCAATTTGCTGTTTCTATGGGTGCTACACGATGCAGCACACATAGAAATAGGAAAAACAAAGAGAAATAAAGCATTTCTTATCATTTTGCTATGTTAAGACCAGGTTTTCTCTGGCCTTAATTTGGGAGATGCTTCCTATTTACACCACCTTTGTAAATGGGAACAGCGTTAAAATCAATGGGTGTTGCGGTGGAACGCCAAGCTCAACACCCATTGCCCTCCCCTTTCACGCTAAGTCTACCTTGAAAGGGGGCCTTATTTACAAAGCCGCTTTAAGCCACGTTAAGTGACTTAAAGCCACCTTGTTAATAAGGCAACGACCCTATCGCACACAGGAGGGTCGCAAAAAGTGACGTTCCTGTGGTGATAGGGGCTTGTAAATATGCCCCTTTGTCTTTATATGTAAAATAAATTCTTAATTTCTACCCAAATAACTTTACGTATGTAAGTGTTCTAGAGACCGACTCGCATTATCGACTTTTAGAATTATTTTCATTGGCGGCGACATCTGGAAATGTATCCCCTTTAAAAAAAATATTCCATTTTACCAAATACGTTTCTGTGTGCTACGTGCAAAGCCGCATCACCCCTTCTATCGGCAGGTACAACACATTGCATCAGCATCCCCAGTAAAAACCATTTTAGATGCCCAGCCTGTTTTTCAAGAAAGGGCTGGTTTGGTGAGCAGCCAATGTTCAAGGTCTCTGTATCTGCAGATAGGAAAGATGTCTCTTTCTCAGGAGAACAATAGCTCACGCTGTGGTATGTTTATGCCTTGGAATAATAATATTTGCCTCGCTCTGAATATCTGCAATTCCTTTTGCTAAGCCATATGGCTTATTAGTATTCGTAAGGTAAACATTTCCATCTGCTGTCTGTGAGACTGGGTGCTATTAAAATAGCATCACACTCTGTTCCCTTCATTCCGGGGTTTATGGGAGTGTTGTAGCCGGAGAACCACAGACGGCTCCTTACAAGAAGCAGAAGTCTCACAGAGCACAGAAGGGACGACCCTCTGCTCCGGTCTGTGACCTTTACCTCGTCCGGGTCTGGTGAAGAGAAAGCTGAGAGAAGACCATAGCCCACGCAAAAGAAAATGGCTGCCAGCGGAAGTGCAGCCATTTTTCATAGGTTGGAGCATCACTAATGGCTGTCGCGGTCCCCAACGGTTATTTATGAAAACTAAAATATAGTTGGATTTGTTCAGTTTTCGTTTTCCAAATAGAAAAGCCAAGAATATTAAATAAAATTATGCACACTGTGGAACCAACTTGCTTCATTAAACAGTCTTATTTCAGAAAGGAGTGATTCCCTTTTATGGTTATAAAAAGGGCTAGTGCAGGGGGTCCATTGTTGGTCCAAGTGTCCTAGATCCATTTCACATTTTCGCGTTTGCCTCTAGCTATGTAAAGGAATTATCTTTTGCTTAATTGTATTTTAGCATAGATTTTGTGGGCATCCTAAATTCAGGCATGGATCCTACTCTCCTGGACCTACATTGGATTCCTCTGTACTAAATTATAGCACTCAATTATCATCTATTAAAAAGGTGAGAGTGTAGTTGTTTCCAGTGCTGCAACGTGTAATGATGAGTCAATAAAAATGAGAGTTTGGTACATGACAGAATGCACTAACCTTACCACGTGTCTGCCCAAGCTCCAGCTTCACTTACTCATTGGTGAGACCAGGTCCCCTACACAAGTCCAGGACACGTTGTCACATGGGCAGCTTCTCTCTACCTACGACCACCTCAGAAACAAGCGTTGGCATGGCCAAAAGGTCTGGCCTCGGCAAGCGTGCATTTTTTATTTCGTTTTATTTTTTGTATGCATGCTTAATGTACAAAAAAGGGCAAGAAATACCGAATCACACTCCTTTTCAGGCAGCTGAGCACACGTGATCAGGCAAACTTCCAATACTCAGTGCAAGCGAGCCAAGCGGTGAGAGGCTGACACTTGGGGGCAGATTTATGAGGCCGGTGCGCCTCTTTGCGCCGCAATTGCGTCACTTTATTTGACGCAACTGCGGCGCAAACAATGCGCCCTATTTACAACGTGACACATCTCGGAGATGCGTCACGTTGTAAAGCACTGCGCCATAAGGAGGCGTTCCTGCGCAGGGGGGGGGGGGGGGGCGTTCTTGCGCAGGAACGCCTCCTGAAAGTGGCTGAGTGAAATCTATGAGATTTCACGCAGTCACTTTCAGGCCAATGCTGCGTCAAAACCCTGCGCCTGCTTGAAGCAGGCGTAGGTCTTGATGCAGCATTAGTAGAATGGGGCACTCCGAGCCTTGCTGGAGCTGCGTCACGCTTGCGACGCAACTCCAGCAATGCGCCACATTTCCGGCACAGGTGCGTCACGCATCTGTGCCGTTTTTGCACCATGGTGCGCCGCATTATAAATGCGGCGCACCATGGGTGGCGTAGCTGTAGCGCACTGTGGCGCATGTTAACTGGCGCATCCCTCGGGATGCGCCAGTTAACATAAATCTGCCCCTTGGTCTCTTGCTATATGCTCTGGTGGGTAGACATAAAATGTGAATGGCAGGTAATTAGGCCAATGGATGAAGATGGCTGACGAATAGCACATGTATGTATCTATGTATGTATATGATTCCATAATGGAAGGAGAACATGATGTTGAAGAAACAGCTAAAGCGTTCTCTTGGCCAGACCTATAAAGGTAACTTCTTTGCGCAACACACTAGGAGTCATTACATCGAGTATTTGCAGCCACTGTAAGGATCGCTCAGATGCACATTATTGAGTGTTATGGCTGCTGACCTTAGATTTATAATCTTGAGTAAATTATTGTTTCTATAGTTTGGATTACAGTTGCTAACCTAACCTTGCAATGAGGACAAATTCGGAAATATTCTTGGGCGGACCTCGAAACAAGCCATGGCAGTTATTTCTTGTCATGGATTATGTTGTAAGTGGTGACTTTTTTCCCACAGTAGCCAAGTGGATGGTGAAAAGGCATTTACATTTTTAGTTTTGGGTTACTTTTTTAAGTTTTAGACAAAATGAATTTTTGACCTTAGTTTGTCTATTGACTACAGCTGCTCTGTAATAAGCCTATTGGTATGGTCAAGAAGATACTCAGTACAAGAGCCCTAGTTTATTACCCAGTACCCCTGCCCGTGGAGTTACAGACACTGGGGGCATTGGTAACTCCGGGGATGGGGTGGAGTTAAACTGCATTACAAGTGCCAACCTACGTTTCCACTTCGAAATGATAAATTGCCAGGGGCATCAATAATTCCAGTTCCGATTCCCGCTCAGGAATTTTCTCATTTTTGCCCAGTGTTTCACCAGGAGAGTTTCACCTAATCAAGCAGGGGGAGTCTTTGGGTTGAACATCACAGATGGGTGGATTTACAGTGGACCTCATAATCCTGATATGTACCCATTGCATGCTCCATTGGAATTACCAAGGCACGTGGAAGTATGGAAAGTAATGCAGTGTACTAGACTAGATTGCCTTCTTTTCTCAATTTTCCCTCAAATTGGAGGACAGCTGGAATGTCTCTTGTGGAGAGGACACCATATAACACTATACTAACAACTGCAACACTATACTACTCACTAGAAATAAGAACTCAATATACCCATACCCCATATGTTTGTCACAGCTCTGGCCTATGCACAATGGTAGTATTGTAGCCAATGAGGTCTCACTGAGGCATGACTGCAGAAAGATGTCTCCTTATCATGCCACTTAAGGTCAGTTGAATAAGTCCATGACTTTTTGCCCTAGTAGATACAGATAGGGGGAGAATTTTAGATAATGCTGCCCACCTTACCACTACGGTGGTCTACATGAGTTTTGATCTGTAGAGGTGCATACGTCACTAAGAGACAGCCCTACGTGACCGCAGCACACTCAAGGTGATGACATCACTTAAGAACTCTGTAGAATGTTTCCTGAGGTGGGGAGCAGGTGTTGGAGATAGTTGATTTCAAATTATTACACGTTCGCTTGAAAAGTTGTTGAAGCAGTACGACGTACTGTAGGATTGCACTCACTGCCGTTACGAGAAGCAAATTACAGTAGCAGCAACCAATTTTGCAGATATCGCTACATGTTTAATAAACCATTAAAAAAAAAATTTTAAGAACTCTATATAATTCATGTTGAGGCTCCCTCTTTTGTTAATGGGGAGGGAAGTACTTGAAAAAGTACTTTTATGCCAAGACTTCTCTACTTCTTCTATCTAAACCGCTTCAGCCATGGCCAGGCTAAAGTGAGGAACAATAGAAATGGTGAGGAAATAACCATACTGAAGAACATAGGTTTACACACAATAAAACAAAGGAGAGAATGTTTTGGATTTAGATGCGCTGTTTGCTTTGGAAGACTGCTTGCTATGGTGCAGTGGTAAGACACCAGGGGCCCTTAGGGTGGTTGAGATAATCACGCCTGCTATAAACCATACTAACACTGACCTTCTACCTAATGGCCCTCACTTCCTAATGGCAGCTACCTAAATTGACATCTCTGCATTTAACAGCACTGGATTTGATGCAGTCGAGATTTTTTTTTTAATAGATCTTCAGTAATTCATGGATTTTAGAGAGAACCTTTTCAGTTCCGGCTATATGCCAGGAGCACCTAGGGAAACATCTGAAGTGCTTTGGAACCAAATGCAGAGAACAACATTCTGTTTACAATATCTGAACATGGGATGGGAAAAATGACAGTGCTGTTATATCAATCTTTTACGTCTTTAATTATGAGCCTGAACTGGGAAGTA
Organism: Lissotriton vulgaris; assembly: GCF_964263255.1. Lineage (NCBI taxonomy): Eukaryota > Metazoa > Chordata > Amphibia > Caudata > Salamandridae > Lissotriton > Lissotriton vulgaris. The sequence continues at coordinate 98,830 of NW_028244032.1, forward strand.
AAATGAGGAGGAGACATAGCTTAGTGTCTAGAGCTAGCTTTGGAGCCTAGGGTCCCAAGTTTGATTCTCGTCCTCTGCACCTGGCTCCATATCGTGTGATTCTGGGCAAATCCCTTAATCTCCCTGTCCTAAATGTGTGAAATGTTTTGCTTAATCTCCACTTCATGTACATGATCTTGTAGATTGTCTACCAATCCCCCTATGTAATGTACAGCACTCTCTTGCTTGCGAGGTTTGTGCTACAGAAATTTGAATACACATAAGCTATGTCTGGATAGAGATTTGCGGGGTGCGTAGTAAAACAATGCTGTTGCCTATACGAGTGACCAGGAAAGAAAGGTTTAGGTGCATTCATTAAACTTATATAGACAGATCATCGGACTCCAAATCTTGAGTACATAATGAACAGTGGCATCCTCAGATGCTGTAAGTGCTGTTATGTCATGTGTATTTGTAAAGTGCACTATCGCTTGTGAGTGTATACTGGTGCTGAGCAGATGTGTGTGCCTAGCCCTGCCGATGGTAGGTTGGCAATTTGAAAAGCCAACTCTTCAGCTTCTTGCTGAATTGAAGAAGAGAGGAGGCTCTGATGTGGAGTAGGAGGTCATTCCACGCTTTAGGTGTAAGAGAAGGTCCGTCCTTCTGGTCTATTTGTGCATATGCGTGGAAGTAGGAGTCCTGCAGAGCGGAGGTGTCTGAGTGGTTGGTAGAAGTAGATACAACTGTTAAGGTAGATGGGTTAGGCCAAACACCCTGACCCCTCCCTCTTCACTGGCCTCCGCGCTCCGCCCCGCCCGGACCCCCTCTTCCGGGCCCCTACCTACACTCCATGCCCAGGGCCGCCATGAGCCTAGAGCCGCCCCTGTGTGTATGTTTGTGTATCGGGTGCCAGTGTGTTCCCTCGGGTGTGGAGCGATGTGAAATGTGTGTGGGAGGTTGAGGATAAGTCTGGCTGCAGAGTTCTGGATGGTTCGTAGTCTTCGCGTGAATTGCTTGGTGATCCTGGAGTACAGGAGGTTCCCATAGTCTAACTCGCTGGGTACTAGAGTGTGAATGACAGTTTTTCTAGTGTTGCTTGAGAGCCATTTGAAGATTTTCATTAGCATCTTAAGGGTGTGGATGCAAGATGCAGTGATGGCATTGACTTGTGCGGGCATGTTGAGTTTGCTGTTGATAGAGAGCCCTACTTTGCCGAAACCGAATGACCGCAGTGGCCAGAGTCTATGCCCACCACCACCTCCAGCAGCCATAAGATCCCCCTGCAGTGCTAGGAACACTCAAGGGGAAAAATATTGCCATGCCCGGCCCTGCCACACCATCCATAACGTCACCCCTCCCGATTCTGGGAGAGAGCCTTAGGACAGTGAAGCAAATGCAGACGTTCAGCCTGCCAACAGTTCACAAATGAGCATCATTAAAGTGTTTCAGAGCTAATCTGTTTTAGAACATATCAGCACAACACTAGGGGGAGCTGCTCTCACAGACACTATGTAAGCTCAACTAATAAAACCTAAATATCTAGAGAAAAGTCATAGCTATCAATAGTGGAGCAGAGACAGTGGCACCGGAGCCCAGAAATGTAAGGGGTTAGTTATACCCCACATATGTTTGCTACTACTACTGAACTGGGAGAAGGCGCCCATTTTTACTGGCTTGCATTAGGAACCTTGGCACAATTTCCACATCACTGCTCAAATGCATCATTTTGGCCACTTTTTAAGTTTCTGTGCTCAGCGACAAATGTCCTCAGTTTAGCTCATTCTAATAACCTGTGCACGTTTTCAAGAGCTGTATATAAACGAATTAACTCACAGTACAAACAGCATGTGCCAAAGTGAACAATTTCCACCTTCACCCTCCATCCACCCACCCCCACAGTCCTTTGTCTCCACGAGGACTTGCTGGTAGATTCCTAAACACTGTTTGTACTGATGTGTGTGAATTAATAGAAAATGAAAACTGAGAAACAACATTGGAGGAAACCAAATCATAGTAAACCAATTTTAAGGAAAGACAATTTTAAGGAAATTCAAAATATTGAAAATGAAAGGAATCATATTAAGATAAGGAAAAATCCAAAATTGCATTACTTGGTTGAAATTTAGAACTACTGTGTTTTTGGGTTCAGGAAAGGGTAATGTTTAGGGTGATCAGGATTTTCTAGGGGTTGGGAATAACTGGAGTTCGGGCATAGAAATGGGTTTTTAACGTTCAGAGATGGCTGAAGTGTAGACGTGGTAAGGGGATTTTAGGGCTCACAGATTAGTGATGTTTAGGTATGAGAGATGTTATTAGGTTTCAGGGATAGGTTGAGTGTAAGGGTGTTGAGAGGTTTTAGGGTTCATGGATGGGTGGAGCTTAAGGCTGGTTAAGGTTTTTAAGGTTTAATTATGGGATAAGGGCTGGGGTGGTTAAGATATTTTAGGGTTCAGGATGGGGTGGATTTTAGGGTGGTGAGGGGTTTAATGATTCAGGGAAGGAAGGAGTTCAGATGTAGAAAATGTGTTTTTAGAGTTCAGATATGAGTAGTTTAATGTAATGAGACGTTTTTATGGGTCATGAATAGCTGGTGAGGGTTTTTTAGAGTTCTGTGGTGGGTGGAGTTTGGATGTGCTGAGGTGTTTCAAGGTGTATGGGGTGGGTGGGAGTTTATGCTAAGAAAGGGGGTTTTATGGTTCGGGAATGGATGGATTTAGGGGTAGTGAGTAATTTTATGGTTCAGGGTTGGTGGGTTTTTTAGGGGTAGAAAGGGGTTTTAGGGCTCATGGGTGAGTTTAGTTTAGGTGTGGTGAGGTGTTTTAGGAGGCAGGGTTTGATGGTATCATTGGGTTGTTAGCGGTCAGCAATAAATGGTGTTTACAGGGTGATGGATCAGTAATTTACATTTCCCATCTCTGTCTTTTTCTTTCTATCCTTGTTGTTCTCTATCATCTTTCTCTTACATTCCCTCTGTTTGTCTCTGACTGTATCTCTTCCATCATTCTCTTTCTTTCTCTTGCTATTTCACTCTTTCCTGCCTCTCTTTCTGTATCTCCCAGTCTCTCACCACATCTCTCCCCACTTCCCTGCAGTAGATTGTCTTGCTCCGTGCTTTATGTTTGTATTAACTGCAAACTGAAAAGCTTCACCTCTGAAATGCTGTGAATGGCCTGGGCCATAAAACTGCAATGCAATGGGTGCTCAATGCTTTATGTCCGTGTTATGTGCCAACTAATAAGCTTTGGCCGTGAAGTGCACTGAATAGCCTTGATGCCGGCTTTATTTTTTGCCACTTGCTCTGTCAAACGGAGACAGTAGGCACTTTGCTGTTGATATCTTTGCAGGGGACACATTGACTTGAATTGGCACCATTCAGCATGGCACTTACCCTGAAATTGGTGTCAGGGTTGCATGGAAAGTTGTAGCCTACCCCTTAAATCAGTAGGGGTGGCATTGATGCACCACAGTGAGTCCTCAATAGTGGAATACAACTAAAGGGTTTTAGGAATTTTGATTACTGTTAAGAATATTTTCTACCCTATCACATGCCCTCTTATACGCTTCAATCCCCCTAGTACCCCTCCCACCGCTAATTAATACACCGCCTGATTTAGTTGGAGACACCACAAAGGTTGTTGGAAAATCTCAGACTCACTTTATCAACCGAGCTTAGGGTGACCAACCATCCGAAAATTTCATGGATTGCCTGTTATTTAGGCCTCTCGTCCGCTGTCTGTGAGGATTTCTTTCATGGACGCCTTTTGTCCGTAAGTTTGGGAATGGCAGCAAGCTGTGCCATTCCCCTGCCACAAGTGCAGGCCTCTCGCACTTGTCTTTTGAGCACATGAGACTGCACCAGCCCCTCTTCGATCTCGCTCAGTCTGTGGATAGGCCCATTGTCACTCTGATTGTGGATGATAATCACAGAATGACAAAGGGGCAAAGGTGGAGGGAAGCACCCGCTATATCTGCTTAAGTGGGGTGTCACAAGGGGGGTGGTGGTCAGATAAGTGTTTCTTGGATCTTTCTGGCTTTGATCTATGGCTCGCAGGTCAGCATAAGGCAGAATAACCAATAAACACAGTAGTATAATCACCATGAAACAGCTGTGGGGAGAGGGCAAAGGGTGCCAAAGTAGCCAAAAGCGGTGACAAAAGGTGAAGTGCACGATTGTCTCAACCTAATATAAACTTATTTTGAGGTCTAGTAATGTTGGTTGTCTATTTGATTACTTATGTACTATTGTTCGACCTCCGCTGATGTGTCTGTAAAACTCACCTTTTGTCCCAAACTTTTGTCCTGAATTTTTGTCCTGAATGTTGACCCTTTGTCCTGAATTTTTACGCTCACTGTCCTGTGCCAGTTGGTCACCTTAGCCCGGATTCCCTGTCTCACAACCAAATTACGCCCTTGTCAGTTGCTGGCTTTCGGGCATTCAAATGCATGGTAACTGTAGGCAAAGCCCTAGTTTCAAAACTCGCTGTCTTTCTGCCTTAAAATGGCGCTGGCTTCAGCCTGTGACCGACGTCCTCTGCAGTATCACCTCCCGGGATCTAAACTGTTGATACATTTGGTGGTTGTTGTACCTTATCTCTCACGTGCCGGTGTTACTAATTTCCAGACACATTAGTGTCCATTCCCTTGGGTGATTCGTCTTCTTCAGGCCGCACATTGTAAGGTCTCTGAGACACGAGCTTCCCTTATCTGCGCTGCAATTGGACAATCCGTCACTGTCACTCACCTCCGTCCTCGCCGGTGGAACTACAATGGGGTGATATCCTGCGTGAGCTAGCTGACCGAGAACGCTTCAGTCGCAGCCACAGGACAGCTTCCTGAGCTGACATGTTATTTATTCCCGCGCCACCTCCAGGCCCCTTTTAGGAGAACGTCTTTCGAGCTCTGCCTTTAATCCGGGGAATAGTTTGTGTTCCCGCCTTTTTTTCATACCAGAACAGCAACCTTGTCTAAATTAAGATTTATACATTTGATTGCCACGACGAATATACATCCTTGCGTCGCAAGTATAGTTTCTAACGGATTAATTACAAATGTATTGATAATTATATGTTTTAAAATGTTACATATGTTTTTGTAGAACATTGCACATTTCAGCAATATACTCAAATTACGTTTTTAATCGCTTTTGAATGATGCACGTTTTGTCTATTAGTGGTGTCACAGGTTTGTCAGTATTTTCCGGGCTACAGTGAATTTTCATGTCACCCAATTCTGCTGTTTTCACACCTCCGTTTTTGACAAAGATAAAAATAAATATCTGCGAAACAGCATAACACTGCGCAAGGTTATTAGCACAGACATCAAAAAAGTTAAACATTCTCACATAAGGCCCAAAATACTGAAATGGGTTGTCTGTCTGTCTGACTAACAGAGTTGCCTGAAGGCGGAAACTAACAAAATACCAGTCCTAATATAGCTCAATATTGCCACTCCATTAACGCATTCATAGTATTTCAGGAAAATATTAAAATACAATTAAGTTCATATGATTATACCATTTCTAATAATATAATTTGATAAAACTCAAACCAAAAGATTAAAGACCATGGGGTATATTCACAAGAACATGTGCTAAACATCACCAAAAAATGCTAACGCAACTTTACACATAGCATCCCATCTTGGGAAAATAACCCTGTGTCAACGTGGAATTCACAACAAGGCGGTACCAAGCGATAGCTGCAGAAACCTCGGCCAGTGGAGATAAAAACACAAACCACAATGGGCAGAGTCAGCACAAGCAGCACATGCTTCTGAACACGCGGCAAAGACCGCGTTACTAGTGACTCTTTTGCAACCTGATGTGGAACTTTGAACCACTTACGAAGGAATCTCAAATTGAGAACTTCGTACAAACCTTTGAAAACTACACTAATAGTGTGAGTACTTTCTATGTCCTTTTTTTGTGTTTTGTCCTGACGAAAGCTCCATAGACCTTCTGGCCCTAGGTGAGCTGAAACATGTCGACCTGTCCTTAAGAGTTATATGGTAATCCGGTAACTCAATTACTTAATATAACCATTACTTTTTTATCTAACGGTACTCACCTTCTTTGAATAAATATTATTGTTACGGGGAACTACCGTTTTTTACAACTCCTCAAACCCCCCCTTGTCTTATTCATCACCTCCTGAAATCTGTCCCCCTATCTCTGGACACTTCTACACTAACTGGAGGTTGCCTCGGGTGAGGCAGGCATACAGCACGTTATTTTGACAACCCAATGACTATGCCCTGACGCTTGACTAAGGGGCGGACGAAAAGATATACCGCACGTTTTCAACAACCGATTGTGTCAGCGTCTATGAGGGTTGTCAAAGAGTAACCAATGGTTATTGTAGAGACTAGTGTCCATTCCCACTGTTGATTAATTAATAACGTGGAATTCACAACAGGGCGGTACCAAGCGATAGCTGCAGAAACCTCGGCCAGTGGAGATAAAAACACAAACCACAATGCGAAAAAACATGCGATGGGCCAAAGCGTGATGAGAAAATCAGCAATAAGCAGCTCCAGGCCTGCAATACACACATGGCAGGAGGGAAAAATAACTATAGAAGAAGAAAAAACACTCAAACACAAACTGACCAACACCCAAGCACCATGGAGGCAGCCGGAGCAGGCGCAGAGGGTGAGCGCAACCCCACAAGCACCAAGGACGACCAGACTGGGACCTCGGGAACAGCGAAGGGCAAGGACAAGAGGAAAACGAAGTTCAGTCCGCAGGTAAATAGTATCCTGATAACGGAGGTGATGGAACACCATCAACAACTGTTTGTCACCTCCAACGTGTCATTGGCACCAAAAATGGGATATGGCGGGACATCGTGGACAAGCTGAATGCCATTGCAGAGCACAAGAGGTCAATGGATGAGGCCAAGAGGCGATGGATTGACATCAAGCGCAAGACCAAGGAGAAACTCACAGCCAACCAGAAGGCATCAATGCAGCCTGGAGGTGTGAGCCCAGCGCCACAGCTCTTGCTGGATGACATGGAGGAGCTGGTGTTGACAGTCATCAGTGTGGAGACTGTGGACGGAGTCGGGGGACCGGACACTGCTCGACAGGACACAACACAACTGCAACAGGGTGAGTGACCACCAGGTACTGGGATGGGACTAGTTGAGATGGCCTCAATGGCACACATGCACAATTAAGCGGAGCACAGTGCACACCCACAATGACTCTGGGGCATGGCCCTAATATACAGACTGTCACAATGTACAATGCCATGCTGTCGGAATGTCAACATGTACCATGCGGCTACATACATGTGGACACATTGTAATACACCATCTCCCCTTTACATTGCAGAGGCTCCGTCAACACCTCCTGCACAGCAGTCCCAGCCACTATTCACTGATGATGAGGCGGACAACCCCAACATCGACACCCAAGCCCTCCAACACAGCATTGACATCATCCGCAACTCACCTCCAGGATCAGGGCAGCCCCGATGCATGGAGGAGACCCCACCCACTACCCAAACCACCCAGCAGGAGGCACCCACAGCCGTGGATGAACTCTTGCTGGCCCTCCACGGGCCCATATGGCATAGTGTGCTTGGTATGGCCCTGTACCGCTCCAGCTGCAAAACTCCACTGAATGTGCAATAAACATCCTGTAACGCCCTGCTGTGCCATGTCTTTCATTATTCATGTATGAATGTGTAGATGAATGTAGGGACAGTGATTTCCCATACGTCAATGATGCTCATCTAGTGGGATGCCAGTCACAGCGAGCTACATTGCCTATTGTGTTCCGGGTGCCGTGGACACTACAACAGGGACACACACATTAGTCACTTTCTTGTCCAGACATGGACTAAACCACGCTCACAGCCCCCGAGTCATTGTTGCAAGCCCTGCGCTGGTCCGGCATATGCCAAGCCAGACCACTCCGCTTACACTCCGAGGGGGAGACCACATAGCTACCTGTCGCAGGCATACTCGCTGGTGGTGTGCAGGTCACTGGTCTAGTTGTCAGCATGTGACGGCCACTCTCCGAGAGCAGGTTTTCACACACACCACACCCATCCGGCACAGGCGTCATAGGCCATGTAACCCCACAAATATAAGAGGCCGACAAGAGGGGTCCCTCTTTTAACTTTGCCGCTCTAGTGGAAAACTGTGCATTTTGGCTGCCCTGCTGGTCTCACTTGCCTGAACAGTCCCAGGGGGACTGCAACGATCTTCCTGCCGCCACTCGTGGTCCAACAAGGAAGAGTACTACATATCCCACCATCCTCCAGAAGCGCACAAAACACGTCAGAGCTAAGCGCCAGGAGACGCTTTAAAAGTGCTCGAGGGCTCACGCAGCGGAGGTCCCTCTTCTAACTTTCCGCTCTAGCGGAAAGCTGCGCATTTCGGCTGCCCTGCTGGTCTCACTTGCCTGAACAGTCCCAGGGGGACTGCAACGATCTTCCTGCTGCCACTCGTGATCCAACAAGGAAGGGGACTACATATCCTAACATCCTCCAGTGGCGCACAAAACACGTCAGAGCTAAGGGCCAGGAGGCGCTTTAAAAACGCTTGAGGGCTCCCGCAGCGTGGGACGCGCGTGGGCGTGCCTGGGCGCTGCCCAGGCAAAGCCCTGGCCAAGGGCGGGCCCATCCACGCCCGTCAGAGCCTGATAGAGACTGGACTGGGCCACCCCTCTGACATTTGGACATTGGTAGCCTTGTAGCTTTGTGGTAAGCTTTGATTATTATATTGTTTGAATTCCTTGTGTATTTCCAAGTGTTCTGTGAATTAACAAGCCAGTTTCCTTTCACTTCTTATAGTGTAGGGAGGTGCTGACTCAAATATGAGTAAACGTAAGGGCCCTGCTGCTACATTGGATGATTTTATTATCAGGGCAGAATCCTTATTAAATCATGAGATCCAAATTGCAGAAAGGCGTTTATCTCTTGAACCGGCACATACTCAAATGCGCTCGCCTAGGCCATAAGGTACTCCGCATTTATTTCCATTGGTATCTATAGAAACAGGTACAGATGATGGGCTCACACCTAATTGCTCTATCGTCTCCTTACCTCCAGGGCAAAATGGCCCAAATAGCTCGCCAAGTCCGACAATGGGAGCGAGACTACGGAAGCAAAACTCGAGATTGGGGAAAAAGGGGGATGATCAGAGAGCAAAAAAGAAAGTTATCCCATTTGTAAGGAAATCTAGGGCCAAGACCAGACGGGGGACAGTACAAGGAGTAAAATCCAAACCCAGTACTGATGCACCAAGGGTGTCTGTAAAAAGTGTTTGTACCCAGACTGAGGCTAACAATGATCAATATCACTCTGATCTACGCAATTCCTATGGGGACCTTGAACGAATTGTAAAAAGATCCCTTGAGTCTGCTAAGGAGGTTATGCTAACTGAGATAGTGAATCATATTAGTGTGGCTCTGAAGTCCTTGGAAGAGAAGCTGGGACATTTGCATAAAGCCATAGGACACCGGAATAACAGCAGTAATCCCCGTAGTTATTATGCCCAGGAGGGAGGGTCACAAAAAATACAGGATGATCTATTGCTATTAACAGCGCAGGAAGGCGACAGGTCAACATTGGTTGAATCAGAAGATAGTATGAGGCGCAATGTGCCCGGGAATTGTACCAGGCTATATTCCAAGTCTATGAGAGATGACGGAGTGGTCACAGCAGAAGGTGGGACAGGGGCTAGTGCTGAACATCAACGGAATGAGACTGGTAATTTACATCTACAAACAGTTTACAATAGACCAGTATTCAAACCGGGAAGTGAAGGACCAGGTTTTAGAACCTAGCGGCGTCAGGGAAAACGCCCGATGCCTTCGAGTTCCCCTGCCTCGGCAAACAGACACACGGGACGCTTCTTGATGACGTCAAAGACCAATGTTTATTGGCTGCAACCAGGAACAGAGGTCTACGAAGCACACGCAGGTGGTTCGCTAGAGACTGCACAAATTCAATGAGCGGGGCATGGTCTTTTATGCCAAAAATCAAACCTCAGGCAACATTCCAAACTAGCATCGGATACATACAAACTGAGCAATCACGGAGTGACATTTCAAACATATCGCATGACGACAAACCCACTTTCCGTTGTCCAGCCCACCAGAAATGACCAAGCACATTCCAATTTCTTGTTCGATCAGGCCGGACAAACCCATCATAAAACCTCAACCCAAATCAGTAATCATGTCGTAAAGGAAGGAGCAGAAACAGATTAGAAGCAAGATAGAAAGGTGGGTGCAGTGTACCATAAACTTCGGCATATCCTGCTCTTTGATCTTTATCTGACCAACTGCTTAACAAGGAACTGGCTCAGCGAGGTCAGCCTCGGGCAAGGAGTCAGTTCGGCCAGGTCATTCAGAAGTCAGCTAAGGTGTACGTGTCTCAGGGACTCGTTCGGCCGTAGTCGTCGGCCTATGTGAGGGCAACCACACAAAATGGCTGCCACACACAAAATGGAACCCGAGGGTTCAAACGAAATCCCTAAATGCATAGTGTTCTCACTGATCGATTAATGCCAAAACACTCGTACATACCGCACTTGTGATTTGCGGTCCGCTGATATCAAAATCGTCTATTTCCGATGACCTTTATTGAAGGGGTTCGGAACCACCGAACCACAGACCCTCAAACTACGGAACTACATAAGCCGGTACTATACAGCCCAAAAGGTACAGACCTAATACCAAATGAGGATGTCCTAAAGTTACCCCCTACCTCATGCCCGTATGTGATAATTTTAGCAGGAGTTCCGGCCCTTAGAAGGAATCAGAATGAGAATTGGTTGAACTTAAGGAAAAAGACGATAGATTGGTTAGCAAAGTTTAAGCAATTTAATTTACTGAGAGCTGCTGATATTTTAATGGTGCGTAGGGTGGGATGGGTGGGAGAATCAAGGAAGAACATTATGGGCGATTGTGTGGTGGTTAACTTTAGGCGGCCACAGATGGTCAGGGCTTTTTTAGCTACCAAAGAGGAAGCTCCATCAGGGAATACTAGTATCTGTGTACTACCATTGGGATATTTTTACAGACCAATGGAGAGAGGAAATGTAAATGGCACTGATTCTCTAGTCCCACTTTTTAATAGTTTTGAGGGACTGTCATCCCTAGAGGACTTAGATTGACATCCAAAGTTCTCATATTACAGGTTGGATGCTCCAGCGGTATCTCTGTTGAATGATTTTACGGCTAGGAGAACTGCCACTAAGGTACTGATAGCGGAAGTTTACCAGCTTGACCTATTTATGGATGGGACCAATGGAACAATAAATTTAGGAAAAGCAGAAGGAATCCGGAATTTGCAGGTGCCATGTACTGAGGTGCACGTAGCCATGCCAATAGGAAGCCATGACCCCAACTCACCTAATAGTAACATTGGAAGAGACCTACCGTTGATTAGGGAGTCGATTAGGACTCCGGAAGTATGTTTTACATCATGGAATATAGCAGGCTTAAACAGGAATATATAACCAATACATCCTGGAATGAATATTTAGAGCTTAGTGACATTACCCTTTTACAGGAGACTTGATTATTAGAAACATCACAAAGAGTTGGCTTTAAAACATTTTGTGTGGGGCCAACCCCTCAGTGAAAGGAAGGCCTTCGGGGGGCTTGGTGATATGGATACGGATTTCCGTGGAAATCAATATCATCCCACTAAATGTCCCATCCCGAGATATGTTGGGACTAAAATTAGTCTCAAGGGATGGGGATGCTTTATTTCTTTTTAGCATCTATAATTGACCAGGTCCTGCACATCGGGAATCAGCAGTAATAAGCCAGCTAGAACTCCTTTTCGATACACTAGGACACAAACCAAGCATTATAATTGGAGGTGACTTCAATTGTGATTTTGAACCTGTACCGGGGTTTGGTAATTTGTCTGAGGATGAAGATATGGAATACAATATTACTATTATAGAAAGTGATAAGGAGGTGAAGTGCTCAGTAGCTGTGGCCCAAATATTAAAGCTTACAATGGGGCATAGTCTGAGAGCATGTAATGGACACTTACCCTCTGACAGACCAAATGCATATACTTTCTGCAGAGGCAGATCTCGATCAAACATAAATTATATACTGGGGACACTAGTGTTTTGGTGCCACTTGGTTGATTTAAAAATTGATGACAGAATGGAGAGTGACCATTGACCCTTGAGGTTGGTGGTATTATCGAAATTCTTCCTCTCCACTCAAAATCGTAACAAGGAAATTGGCACCACAGAAGATGAAATCATATCAAGTAATAACAATCGAGCTGTAAAGTGATCATATATCCTAGGGAACACTAAAGCCATGACCAGTATCTATTCCATTTTTGCAGATACTATAACACTATTCATAGGATAATCTATAGTGAAAATTCAGATGTTGGACCTGCATGGCGCACTGGTCAACGTCATAAGTCCGGTGTTAAGTAAAATACCTAAAGAGGGGAATACAGGAACTAGAAATACGAAAAATGTTGGAAATCCCTGGTACAATGAGAACTGCCAGGTAGCTAAGACAGAGTTAATTCAGGCTGTCAAGAGTAATAGTGTAGCTGCAATAAGGGCAGAAAGATATAATTATAAACAGACCCTAGAGGAAGCAAAGAAACTATGGGATGACGAGATCTGGTCAGGTCTAATCTGTGTGGCTAAAGCCAAGGATCAGGCAGGATTTTGGAACCTGATAGCTAAAGGGAACAGATTAGGAAGGATGCAAAAAGACTCATTCTTTGATGAAAATACATGGGTGGAACATTGTTCTGGTCTCTATTCTGAAACTAATGGTGATGATTTAGTGGTAACAACAGACATGGAGAACATTGCTAAGGGATTTAAATTGAACTTCAGCCTTGAAGAAACATTATTAGTATTAGAGTCAGTTAAATCAAGCAAAGCATCAGGACCAGACAAAATTCCTGTTGATCTTTTAAAACATGATACTGGAGTTTGGGGACCATATATAAACTGTCTTTGTAATGCGATAGCTGACTTTGCACCAATACCAGACACATGGAAGGGGGGAGAAATAGTCACAATTTTGAAAAAGGGAAATTGGCATGATACGGCAAATTATCGCCCCATTAGTTTGATTGATATCCCACTAAAAATATTTGCTAGGCACATTTTAACCAGATTAACTGCATGGGTTGAAGAGGCTGATTTACTTTCGAAATATCAAGCTGGGTTTAGGAAAAAACTATCACTATTGATCAAGTCTTCAGATTTATGTGTTTTTGCTGGAAATATAGAAATCTAAAGAAAGGTAGTTAATATATTGCCTTTGTAAATTTAAAGGCTGCGTTCGATTTGGTACCTAGGAACTTGTTATGGGCTTGCTTGAAAGATCTGGGGGTGCCTCTTGAATTGCTTGTACAAATAATTAGGCTCCATGAGGGAAATTATGCCAAAGTGAGATGGGGACCGAGGGGTGAACTCACTAAGGAAATACCAGTAAGACGCCCACCTTGTTCACCCTGTTTGTAAATGACATCCCTTGATATTTGGAAGGTTGCAAAAATGACTCACCTAGGTTGGGAGGCGAAGTAATACCAGCATTACTTTTCACTGATAATACTATTCTAATTTCGCAAACCACTAGTGGACTTCAAAATCTGATGAACTCTTTTCCAGCAAGACTAAATATATGTCCATTAATCCTTATAGATCTTTTAAGAATACTCTAGAGCTAAATTATCAAACATTAGAGTACGTACATAGTTTTAATTATTTAGGTATCACATAAGACACAAGCAACAACTGGAAAAAAAATAGAATAATTCTGCTCCAAAACTCCACTCCTATTTTAAAAAAGCATGGGGGGAGAACTTCAAAGGCAGTATCTCCTGCCATTGAGGTTTTTAAATTTAAGGCACAGTCAGCCGCTTTGTATGGAGCAGAAGAAATATGGGGGCCTTACTGCAAATGTAACTTTGAAGTTGGAGAAAATAATTTCTTTCGGAAATTATTGTCTCTCTCATGCAGGACTCCATTGATTCCAGTTGTCATGTATCTAAATTTCAAACGAACTGATAATCACGCTTTATTACGCCCCCTCTTATTTTGGGTAAGAATCTGGTCAATATCGGAGCTCTTATATTACAAAAAAGGTCTTCAGGAGATCATGAACACTGGACTACTTAAGGTTATCCCATGGTTTCAACATGTGTCAACTTGGTTAGAAAAGATAGGGTTACTTCATTATTGGTAGGAGCCTTTAGAGGTGACCATGGCATGTAGCAAGTTAGTAAAGTCATCTTTTTGGGCTTACATTAACGATAATTTGCTACATGATTCCAGTCTGGGTTCTTTAACATCAACATTTCTCCTGTTTAAAGATATAGCTCAGTTTGAACCATTTCTAGATGAGGTGCATCCACAAATTGTGAAATCTTTGTACCTCAAATTTAGATATGGGGTTTTTACAAACAAATGATAATAAATCCAGATGGGGCTACAATCGTGAAGACAAAGATTATGATAAGTGCATGTTATGCACAAATGAGGTCAAGGAAGATGACTTACACATATTATTTTTTTGCCCTTTATACAACACCCCGAGGAAAAAGTTGATTAAACCCCTCTGCAATAATTTGAATATTAGGCATTGCAGAGAGCAGAGCGTATAATGAGGACGGATACCACACAATTGGTGGTTTTTGGTGTAAGCAGATTTCTATTTAATGTGAATATCATAAGAGCTAAAATTGGGTTGAAATTGTAATAGCTCAGTATGTAGCTCTAGTATATATTTGAGATATTTTGCACTTGCACTTTAAGAATTGTGATAACCCAGCAATGAATTATTTTTTCTTTTTTTTTTGTCTTCACCTTTGAAAGTCCATATCTGGTGGAGTTATCAGATATCAAATAACTTGGATGTTGTAATTGTAAGGATGGCGACCGAAAAGATATTAATAGATTTTAACTTGCCTACTTTTAAAGTTTGTAAAACACTTTTTTATTGTATTTATGTAGCTATTTAACTTTCTTAAATTGTACCTTTAGAATGGATCATGTAGTTGTGTTTAAATACCCCACCATGTGTTAAAATCAACTGTCTGACAAAATCTATAATGGGAATGTTCTTTTTAATATGTGCTTTTATGGTCTAAAAGACGGAACTAAACTTTAAATTGAAATTGAAGAGGCCGACTAGGACACATTCCCTTCTGCTGGTGGTGACTGGATGACGGACGCTCCATGGTTCTCAATCATAATGGGCCCATGAATTATTGCGCACAGGGTTAGTGGCACCCGAAAAAATGTGGCTGTCACGGGCCTACTACCATGTGGCGTTGACTGGCGTTGCACGGGGTTAGTGGTACCGGAAGCCTTCCAGCCATCACAGGCCTACCACCACGTGGCGCTGACTGGTGTTGCGCAGGGTTAGTGGCACTCGAAGCCTTGCAGCCATCACAGGCCTACCACCACGTGGCGCTGACTGGCATTGCACATGGTTAGTGGTACCAAAATAGCTGAGCGGGTGTGCAGCCTGTGTTGATGACTTGTGCACTGGTGTGGTCTCCGTCATTGATGACTCAGGACTCAGCGTCATGTGTGAGACCCGCTGGGCCGCGGGGCGGGCCCGCATGATGTGGACCATGCCATGGTGGCAGTACCGGGGCCAGAGGCTTGCATGGGCACATGGTGTGCCTACTGGTGGACACACCGGTGGCAGCAGATGAACAGTGGGGCCTGTGTGCGCAGGGGCGGTGGTGTCTCTCTGTTTCTCTCCCTTCCTTTCCTTCTCTCACTCTCACTCTCTCTCCCTTCCCTCTCTCTCTCTCTCTCTCTCCTTTCTTTTCCTTCCCTCTCTTTCTCTCTCTGGCTTACTTTCCTACTCTGTTTCTCTGTGTCTCGCTCCTTTGATGTGCGCATGACACACGTCCTGATTTTGTGATTTGTTTTCCAGGCTGTGACGTCGAGATTGTCCCTGACACGCCCGACAGGAGTCTTCCACATTGGTGTTTTGTGTTGAATTTCAATAAAGTTTTCGGTTGTTTCTTCAGTGCTGTGTGACTGTTTCTCGTTCTTCTGGCCACACATGTGTGTATTTATTTTGGCAATGTGCTTCATCATGCTTTTTTTGTGGCTCTTGTGTCGTGCACAGTATGTGTATGTGCGGGGGGCTGGGGGTGGTGGCGGAGGATGTTGTGGCCCTCATGGGTATCAGAGCTGCATGATCATTGTCTCCATTGCATCTGTGGGTCTTCAGGTGTGGCTCTTGGCTGGGCTTCCTTTCATGCTGTTTGTAGTCGTCCTGCTTAGCCCCAGCAAAAGGCAGGTGTTAAATCCCTGGTGCTATTGCGACTTATCGCCTGTTTTTGTTGCTCTTTGTAGATCTGGCAGTTCATTGTGAAAGTGGTGTTGTGGTTTTTTCGTGGGTTTTTGCACGGGAACGCCTACTCGGCATCTCATTAGGGTTAGTTGGTGGTGTCCACCGTAGAAACAGATTTTGGGGCAGTTATCGCAGGAATACTGGCGATGTTTGCAATTTGCATCAGATTGTGAATGGGGTGTTAAATCTATCTCCACTTTTGGTGCGTTAAGGTGGAGATAAATCGGAGATAAGTCCTTGTGAATATCCCCCCATGAGTGCAGCGACCGTCCCAAAAAGTTTTTTTTTAAATTAGGATAAGTCCCGCACTATAAGCCTGGTCTTAGGGTGGTGTTTACAGACTGTTCCACATCCACCTATGACCGCAGGCAGGGACGCCAGCCATGAACACAAAACACCCATAGGAACCGAATAATTTTACTTCAAACCTGTCCTCTTTGACTTTCCACCTGTCCTTGTCCCAGCGACACACGTCATTGTACTGCGTAGAACACTTAACACAGAAAAAATACTTACTTTTCTAAATGACATCCTTGTTGGATAAAACTCATCCAAACTAAACTAAACTAAACTGGATGTTTATTGACGGGAAAATAAGCTCATAAGACCTGACCCTTTCTCATGTTCTGCAGTAATTTTGTTTATCTTACCAGCTTTCAGCAAGAAAATATATATTTATAAAAACATTCGTATGATTTTGATGTTAACTGCTTATTTGCTTTGTTTGTTATGCATTTCAAAACAACACAATTAAGTTTTTGTTTTTTTATATTTTCTATATAAAACATCAAAGAAACAAAAATGTTCTACTTTCCATCATAATATTTATTACATAACATTTATTAATCCTTAATTTAAACTACAGCAGTAATCGTGTGTAAGATGCAGGTGACAAGTTCAAGTCCCAACAGGGCGCACTCAGCTTTAAGGCCGAGCTATTGAATGTAATTGAATTTGATAATAGTAGTGATTTTCAACACTACCAGCCACAGTAGCAAATTCTAACTAATACTGGTTAATACTTGCATGTACCTACACCCTTTTTTGTTAATGTAATTTATGGAGTACTGAAACTGTGAAAACAATGCTTAGGATAAAGAAAGGGTATCAGAAAGTGGTGGTGTCATTAACCTGGAGAGCTATCTGACAATCAACATATACAATTCTATCGCATAAACCCTGTCCCCATAGAGATTGACCACAAGGACACGGGAGATAATATTTTCTTCTGCTTGATTAATAAATCACAGACTGCATTTTAAAATATCTTACACAGTTAAGGCACCTGCTGCAGAAATCTTTGTGGCCCAGAGGGTTCAAAGGCATACTAGCAGAAAGAACATGGTGGTTATTAAAGCACTTAAAGCCAGCCCTCTTTCAAGATATCTCTTTTCAGTCCAGTCACAGGTTTGATGAATCATAAAATAACACAGAGTTAATGTGGCTGCTGCAAAGCACAACACATAACATGTGTGTCACAAATGGCATTCTTTGTAGTTAGCTCAGTTGGAATCTGCGTTTGTTACAGAGGTCCATGTGTTGCCTGCAGGTAACTCGTTACATTTCATTGTAATATAGCTGAGCGAGCTACGTGACATATGAACTGGGATCAAAGAGCTGCCTGGAAACTGCACACTATTCGGCTATCTTACATTTTTTTCCTCAATCTTTCGTTAATATAAAGTTCCTCTTGAATAGTAATACATTTTTATTAGTTATTGCTATTTAAATTGTTGTACTGTAAATACTCACGTTGGCAGAGATATATTTATGTATCACAATTATACTTTGCATGCATATCTCCTAAACATATAGCTTGAGAAAGTCAAAACATGCCTCCAAATCATGGTTTAACTCGTAAGAGTATTTGATGTGACACAGCTGATTGTCTTTGTTTCCAAGCTCCAGCTAACTCAGTGCAAGTATAAATAGGCTCAGAAAAATGAGTGCTGATGGCTTCTTAAGTGAGACATTTGTGTTGGTCGCAGCTGGAACTGAAAATATCAGGCCTCCCTTAACATCTGTAGGTTGCTGCTTTGGACGCAAACATCACACAAAGTGTGGGTGTGGCTGTTTATGTCTCAGCGTCTGCAAGTTGGACAGGGACACGTTTAAAACTGTTTTGTGATGCTGTGAGACCGGCCCGGGTCAGGTTCAGTAGTAGCTGCTGAATCCAGGATCAGGATGGATACCCCACTATACAAGCACTGGATTTATTGTCATCAAAATATTTGATTTCGGTCACATTATTAAAAAATCTATGAAAACAACCTTTTCACAGATGAGTCGCTTGGCAGCTCAATGTCTCTCTCTGATGAGAAATAATGGAGGGGACAAAGCTGAGGACAGACTGCCACTGATGACAGGGGATAAGAGGAAAGAGCTATGTTAGACAATAGGACTTGTCAGTGCTGCGGGGTGGGCTCCCAAGTCCCATCCCAGGCACAGAGAGATGTCGTAGTGAGGCCATTTAGAGGAGCATAGCACAATTTCAAGAGTAGTACTCACACAGAATAGCTTTTACCCAAAGTTTCTTTATTTGAAATCACAAAATTTCTCTTGCACAAGTTAAAAGAATATCACCTATTTTTGTGAGATTAGGTCCAATCTAGCAACCGTGGTGGCCAAGCTCTGTGGGCTATGCTGGCGGTGTTGCTACATGGCCAAACGTACTGGTCCCCGCACTGACGGCCAATCAATAGGGCGTTAGTGGCAGTGCCCCACCAAATTTAGAGGAAAGAAAAATAAAGATTGTGAGCCTAGGCCGCTGTCCTACCTCTGGCTAATCTAACAGTGGATGTGCAGTGGAGTACATGCATGCAACAATTTCCATCGTATGTACTAATACCAGATTTATTCCGCACTTAGAACCTGTTTTGTAATCTACTGTTGTGATAAGCTGTATTTTATTCCTTTTTTATGCACAGTTCACATAATTTATTACAAGTTATTCCTCCCTTACATTGGAAAAGCACAGAGCGACTTTCCAAGTCTTTTTTTTTTCTTGCTTGCTTTCGAGGAATGAGTTATTTGTGCTATTACTACTGTTAAATTGGTTGTGTAAATCCGCAGTGGGAGCTGAATATGTCTGAGTGAAAAGAGGCCAGCAAAGATTTGAGAAATCAGCATATTTCTGCTAATGCAAAAGGTTCATGGATCATTACTTGTAACCCAAAGGTTGCCAGTTCTTCATTTTGCAGATCTAGCAGTTTATTAAATAAATGACTCCTGGAGTTGAAAGTAACCAGGTGTGATAAATAGACTGAACGTACGCATCACAAGTTCATGTGAACGTTTATCTACATAGCTCTGTTAAGTACAGTCTTTGCCCCCCACCAACACTCCTAGAAATGAAAATTAATAATAGTTTACCTAATTAGAATAAAGCTTCTAGGGATCTGCAATTTCATTGGTTCCTAAACTGACCCTTAACCATATACAGATAAAATTGTTTAAAATAACGCCTTTCAATCAATGCAAGGATGAATTATATTTTTTAACATGTTAATGGATATGTACCTTGATTATGCGATAAAAGTCTTCTCTGAAGGGTTTAGAGAAGGGTATTTGTGCGGTGTCTAGACTGTCAAGCTAGTGCAAGGTGAAAAGGCCTTATTACATACTCCCCAGAAGTCTGCCATGCCTCAGTACATACTTAGGGGCTCATTACGATCGCGGACGGACTAGCGTCCGTCCGCGAGCCCTGAGTAGGAGGGAACATCTGCATGGGCTGCGGAGTTCCCTCCTGTGCAATTAGGATGTGACCGCCACCCTGGCGGTCACATCCTCTATTTGTAACATTGCGGCGGGTGCGGCTTCAAGCTGCACCCGCCGCAATGTTACAAATGCATACATTGCATTTGTATGCAGAAAGCGGCAGGCACCCCCCATGTGCACCCCTCACCCCCCCTTCACCCAGGGGGCCTGCTACGGGCCCCCGAGGTGAAGATCCACATGCTTTTCCTCGACGGAGAAGCCGCCGCGGAAAAGCATCTCTTCACAGCCATCCTAATATGTCTGGGGGTGTCTGAGAGCCACCGCCACCATATCAGAGCTTTTCCGCTGCGGTTGTAAGCCGACCGCGGCGGAAAAGCGGCGGACTGAAACCAAGACCCACCAGCCATCCTAATGTGGTGGTGGGTCTTTGGTGGGTCCGCAGCGGTTTTCCCGCATCCTCCGGGCCGGTGGTGGCATCCGCCGGCCCGGAGGATGCAGGAAAACAACGATCGTAATGAGCCCCATATTTTGGTGAGTCCTCTTGCTGAGTTATGACTCATCGTGAATAAGTATGGCCGACCTCATGATAGGGTTGTGCTACATTACAGAGAAAAAGTCCATAATAACTACTGGGTAGGGAACTGAATCCATTTGAAGTGTACAAAGACAGGTTTAATCTAGCCCTGGACACCAGAGTATGCCAAGAAATTCACATAATTTCCACAAGTCACACTAGCTTGGTCTATCAGTGATAACCTAAAGTGCACATACAAAAATAATTTGGGTAGGGTCACTCTAGCAGACGTGAACACCTGGTTCCCTTGACAAATATAACTCAAACCATGGAAAAGCCCAAACAGAAAAAAACACTCAATCGGCGAGAGAGGAAACAAACAAAGGAATTCCAAAAATAGGGGATCGCATGAGGACTCTCTTTCGCATGGAAAATACCTCTCATGAGGTGAAGAAGTTGGGTGGGGGTTGCCAGGGCTAAAGGAGATGGTGATCTGGAAAAAATTAACGATGTGAATGTGGTAAAAAAAATCACACTAAAAATGGGTGAGAAGAACAAAAAGAGTGGGAAGATTTTTGAGGTTGGGAAAGTAAAGACATGTTTTAGGTATGGGAGTATAAAGCACACAGCTGATGCATACAATTGTCCTGCTGTCAGGAGTAAATGTTTCAAATGTAAGAACGTTGGCTATTTCTCAAGGTTTTATAAAATGTCTGAAAATTCAAAGTACAAAAAGTCAGACAACTTAGTGTGCAAAAACGATATGGCGAATGATGATGGGTATTGTGTGAAAGTGAAGAAGATGATGTACAAGTTTTGGTCACTGGCATAACAAAGAACTTGAGGGGTCCCCCCTGCAAGGTACGTGGAGGGACCCCCTCAGACTCAATCAGGAGCTCTCTAGCCAGAGTATTTTATTTATCTATTTATTTATTTATTTATGCATTTTTATATAGCGCGGACTTTACCCGAAGGCGTCAGAGCGCTTCACAATAGGAACACAAATGAAACATGATGAGAACATTACACAGGAACCGATTACAAAAGTAGATGTTACATTACATAAGGTAAACGTGACAATTGTGAGCAAATAAAACACATAAGGTAGTAAAAATTGTGAGCAACCAAAAATACATGAGGTAGTAAAGAGTGCACAAGAGGAAAAAGTGACAAGTGTGCAGGATATAGGAGAAAACAAGGTATAGTTAGAGGTATAATACTGCAATATGAGCTAGACACTCAGGCACAAGAACAAGCGTTACGTAGGCAAAGGTGGCCCTTGTGCAAGTATCAAAGGCAAAACATGTGAGAGGTAGCAAACCGTGTGTTACAAGGGTCAAGTGGTGTGTGCATGTTACAAAAGGGTACCAAACACAAGTATATGGAAAATACTGCTTAAAAAAAGGCAGGCATTCCAACCACAAGAACACTGGGAAAGCACTTCCATGGTCATGGAGAGTAGAGTTTTCAGTAGTGGGAGGTCTTCCTTCAAATAACAAAGAGGACGTGAATTACTTTTGGAGGTGTCTCTGGATCAGGAGAACTTTGAGGTCCCTTTTGAAGGCCTGGGAGGAGGCGGTGGTCCGGAGCTGAGGCGGTAAGGAGTTCCAGATTCTCACTGCATTGCCTGAGAAGGATTGGGCCATCGTTCTTTCCTTCTTGAAAGTGGGAGGTTCAAGCAGTAGGTTCTCCGCATTGCGTGAAGGTCTAGAGCCTCCCGAGAGTTTCAGTTTATTCGCCAGGTAGCGAGGAGAGGAGGAGTGCAAGGCTTTGTGGGTGATACAAGCGGTCTTGTAGATAGCTCTAGCCTCGAAGGGAAGCCAGCGGAGGGTGGATAGCATCGGTGTGATGTGATCGCTTCTTTTGGCCCCATAAATGAATCGAGCTGCTGAATGGAAAACAGACTTAAGTGGAGACAGGTGAGATTTGGGGAGGCCAGTAAGAAGAGAATTGCAGTAGTCTAGTCTGGAGAGGACCAGCGATTGCACCAGGGTTATAAGGTCCTGCTCCGGGAAGAAGCGACGCATTCCCCAAAGAAGGCGCAGTTGGTATCGAGCAGATTTTGCAATGGAATTGATGTGGGGAGTTAGATTGAGTTTTTGTCTAGTATGACACCAAGGGATTTTGCGCTGTCAACAATGATGGGTTTATTGTTTAGTAGATTCATCTGATCCATCCATGATTGAACCGGGGGAGGAGAGAGTGAGGAGGAGAAGAGGATGAATTCAGTTTTGGAGGGATTCAGAATCAGTTGATGCGTTGACATCCAGTTTTAAATGGAGTCTAGAGTAGACCTTAGGGAGGTGAAATCGTCAACAGCTAGGTTCGGGTCTAGCCTTGGAAGTGATAACAAAGCTGATTCACAGAGGGGACCGACATCAATATTTTTGGCGTCACGGAACCAGGAGATGGCCCTCTTGGGTTGGCCAAGAGTTATAGAGTGTGAAAGTTGAAGAGAGAATGGGACGAGGAGGTGGTCAGACCAATCTACATGAATTGGGGTAGTGGTAGAAAGCATGCCTGCTTTAGAAATAACAAGGTCCAGGATTGCGCCCTTAGAGTGTGTTGATTCACAACAGTGTTGAATAAGATCGTTTGCAGAGAGGAAGGAGGCCAGTGAGTTTGCAGAGGAGTCTGGCAGTACGCCCCAGTGGAGATTGAAGTCACCCACGAAGGTCTGATTGACACTTTGCGAGTATTGGTCGCTGATGAAGTCAGTGAGATCTTCCATAAACGAGGGGCCACTACGGGGCGCGCGGTAAATGACATGGAATCTGAGGGGAGAACGGTGTTGCAATTGAAGCTCAAGAGAAAGGCATTCAAAGGTGTCGGAGGAGCTGATAGGAGAAGCCTTAAGTTGGAGGGCGTTTCTAAAGATGACTGCAACACCTCCCCCCGTGTTGTTGTCAGTTCTGTCATTCCTCAATATAGAATAGCCTGTGGGTAAAATGAGATCAAACATAGAGTGAGAGGTATCTTTGAACCAGGTCTCTGTGAGGAAGAGCATGTCAATATTGTAAAGGGTGATGGTATCGGAGATTTCAAGTTTGTGTTTTACTGCAGATCTGCAGTTGTGAAGCATACAGCGCAGCTCTGTCAAGACTGTTTTGGTGACGGGGCACTTGGGCTCTGAAGGGTGATCGGGATATTGTACTTATGCGGAGGTGCTCGGGAGGGTTTAGGTGGATGCTTTGTTCTGACAGAGGTGGTGGTCGGAATAGTATAGATAGTGGGATTGCTAGGGTATGCCGGATGAAGAGGGGTGGCGTTCAAGGGCTTGTGTGAGTTAACTAAGTTTGCAGAAGATGGGTTGAGCTTGGCTGTGTTGGGGTGAGGGGGCGAGGTGCATCTCGTGGGAAGTTGGGAAGGAGTAGAGGTGCATGGAGGGGTGGAGATCTTAGAGCATAAAAGTGAAATGGCAGCTGTAAGCTGGGAGATGGAGGTGATAAGAGAGCCTAGCGTATTTTCCAGTGAGAATGAGGCAGAGCACGGGTGGTTGGGTGGCTCGATTGAAACAAGAGGGGGTGGAACTGGTGGCGGAAGGCAGGGAGAGGTGGGGGGACCGGAGGTAAGTTGGGGTGTGGTGTTCACAGGTGGGGAAAGGTGGAGGTTGAGAGCGGGAGTTAGTGAGTTGGAGGTAAAGGGGGAGTTGTCCTTGTTGGTGTTGCAAGAGGGAGAGGAGTTAAGGACAAATTTAGGGGGAGAAGGGTGCGGAACACGGCGGTAGGGAAGAAGGAGAGGGGAGGCCTGTGTGGAGTCATGGGAATGTGGGAGGTTTGGGAGGAAGAGAGGTGCGGTGGTTGTGGAGGTCCTGTCAGTTAGGAGAGGCGGCTGTGAGGGAACGGGCATCTGGAAGAGTGAGGGGGGTTGAGAGAAAGGGAAGTTGAGGAAAGGAAGTGATTCTTTTGGGCTTGAGGGAGGGAAATGGAAGGGGTTACTTGGAGGGGAAAGGTAGTAGTGCAGCAGTACTGGAGGAGTAGGAGGGAGGAGAGAGATGCAGTGGGATTGTGGAGAAAACGGGTTGAATAACGAAGGGATGGAAGGAGGGATAAGGGGGGCGTATGGAAAGTTCATTGGGGGAGAGGGTTGGAGGAGAGGTGGACTAAAAAGGGGGATGATGGGGAGGAATATGGGGGAGGAGAGGAGATTGGAGTATCGGGATGTTGAAGATGGGACGAGGAGCGTATTAGCTAGTGGTAAAGCTGAAGTAATGTAGGAGGGGACATACTGTGAGGGGGGAGGGATTGGAGAGGAGGTCACAAGGGCGGGGGAGGGAAGAGGGCCGACCTGTGCTTCTCGAGAGTGCAGCCAATTGGAGTGAGGTGGGGTCGGCGGAGGAGAAAGGGAGTAATGGGTGGAGCTGGAAGGAGAGACAGGGGGAAACCCGGTTGCAGAGGAGGGGAGTAGGGAGGGGAAGAGGAGGTCAAAGAGCGAGAGGCAGGTGTCTTTGCCTTGGATCATGACAGTACCGTTGTTATAGAGTGAGATAGTGAGGTAACCTTTCAAGCGCGCAGAGGGGGACATTTTTAGTTGTTTTCCATAAGGGATAGAGGAGGAGGAGGTGACGTTAAGGGAATGGTAAAAACTGTTGGACCACGAGGGGGTGTCGTGGGTGAAGAAAATGAGATCGTTTTTAAGCCTCCCAAGACTACCATTGTAAAATTGGTCAACAAAAAGGGAGTCCGGGAAACGTTCAATAGTGTTATGCTTCAGTCGTTTTCTTGTAGCTTTAGTCTGGTCGGGAGGATAAATGATTCTGTAGCAATTGGCTCCAGACTTGACTCGCGAGGTGGCCATGTTGGGAAAATGAGGCGGAGGAGGGTGGGGGGGGAAATGAGGGGAGTGTTGCTGGGAAAGCGGAGGTGAGGAGAAGTAAAAGGGCAAAAAGGGGGCACATAATCCAGACGTTTAAGGTGCGATAACCGAGCTAAAGTGCCGTCCGGGAAGTGAGGTGGGTATTTGTTGGGCCCTTCATCTAGGAGTACAAGCTGCCACCTGTCACTCGATAAAATTTACCGGGGGAATGTTTACACATAGTAGGACCAGGGAGTCATAACTCAATTTGAACTGTGCCCACGGAGAAAGTTGCTTAGCAGGTGCAGCAGGCACTACTAGATGCGCAGCCGTAAAAAGGTCTATACAATGCAGCAGGCACTCCTGGCTGTACATCTGATTGATGGCCAAAACGGTGTAGCTGGCACTACTTGCTGCGTAGCTGTAAGAGGCCTAAACGATGCAGCTGGCACTACTTGCTGCGCAGCCGTAAAAAGGCCTAAACGGTGCAGCTGGCGCTATTTGCTGCGCAGCTGTAAAAGGCCTAAACGGTGCAGCTGACACTACTTGCTGCGCAGCTGAAAAAGGCCTAAACGGTGCAGCTGGCACTACTTGCTGCGCAGCTGTAAAAGTGTACAAGATAAATACCACACATTTAAAGTGTTAAGCGGATAGCGTTTAAGATGGAAAAATTCATTACTTAGAGCCCCCCCACACTGCGGGGGCTGCGGGGGCCTGTGTTACACCACTGGTTCTGGTGGTGTGTAGGATGGAATCATCATTAGGTGGTTAATCCAAACAAGGAAATTATATTTATTGTTCACCAAAGTATGTAGTAAAAGTGAATGGAAGAAATGTGAACGTTTGGGTGGATTCCTGTTTCCCGTTTACTCTATATAAGCCCCTTTGGGAAAGATTGGAGGCGTGTGAATGAAGTCCAACAGAAATATTACCAGAAGGGTATTGTGGCCATAAGTTGCTGATTAAAGGTTATTTTATGGCAAAATTGGAGTTCCAGGACAAAAGACAGGAGGAAAGGAAAGGTGTATGTAGTTGAAAAGGGTAGGTCATTATTGGGAAGGAAGGAGCAGCGTGCTTTGGGTATGATTTTAAACCTCAATCACTCCAAGCAAGCATTATTGACGGAATTGCCAGGAGAGAATGTTTCCAAAGTTATTCAGAAAAGAATTGTGGTGTTTGAGAAGATCTGAGCACTGCATTGAGCTTAAAGAAAGTGTGGTGCCAAAGATTCACAAAGTGAGAAAGTTCAACTTGCTTTAAGAGGATTGCTGGAAAAGGAACTACAGAGGCTGTGTAAGGAAGTGGCGATCGAACCCATAGCAGCATCAGAATGGTTAAGTTCGATTGGAAATCTAACCGAAATATTTGCATGTGTGTCAATCTTAGGGATCTAAAGGAGTGCATTTGGATTGATTGTCATCCCCTTCCCTGCATAAATGAGATGCTGGCAAGTGTGAAAGATGGGAGGTGTTTTACCACCTTTGACTTATCCAGCACTTATCATCAGATGCATCTGCGGGAGGAATCCAGACATTTGACTTCATTCATTACACCTGAAGGAGCATACCCGTTTATCCACATGCCCTTTGATTTGGTCTCCGCATCAGCAGTCTTTCAAAGGGTGATGCAAGGTGTATTGGAGCGTATGTCAAATCTACTAGTGTTCCAGAATGATGTGTTGGTTTGGAGCGAATGTAAAGACCAGCATGACGAGATCTTGAAGGAAGTGTTGCAAAAACCGGAAATGGTGGGACTCACATTGGTTTAGAACAATATACGTTTAGCATGGATAAAGTTTTATACCTGAGGTATTCCTTACTCAGGAAGGGGTAAAAAATAAACTCAGTTTAGTAGAAGCTATAGAGAAGGCTCCCTCTCCCCGAGATAAGGACCAGTCAAAATAACTTCTTGGTCTTGCGGAGTACTACGTGAGGTTTGTACACCACTTTACTGATAAAGTTCATGCCTTGCATTGTCTAATGAAAAAAAGTGTGACGTTTGAGTGGTCAGAGGAATGCCGATAAGCATTAGATGCTGTGAAGGAGTCCATTTCTAAGGCAGTTACCTTGAAGCCTTTTGATCCTCAGGATAAGACGATAATTATGGCAGCTGCCAGCATTAATGGACTGGGTGCAGTTATGATGCAAGTGCATACAGGAAAAGAAAGAGTGGTGGCTTTTGCGTCACATACTTTAGGTGGTGCTGAAAGCATGTACTCCACCATCAAAATGGAGGCTTTGGCATGCTGTTGGGGTGTGCAACATTTTTTAATTTTTGTGTGGTGTGTGAAATTTGCGCTTCGTATGGATCACAAGCCGCTGGTTGACCTTTTTACTACAGCAGGGGTGGAAAGGCTACACCCTGCATAGCAAAGTGGTTGTACCGTCTTCAGGAGTATGTGTTTTCTGTAAAGTTGTACATGGCTTCAAGAATATTAAAAACAGATTGCTTATCCAGACTGCCTTTGGAGGACAAAAGAGCGAGTATGAATAAATGGTAATAGAGCTATCAGATGTCTGCAATGCAGTAGAAGAAGGTGAGTGGAAAGAAGCTTTCTCAGCTGATCCAGTTTGTGTGAGATTGATGGAGGCATTGCCAAAGGATCAAAATGGGAAATTGGATTGAGTTTTTGAATTTTTTAAACATGTATTGGTATAGTTATCTGTACTGGATGGAAATGTGAGAAGAGGTGAAAGACTGGTGGTTCCTGAAAATCTGAGAGAGAGATTACTGAAATTTGCCCCAATAGGGTCATGGTGAAATGATAGCAGTGAAGAGAAAAGCATGAGTTGATTTGTGGTCGCCGGACAAGCACAGGTAAATTGAGAGGTTCTTTTATGTGTGCATGTAGCGACAAATCGCATGTGATTCAGGAGACCCCATAAGTCCAGTAACAATACCAAAACATCCATTGGAAAAAATAGCTATTGAAATTTACGGTTCATTTCAAGGATTGAACGTGAGTGAGAAATATGCCATGGTACTTATGGACTATATCTCAAAATGGCCCAGGTGGCATTTGTAAAGGAAGTCAAATCAAACAGTGTGATTGCCTTTTGTGAGGACATTTTTTTCGTAGGGAAGGATGTCCTGCAGAAATTCTAACAGATAATGGATCCAAATTCGTATCAGATACATTCAAGGCTTTTCTTTAGAAATAAGGAATCGTGCATCATAAAACCCTAGTTCATCATCCCAGGGGTAATTGTTTGATTGAGCGCTTTAATCTCGTGTTGGGAGAAAGTATTCAATTAGCGGTCTCAAGAAGCGTTTGTTGGAGAAGTCAAGTCAAGGACATGTTGTGGAACTACAGAACCACTCCACGCTCTGTAATTGGAGAAATGTCATTTTATCTATTGAAAGGTAGGGTGCCGTGTACTGTAGCGGTACCAGAGTGGATGGCTAGGTCTTGTCAGTGGAGGATTCACTATTCTAGGTTGTGCAAAAGGGTTGAAAATTATCAAGCTGGATATGGACAAAGGCACAACCAAAAAATAAAGAAATGATGCAAGACATTTGTACAAGGACATTTGTACAAAGAAGAGTATTTCTGGGAAATTTTGCAAGGAAGGGGTGCTCCAAGTTATACCCTCCAAATAAGTGTTTGAAGTGAGGGGCAACACTCTGATGCTGTCAGATGGCAAGTGGTGGAATGTTAGGAGGGTGACCGTCTGCAGTGATGCGGAAGGGCAAGAATAGGCGAAGAAATGCAGTGACTGTGCTAGAGCAGAAGAGCGCAATGACATGGATGAAAAGCTATGCAAAAGGGAGTCTAGCACGCGGAGCAAGGCTAAGCCTATAAGGCAATGCAATTATATATGTTCCTAAGAGATACATTATTGTGAGTTATCTCTAGTATTTATTTGCGCTTGGGGGAATTTTAGTTAAGGAAGGGGGACGTGTTGCATCTTCTAATGTTTATGTGTCCTGGCAACAGTGATGCTGTTCCTGGACAACCAGTGTCCTTCAACTTCTGGAATCTGGTGTGTGGATTCTAGGAAGTGGGGAAGACACAGTTGCTGAGGATCAGGGACCCACCGGGCCATTTCTTGTGACTGAATAAAGAAGACTGTTATCTACATTTCCTGTGTCCGGTCTTTCAAGTTTCTGCTATGGAAACTAAGAGTAATGTTATACTATAGTATTATAAAGTCATGTCGTTTTACTGGGAATGGTCCCAGTCCGCTATCTGTAGTAGCAGCATTGTAGAGTGAATGAGCAAAGAGTGAGGTGAAAGGAGGGACCTTCCCTAAATATTGTTTAACTTTCTAGAGGGAGCAATAGTGCGCTCTGAGTAGAGCTGGCCTTAGGAATCTCTGTAACACCAGAAGATTAGGAATGTTGCAGGAGACGGGACGCATGCTGAGCCGGAAAGAACAGGAAAGGACAGATATTTTCAAACACTAACACACTGTTTAGTAGATACTAAAATAGGTAAGATAGGAACCCTGGTAGGCAGTAGCATGTCTATAAAATATATTGCAAGTCACCAAGGTGTTCTGCGACTATATAGAGGAAAGTTCCTTAATATCGTCATGAAACTACTTTGAAAGACTTTACCAGCCCTTTTCGCTTTTCCAATGCAATGCTATGATGAACAGCATCAACAAAAAGAGAAAGAAATGGCTAAAACAAAATTACGTCTGGCCTGTACATGATGATGCAAGCATGTGTAGGTATCACAACAGATATATGCCTACGGCATGACGTGGTGGCAGTTTATTTTTAACTTATGCTCCAAAATGGTGGACAAACATCCTGGAGTGGTAATTTAAGAAGCATAAACGTTGCCTGAAAGCGTACTGTCGACAGAGGAGCAGCGAAACAGAAAAACGCAGCTGCACAAAACCTCCTAAAAGGTAAACCTCAAAAAGTTTCAAAATACAAAGGGGCAAGGAATCAACAGAGGAGCAGGTGGGAGCAACGGCAAGCAATGAAATGCAGATGAATTGAATATCTCTGACATTTGCCATTATGTCTTTTATTATGTTGTTAGTCATTCACATAAGTGCCAACATGCATAGTATGGTACCAAGCATACAGTCTGTGATTTGCCAAAGGTGGCTTACTACTTTCACACACAGTGGACAGTGCAGGTTGTATTATGTATTTATTTATTTAAAAAGTTTTATATAGCGCGAACTTGATCCCGAAGGATATCAGAGCACTTTACAATTTGAGGCAAAGGTAACAAGTCAGAACATTAGTCTAACATGGGGAATCTAATGGGCATTGAATCAACTAGTACAAACATAAGAGCGCAATATTACCTCAGTGCACGAGTAGGAATGGGCTATGCGATGGAGCATATAGAGATAAGGGGAGTATATACAATAATCATATACAGGGATGATAACCAGTTCCCAAAAAAATAATCGAAACAAGAGTCAAATGGGGAGTGTAAAAGGCATTGATTTAAATGTTGAACATTTAACAGATCATTTATACACCTGGGTGAATGAAGAATGTGCGAGACGATGGAGCACTTGACGCTCAGACCTCTCTTGAATTATATGGAGAATGACTTATAAACTGCCACTCTGCAGACTCATCTTGTTCCTAAACAAAACATGAGTTTTTGAGCATTGAATTCTGCACATTTTCATCACCTCCTGCCAGTTGGCCTTCACCCATTATCATGTTTCGCTAGTAGCCTTGGCCATCAAAATTATACAGGCATAGATGACTGCACATCACCTTGAATTCAATGCCAAAAAAGCAGAGCTATTTCTTATATTGTCTCAGCCTACTGTGACTCCAGTTCAGAAATGATCTGAAACAAAAACTTAGCGAGCACTCTATACACTATTGATAATGCCCATCTCTTGGCTTCCCCTAATATCAGTACCATGGCCATCAATGTTAATCATGAAATTAGATTCTCCTCCGCATACCAGACCTCAAAGAGATGATCCCATTGTTGCTACTAAGAAGAATTGAGTATGGAAGTGCCATCGTATGACGTTCCAAAAATGCCTCACATGCCCAAAACACCCTTGTATGCTGCTGCTCACCTGTTTTCTGGAATTGGCTTGTCTGATCACATCATCCTTTCAGTAGGCTGGTTTTCTATTGATGGCACTTCAGCATATAAACTTTCTTAACTTCTTCACAGACTATTGAAATCTGAACACTCTCACTGTTCATCTAGCAAACCGAAGATTTCTGGGGTTCTCATTGATCACTCTCATGATTGAAATCCCAGTCTTCAACAAGATGTGCAGTTAGTCCATCTTTGTATGGACTTCCAGAGTCTTTGTTGGCTTCAATCCACACCATTGCCTCACAGTCCGTGCTTAAATGAGAACTTTAATGTTACCTTTTTGATCATTAATTCACTCCTCATCCTACTAATTTATAGTTTTCCACCATACTTCAGATCTTAGAAGCATTTATGATTTCTCTGACTGTATGGTTCTATGTAATACTACTCTGTAAATCTTACTATTTTGTGTTGTATATGTTAGTAAACTCAGCTTTCATTACTGGTTTGCCTTTTGAATAATTGCACTTTTTGTCCATTTGATTTGTAAAACTTGACCCTGTATTACATACACGTTATTGTATATATTTAATTTTGCTATGAGTACTAATTTTCTTATATCATTTTAATTTTATTTCATTTCTACTTGCAAAGCACTTTGATGCTCTTGGTGCACACAACGAAAATGTTCAGTAAATACATTAATATCACAATACTGTGTTTTTAATAGTGGCTTACAAAGAAACTGCATCGACAAAATAAACTACCAACATATTGTCAACTTAAACATAAATAGAGGAATATATATTTACTATTCTAAACTTTACATTTTCTTACCTTGACAGCATATCTGTTGACATTATCGTGCATAGAGTAGGGCCCATTCACACACTGCATTTTGTAATAAGTGTAGTGGTAGTACAATAGTACAACTAATGTGCTACAAAATACTGTTCACATATCTACGGTGTCTGCCTCCACCTCTCATATCTTTTACGTGCTGAGATCTCTACCCACAGCGGAGATCTCTGCACAAGTAAGTATATGTTTTAGAGGTAAATATGGTAGAAATGGAGGCGAGTGGCTGGCAAATGCAAAATACTACTAAAGAGGGAGGGTTAAGGGAGGAGTAAGGTCAGGTTTAGGGGAGTTAGGGAGGAACAAACAGCCACCCACTAAAGAGTAAGCCCACTGCTATTCACACCACAACACTACTACGACAGTGTACTATAACACTACTGTAGTACACTACAGTATTTAGTATTATAGTATAACTATAGTATTAGCAGTAATACTATAGTTACTACAGCAAAAACGGACTTGGAACAATCGTAAATGATCTCCATCTCAGCACTGGAGTAAGTCATCACCAAAAGTGTCTACCACTGGTACTGCAACACCCTCCCTTAAAAAAGTAATGGGGGTAGGGACTGACAATATAGCTGCTTGGGAACAAACATTAAACTAAATCAAATTATTTAAACTATTTAAATATTTAAAATATATATTAATTGTACTTAGTGCTAAAAACAATTGGTACAAAAATATGTTATTAACCTTTTTTCAATGTAACATTTTTAAAACATATTAACAAATATATTTTTTACTAAAGGTGGTATTTTTCAATTTAAACTTCAGAAAAATAATTTTATTTTAATGTATTCAAAATATTTACTTTTTCATTTAAAATTAAGCTGTCACTGCTATAACTTTAGTTTGTATTGTTCTATGATTAAAATAAATATATAAATTGTATTAAAATTATATTTAAGAAAAAAATATTTTTCTAATTAAATATTTTTCTAATTAAAATAAAAATGTTAATGCACATTTCTTATTTCCCCTATATTTTATGAACGGGAGATCTGCGCTATTTTTACAGAGGTCTTCGTCAAGTGCATGGAACATCAAATATGGTCATAACATCGCTACTAGTAATAATTTTCAGGTTGTATTTCAATCAATATTTCATATTTTTAGGTGTTTCACTCCCTATTACATGGGGTGGGGACATGGAGGTTTACCCTTTTGAGTAACTTTACCCTTGTAAATAGTGAAATGCCGAAAGTAATACTGTTTCTCAAAAATGTAAGAGTCCATTCACTTGTAGTAAATCTAAATGTGAAGATTAAATGTGTGAATAGGCCATATTTTTGCAAGTTAATATTAAAACCACAACATAGTGCTATAACACCATTTATTTAGATATTCAGGTGTTTTTATAGTGCCACCAAGTTACTGTTGGCAATTTGAAAGTGCTTACTGCAAACTACAGATTGTTCTGAACAGTGCCATCAGACTTTTCCTTTGCTTAAGACAAAACCCCCTATTTAGCCAGACACTTTTAACATCTACAGCAAGACAATTTTAAGATTCATTGTGTGGTTCACAGTGACATGGGGTGGGTCTATTTTGATGTAGTAGGCCTCCACTGCAATTGCCTTTCTAGTGACCTAACATCAGTAAGTGAACATTTACCATTTAGAAATAAACTTGTCATTCACTTGTAAATATAACCTTTTCAACCTTGAGAATTATTTCATTTGTATCTGCACTGTAAAAAGCACTTGTACAATTCAAATAAATGTAGTTGGGTAGAACTAGGGGCAGTACTTGAAAATACATTAAGTTGCACAATACTTCCATGAAGTTGTATGGCGCCTGCACACATACAAAATAATTGTTGACATTTGTTTTGGCAGTACAATGATTTGCTCTTCCAATCAAATTTAAATACAAATGCAAAAAAGTTGAATTAAAGAAAATTATCTTCTGAAAGGTGTAACACACCAATATAACTGAAACTACCATAACATGATGAAACCAGGATTTTTAGAGTAGATCTCCTAATCTGAGCACCTTTTACCTTGCTATGCAATGAAGCAATAATACCACAAAATTAAACATAACTTTACATTTCCATCAGAAATGTAAGTCTTGGCTATTTTGTATTTAGAATCAGGGTAGAAGGCACAAAACAAAATGTTTTTCTTTTTCCCTAGAACAAAAGTGTTTGCCAACATTTTATGTTAATAGCAGTTATAATTTATAAAGCACACACACAACATGAGCGGTCTCTTTGCGTGATCCCTTATATGCAGATATCAAAATGAACAGATTCAGAAAATAAAAATAGTCTTCAGCGTCTTCCTAAAGTGGGAATGTCCAGTGGCGGCTCCTCTGCTAAGGCAGAGGAGCGTTGCCACACTGCGCAAAAAGAAAAAGGAGAATGACAATAACGTATCGTTATTGGCATTTTATTTTTCCTATTGCATGCAGTCAGTGACCAGTTTGTCGGGGCAGGCCAGTTCAGGGGAGGAGTGGTTTGCACTCCCAAAGTGCGTATGAATTGTTTGTCCGGCCCTCTTGGGCTGGCCAAACAGTTTATGCGCACTTTGGATTTTCTTACCAGGCTACATTATATAGCCTAGTCAGGAACATGCACAGGCTCCCCGTTCTAGTCTGAGTTCCAATCCACGGCACTCAGACCAATCACAACGCTGCATTGAAGTATTGTGATTGGCTCAGGGGAGCCTTGGTGCTGGGTGCTTCCTGCAGCTGCCGGACTGCAGAAAGAAAGAGGAGGTGGCGGCTGGCCGGCTTGTCGTTCCGAGGTAAGTGTATTTCTTTGTTTTGTTGATTAACCCCCCACCCCCACCCCCACCCCACCACCCTGTCTGGTAGCAGCCACTACTTGGAAAGTCTAACTTCTTCGTCAGTTACATGAGCAGAGTATTCAAGATTCAGGGACTCCTCAGTTGTAGACTAGTCACCCACAAGTTTAGGCATTTAATTCGAGGCTAGCCAAAAAGAATGTTTGGGGGCATCCATAGTTTTATGCTAGCTAACCAAAGTGGCCCGGTTGACCAGAAATGAGGACATTTGTGTTTCAGGGGGCCATGCACTAAGCAAAGGATCTTTACGTTTTTTCTGTTTATCAATGACTGCCAAGGACATGATCTAAGAAAAGCTGTGACATGGACCTTTAATTTCAGTTGCAAAGCTGGTAGACTGTAACACTCTGCACTTTCTGAGTCTGGGTGCATGTCATTTTGCAAGACATGGTAATTGGGTCTGGTGTAAACAAGTTGTGAATTGACCAGCCCTCGTTCCACAATATAAAATACTTTAGGGGTCTCTTTGATGTAAGTGGATGGTCCACCAGTGTTCCACAAGGCAGAGGTCCGCCAGTCTGCCACATGCCAGAGGCCATGGCCTTGGCTACCTTGATGGAGCACCAACTACCCTATTGAGAGAGCTCCACATGCCTGCTAGGGATCTCTGAGCTGCAAAGGGTTCTATAGCAGTAGCGGTTCCCTTCAAGGCACTCATGGTTTGTTGAGCGGGTGGCATGCTTGACATGATTGTATTAATAAAATAACCTCCCAACATGGGAGCTTGTTTTCTCAGCACAAAAAATAAATGGCTTCTGCGAAGAGACATTTCTTCCTCGAAGGGGGAAGTGTAGGGGGTATTCTCCATTTGCCCTTCCCAATCCTCACAGAGGGTCTTATTATGACTTCAGCGGTCCATCGGACCACCGTACCCATGGTGGGAGTGCGGGCACCACCCCATTACGACTTTGGTGGGTTGTGGGACCGCATTTTGCACCACTGCAGCCACCAGAGCTCCCTGGTGGTGTTGCAGCGGTCTTGAGGCTGCAATTAGCTTGGTGGGGCCACTGCAGCCCCACCAATCATATCACGAGTTTCCTCTCCACCACGGTTTTCATGGCAGTGAGCCTGCCATAAAAAGTGTGTCAGAGAGGAAACAAAGGGGGCCCTCCAGGGCTCCCTGTTGCATCTGCCCCAGGAGATGCATGCAGGTGGGCACATGGCTTACCCCCTGTCTCCATGCACCCCCAGTTCCTGTGGGGCATGAACTTGACAGTCCATACTCTGCAGGAACCTGCAATGGGGTTCCCATTGCGGTGCCTGTTATGGTTCTCCTATGAGCCTTGAAACAGGCACGTCACGGGCCAGCCGCCTCAGGACCGCAGGACCTGGATTCCAGTCGGAACCCAGCAGGTGGCCTAATTATGGCTTTGATGGTGCGTGAGCAGGGTGCTGGCATGGCGGCCCACTCCTGAACTGCCAAATTCATAATAAGGCCTATAGTGAAAATTAGCAGGGTAAATGAGTGATCCTCTCCACACTCAGCAGGGTGAGACAACAATTACTGTGACTTGGTGTTCCTTTAGCAGAATGATCACCAGGTTAATGGCTTACACTGGTTGCGCCAATGAAGGCTCAGCTGGTATAAACACTGTGCTCGTAGAGTGAAGGACAACAAGTTTAGCAGTGAAGATCACTGCCAATTTACAAAGGTGCTCCCACTCTGCTAAACTCAAAATAAGCCCCCTTTTCAGTAACAATGTATTAAAAAAACACACAAGTCTAGGGATCCAGCGTTTTTCTTAGTAGACTGCGATTTTCGCTGATGCATGCCAGGGTTGCTAAATACAACTGATGTTTAGTCATGATCCCACCTTATGTCGTTGTCTTTCGACTCCCTATCTCTTTATCCACTCATGCAGGTTCTTGTTATCCCTGCTTTCATCGATTGTCAGAGTTTTCCTATCTTTTGCTTTCTTTTTCTTTCTCCATTTTCTCTCTTTTTCTCAATAACTCAGAGTCAGATTCTAAGGTTGAAAATAAGCCCATCAACCAATGTCACAAGCCATGCGCTGTGAGGCATGGGGATCAACAACAGTTTGCCAAAACCTTCAGAGAGTTTCATGAGGTTTATTGAACCTAAGCATTTTTTAAAATTTTTATTTTTCATTTTGTATTAAGTGACAAAAAAAGACCGAATAATAAGGTCCACAAGACATAGTGAACATCAGCAGCAAGGCACAAACAAATCAATTTCCAGTATCACAAATCTTCACCATACAGGTAATTTAACCTAATAAACCGAAGCATTCCACTCCACCGACTCGTTCCTGCTCCAGTGATGGGCCACCAAGACAGCGGCTTGGCTCATTTTGCTCCCATACCGTCCTTTCAGACCTGAAGTAATTCAGTGGAAAACATTCACTTTGTTTTCCTAATCAAATCCTCAAGGATTACTTCTCATGCCAGATTAACTATCTCAGTCCCGGAGAGTTGTAAGTGTTCATTGTGCAGGGGTTTTCTTTGTACACAATGAGGGATCAACTATTCCTACTTTGTGTACAGCAGAGAAACCTCAATGCCTGCGAACAGGGACTCTTAGACTGAGGAAACCAGCTGGGATGCTTCCCTGATGGACACTGTTTTTAATTCTCTGAAGATATTTGGACTCAGAAGACCTCTGTTCTAGAGGTCTTTTGCCACAGAGTGCCAACCAAGATATTTATCAGCTCATGATGTGGGATACAGAACAAAGTCCATTATAGGCCTCATTATGAGGCCACAGTTATACTCCTGTGTAACTCTGGTAGACAGAATTACAGATACCGGGTGAATCAGTAACTCATGGGGTAGAATTGGCGGGGATTACAAATTATGCAGTCATATATGGTTAATGAAATCCCACCTAAGTAAGCCATCGAATGACTTAACCAAAGAAACCAGTTATTATGAGTCAGTGTCTATAACACAAATCAGTAAAATTCCATTCAATTCATCACCTAAGTCTACTGCGCAACCTTAACTCCCACCGCAGTTATGTACATCTCACAGCTGCGGTCCGTGCAGGTAAGAGCGGACAATGACGAGAGAAAATGTATTATTTATTTTATTTCCCCTCATCATCGTCCAGCAAAATTCCCCCCCCTGCCCCCCTGCCCCCCTGCCCCCCTCCCACCCGGCCCCACCGTTCTTACCTGCAAGGGCCATGGCTGACTGCTCATGACATCACAGATGATATTATAAATGATACTATTCTAATACTATAGCACTGCTCTATTGACACTGTAGGCAACCGGAAGCACCGGGGGTAAAACAGTGGGTAGTGTGACAGATTGACATACATAATGACAAGTATTGTATTGTATTGTAATTGTATTCATATAGCGCTTACCACCCCTAACGAGGCATCGAAGTCCTTTTTGGGGAAGTAGCATGCTACTCCGAAACCCAAGGGATAATGGAGGGATAGAAGAGGGAAAAAGGTTTGCATTTATATAGCGATTGCTACCCTTGAAGAGGTGTTAAAGCGCTTCTTCTGCACCCATAAAGGATTAGTGGTGAATTAGTATACTGAAAATATGAAAGTAATTTGAGTGGTGGATATGTCAGTGAGATTATTTGGATTGAGAAGGATAGTGGAGGGACAGAGAAGGGAAAAAAGGTTTGCATATATAGTGTTTACTACCCCGGATGGGTGGTTGAAGTGTTTTTTTTCTGCGAGTAGCACGCTACTCTGGAACCCACACAGTGTTAGTGGTGTACTACTAATTGTTTCCTTTACCACAAAGTATATTAAGACAACTCCTAGAATTATGTTATATCATCATCTGAAAAACTTCCCTTACTGCGACATGTTTAGTTGCATGATCTATATCTCGTCTTATTATTCATTCCTCTTCGATCTTTACATACACTAAAACGTGGTACTCTGGAAGACAACTATTTTGGAAAATAATCTGTATTTCCTGAGTGGGAAACTAAGAAAAGGTTCATCTCAAAGAGAAGGATTATCTCACCAGGTACGTAATAGTCACATAGCTATGAAAACAGGGAAACATACTTTGCAATGCATGTGATACATCGCATGCCATTACAACGCGGTAATTACAACGACTTTGTTGTTACATCGCTAACCATTCCAATGCAAGTCATTACAACGACTTGGCGTAGGGGCCAGAAGGTGTTGGATTTAAAATCCAACACTTTCCCTTCTGTTGCACAGACTGGGGTGGAATAGTAAATTATACTATTCCAAATTCCAGTGGCCCCCCTACAGCAAGTCGTTGTATTGACTTGCATTGCAATGGTATGCAATGTATCGTATGTGTTGTAACGTTGCCTGTCTCGAACACAGCGGGGCAGTTGTGCAGCCCTGATGTGCATACTGGAACCGCTGTTCCTTTAGAAATACATTTCATGCACAAGGCCCGCAGTAGTGTTGTCAGAAAGGACCTCTAAAGCACAGAGAGGAAGTACTTGTATTATATTTGGAAATCCAAGGCTCGGGGGCAACAGTAATACTTTTGGAAATGTGCTGCATCAAAACAGATGCTTTATAAATGTCAAACACAACACATATAGTAGGCGCGACTGTCAGCTAATAAGGTAGGCCAGCAGGTGGGCATGATAGCATCACTGTAAACAACAGGGCAAAACCAATATGGACAGTGACGCTGTCAGATAGGAATAGGGGCTAACGCTCTACACTGCTCTCCTGGAATTGATTTCGCACAGGGACCAGGCGGATCCTCTTACCGTAGGTCTCGGACATGATCTCTCCACGCGGATTTTCTCTTCATCCAGGTCAATTCGGTCGCAGAGAGTGAAGCAAGTGTATTTAACTCCTTCCGTGCTCATGACAAGCTGAGCTCGTCATGAGTCACAGTGGAGCTGTGCTCATGGGGAGCTGAGATCATCATAACAGCCGCGACCCGCCCACACGCGGTTAATTCCCCGCATGTGCAGGAGAATTAATCAGCTGTCTAGTCTGTGACGAGCCCAGCTCGTCATGAGCACAGCTCCACTGTGAGTCATGACGAGATGGGCTCGTCACGAGCACAACGGCGTCGCGGATCCCCCTCCCCCCGCGCCGTTGGCGAATTACCCCCGCAGCGAAGGGGTTAACTATATAGCTGGTGGGCAATGCAGACGGAGGAATATGTAGTTCATACAAGATCCCTACATGAGATATCGCTGAACTGAGTGATTATTGCTTGACTAATGTTGCACCCAAATACCGCAATGTCAATTGAACAAAAATACATGATGCAAGGTTCTCTTGTTAAATATGAACATCAACAAAAAGAAATTTAAAAAAAACATCACAGTGGACATCACAAACTGCATAAATATTGACATCGTCGTTTAATAAACAGAAGTCACTTTTGGGGCAGGAGGGGCTGGCTGAGAGCATCTGAAGGGCAGGGCCTGCATTCAGAGTTTCCTGGGCTAAGAAAAGGACCACACCAGCAGGGGTTTCAATATCTGACCCACCCTAAAAAGCTAGAATGAAGAGCAGCGACATTTTAAGTCTCAAGCAAAGTGGGCAATTGTCCAGGGCCCCCCGCATTTCAAGGGCGCCTGTGAAATTGAATGTTCCCCTCTAGCTCACCCATACGTACTTGTGTGTGTCAACCTTTTATGTATAATTGGATTTTGTGTGGTAAAACAGGCTTGAATTAGGAGAAAATGGGTAATAAAATTCAAATGTGTTTCAAATAGGGGCCCCCAACATAGTTCTTGCCACTGGGGCAGATCCTTGACAGAGTCGCCTTTACAAACATGCACTTTTACAAAAATGCACAGATGTGAACTCCCCACCCCCAGAAATGTAACTGAGACCGAGGCACACAACAAACCAAAAAAACAGCAAAGGAAAACAAAGAAAGCCCCGGCCTCCGCCACTGAAAGGCGCCGCATAATGGGGGATTTGTTGCGGCAGAAAGTGGCGGTGCTTTGTGCAGGACGATCGGATTTATTTCCTGATAATGGACCCTCTTTATCCTAAACTATGCAGTAAATCCACATCCTGAAAATAGCTGAATAAGCCTAATGTGCTGACTCTCTCGTTACCCTTGGCTTTGTGGGCCCATCTGGGCGGTCGTGGTGCCATTGGTTCTCCGTGCAGCACAGCAGACGGCAAACCCCCTGCAATCTCAGCGCAGTAAGCAGCATTTTGTGTGATTTTCTTGTCTCTAGCTGGTTGCGTCAATCTTTCACGTCTTGGCAGCAGGGCTTTAAATGGGCAGGCACCGTATGTTAATGAGTACCTGCACTTCTTTAATTTGAAAGGGAGAGAGGGCCTGCACTTATTTATTTTGAATGGGAGAGAACCTGCACTTCTTTCATTTGAAAAGGAGAGTGCCTGCACTTTTTTCATTTTAAAAGGAGAGTACTTGCTCTACTTTATTTTGAAAGGGAGCGTATCTATTCTTTTTTAATTTGAAAGGGAAGGTACAGACTACCTGCACTTCTTTAATTTGAAAGGGAGAGTACTTGTGCTTGTTTGTTTTGGAAGGGAGAGTACATGCACTTCTTTAACTTGAAAGAGAGAGTGGCTGCACTTATTTATTTTGAAAGGGAGAGTACCTGCACTTCTTTCAATTAAAAAGGAGAGTGCCTGCACTTTTTTCATTTTAAAAGGAGAGTACTTGCTCTACTTTATTTTGAAAGGGAGCGTATCTATTCTTTTTTAATTTGAAAGGGAAGGTACAGACTACCGGCACTTCTTTAATTTGAAAGGGAGAGTACTTGTGCTTGTTTGTTTTGAAAGGGAGAGTACATGCACTTTAATTTGAAAGAGAGGGTGGCTGTGCTTCTTTAATTTGAAAGGGAGAGTACCCGAGTACTTGCACTGGCTAATTTGAAAGGGAGAGTACCTGCACTTCAATTTGAAAGGGAGAGTACCTGCCCTTTTTTTATTTAGAAAGGGAGAGTACCTGCACTTCTTTAATTTGAAAGGGAGAGTGCCTGCACTTCTCAGCATTGCTGCAATACAACGTTGAACAGAAAACAGGTACTCTGGATAGTGAGTACCTGTGATTCTATATTTCTATTTAAAGCACTATTTAACAGTAACATGTTTTCTTGGGTTTGATGGCTATAATGGTGATCAGAAATTCAGGAAAAACACCCGCTATCGATGGCTTCCTTGTTACGGTAAAATGTGTCGATTCAGATACTTTTTTTGCAAAGTTGAAATAAGAGCTGTGCAAAAGGCACTTGAATATTTGTTTGATTCGGGAACTGAGCCACTCGTACTTGCTGTGCTTTTAGTTGTAACACAATTATAAAAGGAACTGTGATTCAATTTTTGAGCACATTATTTTTCATAGTTGTTTGTGTTTTTAACTATTTGTTT
The DNA here is from genome assembly GCF_964263255.1 of Lissotriton vulgaris. Classification (NCBI taxonomy): domain Eukaryota; kingdom Metazoa; phylum Chordata; class Amphibia; order Caudata; family Salamandridae; genus Lissotriton; species Lissotriton vulgaris. The sequence continues at coordinate 141,126 of NW_028244032.1, forward strand.
TAACTGTATAGTTTGAAAACTTTTCCTTTTAGGACATGGAGTCTTCTAAACAGTATTTTGTATGTTAACAAAAGAATAAACAGTGATTTAGATGCCTGGCTTTGTGGGTTCTGGATGGGGAAGTTTGCAATTGTTATAAGTGTCCGGTTAACGTGAATATGTCACATAAAACAACAGGTTGTATGATGTTCATCCAGACCTAAGACTAAGCTCGTCCTCACTCAGCTGATACTGATTACTGGATTTTGGCTACTTTACTAAAATCTTTATTTTTATGTTTGGCCCTCTCCCTGCCAAACAATATGAGCACCGCTCTATTCTCCGGTTACTACATATCTTTAGAGCACTGCTACCTCAGATGCATTTTATTTAGCAGTCCATGTTAACGGTTCATTTATCCTCTTAAGTTGCCAACAGTGATGTGTGATTATCAATTTTTTAAGTTATCTTTATTAATGTCTCAATGTTATTGCTAGATGTACCTACCTTTATTTTAGATTACTCTGTGAAAAGTCCGATTTTTTAAATGTTATTTGGGCAATTGTGTTGCTTTGCTAAGGCAGGAATGGATAGACCCTGTCCATGCATTGTTAGGTCAGTAGAACACTGAATGTATTTGATGGAATAGTAATAGTTTGGCTCTAGCTAAGACTCAATGGGAATTAATGCCCCGGACAGAATCGTGGGCATTATTTGTGGACACATGACTAAACACTATCTCTTCATTCAGTTTTCAGATTGACAGTGAATCAGCTTGAAAACTCATGCCAGTTTTATATGAAGTAAAAAATTGTCTATTGTGGCCAAATTAAATTAAGAACAAGAATTCAATTTTTTCCTCAGCATTTTTCTGCTGTGCGAGATTACAAAGCATTTAATCTTGTCCCATATGTAGGCCGGCTCTGCTTTCTCCTGCTGATGAGGACCCCTAAGGAAGAAATATCAGAGCAGGTCTTGTTTTTATGTTCATGGGGAAAAACTATAGAGGTTCATGGTTTGCACATCATCAGCCATCATAGATGGCGTACTGTTTTATGTTTAGGAATAGTTGGTGCTTTATATAGTTGAGGGCTGCTGGGGCGGCTCCTCTGCTAAGGCGGAGGAGTGTCGCCCCACTGCTTTTCAGCAGGATGTTATTATCATTGGATTTTTCCCTGCTGAAGCCTGTTTTGGGGTGGGGCGGGGCTTGGCTATCATCACAGCCAGCACGGGTAGGAGTGGTGAGTGCACTTAAGTGCGCATGACAGTTTGGTCGCCCGTCTTGAGGCAGCCAAACAGTCATGCGCACTTAGCATGTTCTCTACCGAGCTGTATTGCACAGCCTGGGTGGAGAACATGCAGAGGCTCTCACTCTCTGTCTGAGCACCAAACCATGGCACTTAGACTAATCATGATGCTGCTAACAGCAGGTTGTGATTGGCTAAGGGAGTCTGGGGGCTTCTGGTTCACAGAAGGAGAGGACAGAGAAGAGGCGGCGGCCGGCCAGCCGACCGCCTGGCTGGGCGGTAGGTAGATGATCTGTTCCATTTTTTTCTTTACTCACCCACTGCATGCACCCGCTCGCCTCTGATCCTAGTCTTCTGTCCGTCGACGCTGGTCTGGTCTGCAGGCTGAAGCAGTTCTCCACACTAATCCGAATGCTGCTCTCATGCTGATAATGTTTGCAGCATGAGAGCAGTGCCAGGATTGGCTGGAGCGGTCTTCTTTGATGCTCTTGTAGGCCCTGGGTGCCTCTGCCTGCTCTCCACCCATCTGTCTTAGACAGCTGGATCGGGAGGTTTACAATGCACATGTCAGGTTTGCCGTCGCTAGACAGCCGGCCAAAGTGACAAACATTTGCAGTGTAAACTGTTAGAGTGGGCACCACACTCCTGCTGCCAGTCAGCAGCAGTGGTCCCACCCCCAAACATGTCTCTGGCAAGGGAAAAATAAAATGGTAATACAGTGATTTTATTACCATTTTATTTTTCAGCTTTTGCAGCGCCAGTAGCAGGGGGTCAATGCTTCTCTGCCCTAATGGAGGGGCCGTTGCTGCGATCAGCCTTAGCTAAAGGGACATACCATGAAGGGCTAAGGGGAAAGTAGGAAACTCTGTGTCTCTCTCAGGCATGAAAAGCCCAATACAAGCTCCCACAATTTTAAGGAGGCACTCATTCGGGGCTACCAGCATGCCCCTAAATCTAAAATGATGCAGGCCTATGAGAAGGTACAGGGGCGGCCTTAGGCATGTGCAAGCTGTGCACCTGCACAGGGCCACCAAACCCCAGGGGCCACCACGCCAATATATTTCCTTAATATAATCATCTTCTGAGGATGGATACATATTCGCGTGGCGGCCCCTGGCAAGAATTTGGCGGCCTTCGGCTCTGTTCCACTTCCAAACACCCTGATCCCCCCCTCTTCACTGGTCTCCGCGCTCCGTCCCGCCCGGACCCCCTCTTCTGGGGTCCCCTACCTACGCTCCCTGCCCAGGGCCACCATGAGCCTAGAGCCGGCCCTGGAAGCTATATTGTTCTCTTCTCAGGCCAGCTAAATTCTAAAGACCTCTCCGCACCAGGGTAGGCTCTTCCACTTGAGACATCCTCAATGCATTTCTCAGTTAGCTGGACCTTGCACTTGTTGATAGGGTGAGGCAGTTTCTCGCCTCTCTAGTGATGTATAGCTCCACTCTCAGCAGGACACAACAGCGGATAGGAACGGGACCTCCAGAGGCATTGGGTAAGGCACTCCACACGAAATTGGAATCCCTTTGTCAAGCAGCAGAATGGAAGAACAGACCTTGATAATACCTATGGTGCACAAAGGAATTATGCCCACATGCATCAAAGTGAATTGCATTCGCAAACGGTGCGAATCGCAATTTTCGGACGTTTGCGAATGCAATTGACTAATTTGGAATGCATCATGCATTTCGCAATTTTAGGAATCGCAACCATGTTGCAATTTCTAAAATTGCGGTTGCATTTAAGAAATCGCAATTTCAGATTTCTTAAAAGCAATGCATGATCATTTTTTTATTGCGAATTCGCAATTTGGAAGTGGTAAATTAGCATGAAGTTGAACTTCATGCTAATTTACCGAAAACTTTCAAATATGCACAAATTGCATTTTTGAAACTTTTAATTTACACACACACATGCCCTTGGGGCATGTGTGTGTGTAAATTGCATTTAAAGTTACATTTCAGGGGTGCAGGGAGGGGTTCTTTGGACCCCCCCTGCACCCTTGAAATTGCATTCACATTTTGCGAATCACAATTTGAAATTCGCAAAATGTGAATTCCTTCCCATTCATTCCTATTGACCTTTTGGCCCATAGGGATCAATGGGAAGGGTTTTCCTTAATTGCGATTCGCAAATTGTGAATCGCAATTAAGGAAAAATACCGAATCGCAAAAATAAATGCGATTTGTTGATGCATTGCAGTTTGCGATTTCTAAATTGCAATTCCTTAATTTTCGCAATTTAGGAATTGCAAACGGGTGCAATGATGCATGTGGCCTTATGCCCCTTCATCTTCGGTTTGCATAATACCATTCTAAATTTATTGTCTCACTAACCCTAGACTGCCAAATGGGATAATAAGAAACGTCTGCTGACTTGGCAGCAGAGACATGAGCATTCCTTTGGCTATCATCATACTGTACACTTTTTCTCAGCTTGAAGAATTCCAGGGTGACACACTCCAAGTCATTGCTCCTCCAAAGAATGCATCAACAGTCCATGCTAGTATCCAGTAGCGGTCGGCAGTAGGTGTTTCTATAGGGCGGTGACGTGGGCAGGAGGAGGGGCAGGGTGGGGGGAAATAATGTATGGATTACGGAGTTTTACAGGTAAGTAAACATTTAAATACATAAAACGAATTTCGTTGCGCGCACTGCATCACATTTGGTGATGCAGTGTGCGCAACGAAATTCGTTTTATGTATTTAAATGTTTACTTACCTGTAAAACTCCGTAATCCATACATTATTTCCCCCCACCCTGCCCCTCCTCCTGCCCACGTCACCGCCCTATAGAAACACCTACTGCCGACCGCTACTGCTAGTATCCTATGTCAAAACAACGCGCCGAACAGCGTCTCGAAGACTTTGAAATCATTCTATATCAATGCATGTAAATTATATATTCACTTTTTAATTTATAAGCTGTACAGACACCTAGCACCCTTTTAACAGGGCACAATACTCGTATACCATATTGTGTGCATAGACAAATTTTCACAGCCAACCTTTAGCTTCAAAGTTTCCAAGTAGAGTGAAAGTAAGAGGCAAGAGGTGAAATCAAGAGGACATAGCTTCGGTGTTCTGTAACCCTAGCAATCAGTAGCACTAGGCACCCATGAAAATCTTTAGTCCCCTGCATTTTTTATTTTGTTTTACAAAAATAAATATTGAGTGTAAGTCAACCGAAGTTGGTGATGAAAAGCATGAATGCCTCTCTGGTGACTTCTGCAGGTCTTACAGAAATACTGTGGTGAACTCATTCTATTAACCCCTTCACTGCGGCGGCTATTCTGCCGCAGTGCTAAGGGGGCGGGGCGGAAATGCGGCGGGCGCATGCTGGTGACGGAACCGCTCTGTCACCAGCATCGGTTGCGCTGTGCTTATGACGGAGCGGTACCATCATGGCCCCGCCCGCTCAATAGAATGCTCAGCGCAGGAGCGGAATTCGCGCCACGCAGGAGTGTCGGGCGGGCCATGACGGAACCGCTCCGTCATCAGCACAGCGCCACCGCAGCTGATGACGGACCGGTTCCGTCATCAGCATACAAAGGGTTAATCAGAGCATAGGCGCTGTGTCAAACAAGATCTGTCGTCAATATTAGTAGACAAAGCACATATAGGAACACTTTCCACACAGGACAATGACTGGATGGAGAAGGAAGTCTAAACAACTGTCTCTCATTTTTTAACACAGGAGTACAGCTCAAGGAAACCAAAAGACCTAAAGATTCCTGCGCTTTCCTATCTTGCATCTTTCTGGAGCACAACATGAACGTAAACGCGCCTATGAATAATTAAATATTTTCTCACAAATAGATCTGTCCCCCCATAGCTGCTTCAAAAAGGAAATTCAAACCTCTCTATCCCATCACTTTATGCAGGAGAATCTTAGCTTTTAGTTAATACCTATGGTTCGGTTGCTTTCCCTTCATCCAAACAAAACTGAATTTCCAAGTGTTTACCAAAGTGGTAATCACAGTTCAATGACCTGTTTCCTGTTGCTCAGGTGATCTGTGTAAAACATGATAAGCTTTGACAATTTTACTTCCTGTATCCACAATGGGCAATCTGTCGAACCCTATACTCAGGGCAACTGGAATGATGTGAGCGGGACGACCAAATTATGCAGAAGGGTTGACTAAATTATGTGGCAAGAAAAAGCAAATTATGCGTCGTAATGCTGCACATTTTGCGATAGTAGCATTATTTTGAAATTGTTACTCATGCAACACTGGGTAAAGATTTCACCTCGTCAGTGCCACTTTAGCAACCAAATACAGCAATAAGCAATTTAAAGACGACCAGTCAACTTTTTTGAAGAGTTTTCCACCGGGGTGGAACACATGTTAAGAGGTTTTTTTTAGCAATTTTTTATCTGTTTGAGGTAGAAATATGTTTTGAATCTGCAGATAATACATCAGAGATGATAGATTATGTGTCACATTTACCACATGCACAATTATGTGGAAAATGCCACAGCTGCAAACTCTCATAATTCCAGGGGCCTTCCTTATAATGAATTAACAAGCACATTCAAAAGAGGGCATGATACCAGAAAACCGTTAAAAAATATCAACTGAGAGAAACATTGTGTCCTAAACATCCTTTATAACAATTTTGCCTCTTTATACCTCATAATAGAAATCCATACTAAGTGGGACGATATTTTGTGAACGATATTTAGGACAAGATGTTTCTCTCTGATTACAACGTTGCTAAAAAATCTGACGTACAACTAAAAAGGCGCACATATTCTAAGCTTAGCACTTTTGAAAGTTTATTTTTGCTTCCTGACAGTTCCTATAAAATGTTGTTTCAACCAACACGAAGATTTTCTGTTTAAGTAGCAGAGTCGCCAACACCTGACCAAATCACTGTAGGCGACTAGCTGTTCTGTCGCAAAGTTCATGCAACAGCAGGTAGGGCCAGCCAAGTGATGTCAGGAAATAAAAGCGAATGAGTTCCCGCCCTTAGGCAGGAGAGAGCCAAGCCCTTATTACATGCACGCGCAGGTCGAGGCCTGTCGAGGTTGGTGTATGCGACAATCCGGCCACAGCGCTTTGTGAGCTGGATGGCTGCGAATGAAAGACGCGCTGTGTCCGACCTGTTCGACTGGTTCGCAGGCTGGGCTCTCAGCCTTTCAAAATGAGAATGTAGCGCTCTTTCATGGGCAAGTAAACCCCTCCTACGTGGTATTCCTCGGTGTTCAACGTCACCTGTTGGACATATGTGGGATGAGACAGAGATAGGCTTGAGGTGTCGTGTCGCTGCTCTGAGGTACACCTTGGTGACGCAGTACATCAGTCTGCCTGCTGGCAGGAAAATGGCGGCCGTCAGTGACAGGACCATGCTGGGATTCAAGGTTGCAGCCAACACTGTCGGGACCTTGGCAATCCATTGATGACGGACAGTGGGACCCCTGCTAATGGTGGTAAGCCTATGCCTTCTATTTATATACACATTTGATCTCCAGCCAGAAAATCCTGCACATATTTAAAGATGAATATAATTGCGGTTTTTCTTTTTTTGTAACTATGGGAGTGCAAGCTATGATTACTTCTAAAAGCGGAATAGAAGAGACACTCCGCCAAATCCTGCCCCAAAAAAGAAAGCTACAGTGTCATCTTTGTCTAAAAATGTGATTTTTAAAAAAAAACAATTGTTTCACCCTTTTGTTCAGTCTAGTGTGGAAGGGGAATTTGGGTACATATACTGGTTAAGGTACAGCTCACAAGAAATTCAGCGCAACATTTACATTTTGGTAAATGTTCTATTATTGTTCAAATGCATTAACAAGTAGTACTTCGAATATTTTCTTTTCTACCTTTCTTTTTCGACACATAAATGTACTTTTGAGGATTGTGGCAGTTTAGTTCCAAATTTGTGTGTTTTGCTATTTATGGTGTTTATTGTTACGTCATTTGAATTTTACAAGGCTGTGAAGCACACTTCTACTCAAAGGCCTTTTGGTCTGTAAAAGGGAGTCAGCGTATATATTGTTCAGAAAATAGGAACATTTTCAGTTTTTTTAATGAAATTGACGAGTTGTGCTTCGAAAGAGTCGATCTCTAAGACCCTTAGATCCTCCGGGACCAATAAGTATGAATCACTTGAAGCTCAGAGAAGACCCTCTTGAACCTGCAGAGGGTTCCTTCCCTGAGGGAGTGATGACGCAGGCTTGAAGGGTATTGCACCGTTCCCACACCTGCTGCCCTGCCTCAACCTTGCCTCAGTCTTATGATGATGCATGGATTCTGACACAGATCTGTATCGCAATCGCTATAATTATAGGTGTGGCGGGAACTAGCCTGTCTGACTGAGCTAGGTAAGTGGCTGAAAATGAAAATTAACCCGTAGGCAGGGAGGTGTGTCAAGGTGTGGTGTAAACACTCTACAGGAAACCTTAGAGCATGGGTAGTCGCAAACATTTTCCCAGGGGCCACAAAGTATGGTCTGTGGGGTGACCGAGGGCCGCGCCGTTGCCAGCAGCTTGGCGGTCAGGCGGTTTGGGGTTTGTAAAGTGGATCTAGGGGAAGTGAAGCATGTACATATAGTGGGTGAAGTGCAGAATGCGAAACCTGAAACCCTGGGATCAATCTCTGCTTCCCCACTTGACCAAATTGTGTGATCCTAGGCATGTTTTTTCTCACTTTGCTTCCCTTTCCTTCTCTTGTGTTTTATTTATTTTGGGCCAGGTTTGAACAGGCCTTTGATTCCACTCGGCATTATCCCGATGGGCTTGAGCACTTGAAGGCCAGTTTTGAAAGCCCAGACTGAGGCTGATGCCTTTGTCACGTTCCCCTGCTCCTCAAGGTTAATTGAAGTAGGCACGGCAAGGCTTCATGAGATAGAGAGGTATAGACAGGGTAAAATGTAGTGAAAACGATCGGAGAGGTAGAAGAGAGCAGGAGAAAAAAAATTGATGGATGGGACGAGAGAGAGTGCACAAGGAGATAAAGGAAACACAGCGAATTTGAGTATTTTTGTCAGTGCTGCACGTGCTTCCAAAGTCCTGCCGTTTTGCGCAAAATTTGCTGTGACTTTGGGCCATATGTATCAAGCCTTTTGTGATTCGCAAAGGCCGAAATTCGCAGAATTTCGGCCTTTGCGAATCGCAAACGGCCTTTTTGCATGTTTTGGGATGTATGAAACATTCCCAAAATAAGGAATTGCAAACTTGTGTGATTCCTTATTTTGCCATAGCATTTAGGGAATCGCAATTTTGCAATTCCTTAAATGCTATGTATGTAGCATTTTTGGCTAGCGAATTTTGGTTAAGGAATCGCAAATTACCACCAACTTGTAGTTGGTGGTAATTTGCGATTTCTTGTAAATATGCACAATTGTGCATTTGTGAGGGTGGCATATGACGCACATACATGCCCATTGGGCATGTATGTGCGCCATATGCACACACATGTAATTTACAGGGGTGCAGCAGGGTGTCCTTGAGACACCCCTGCACCCTTGCAAAAATTCTAAAATTGCGATTAGCAAATTGCGAATTCGCAATTTGAGAATTATTTGGAAATAATTCCTATGGGCCTCCTGGCCCATAGGAATGCATTGGAAATTATTCCTTAATTGCGAAATCGCAAAATGCGAATTCGCAATTAAGGAAGCTTAAGGAATCGCTAATAAAAAGCGATTTTCTTCATACATACCATTTTGCGATTCCTAAATAGCGATTCCTTAAAAATCGCTATTTAGGAATCGCAAAACGGAAGTATGATACATATGGACCTTTGTCTTATATTTCTCTTGAATTCCATGAGTAAGCTATGGTTGCCTCTGGCTTATTTCTGGCTTAAACGTGCCTTCATGAATCAAGCCCTATGTCTGCTAAAGAGATTTGGGCTTCTTTTTAGAAGATGCACTCTTACCTAAATAAGGTGCTCAACGTTCCCCTCTCCCTGCATTTTGGACACGTTTTTTGACGTCATCAAATGAGCACTGGAGAGGGATACAGCTTGCACTAATGAAAACTTCAGAATCAGGGTGGTTTCCAAATTTTTCAAATATATAAACTTAGTGATGAAAGCAAAAACCTGATTGTCCGTTTACTCTGTCAATTCTTCAGGCTACCCCCAAACCATGAAGTGGGATATCCCACAAAAGTAGAGAAATGTGCCTCTATGTCACAGTCCCTAATATAACTCATTGAAGAATTCTAACATTGCTTTAAGACCAGGGGGGAACATAAAGCTGCCCTGTGAAATTTGTCAGACCATCCACCGGGGAGGGATTGAGGGGGGGTTTGATGGGGGCTGTAAGTGTGAAGAACCAGTGCTTTTGTTCCCTGAGGCAGATATTGCAGCACTGCTGCAAAACTGGCCCCCCTGTAAAAAAAAAAAGTTTTAAACAGCTCTCATCATCTCAAAACCGTCCCCCACCCTCCAGCCTCCCAGGAAAACGCCCAATGCCCGGTCCGGCCAGTCCGGGACTGTTTAAGACACAAACTTTTGTTCTACATTAATATCAGATGTTTGTCAGTTGTTTTTAGGCCTGTCTTGAGAACACAGCTGTCAGCCTACTTATTTTTACTAATGTAGTAAAATATACATATTGGGGCTTAGCTGGGCCCAGAGAAGCATTTCTCTATCATCTCCTGCTATTAGCTGTTTGGTGTATATACAGATTGGGGCTTGGCTCCGCCCAGAGAGGCATTTCTCTTTCATCTCCTGCTATTAGCTGTTTGGTGTACCATTCTGCCTCTAGTAGAGGGTTTTCACTGCAGTGCACAAGGAACTATTTTAACACCTTAACCGCGGCGGCAATTCCGCCGCGGTGTCGGCATTCTATTAAGTGTGCGGCCGTTGGCTGTTCGTAGCGCTGTGGATGGAGTGTTGGCCGATGGGAGCACAGAAGGGGTTAAATCTTAAAAGTACAATGAGTCATCAAACTTTAAACTTATTTTTTTTATCTCAGAGATACATTGAATGCAGAAGACAATCATTTTTGTTTTCTTTTTTCGCTGCAGAAACTTTTGTAAATGTTTCCACGAGCACTTCAAATGCAAGCCAGCCTTCTTTTTCTTACAGTGCTTGTCTGGAAAATGCCACTATTGCAAAAGTGTTTTGATCTACTATCTTGCTGGTGGCACCTTCCTCCCCTCCTCTCACCTGATTATTTTGTTTCATAATTTGTGGGCACATGGTTCAGCCTTCAACACCGCTGGAATATGTTTTCCTCCACTGGGTGTTCCCTGTTATGTAAATCTGATTCATTGTATTACTTGCGAAGCCCATTAACCAGAACACCTCATTACACGAGACCTGTACTTCCTGCTGGAGCTGGGAACCTCGTTACTGTTACAATCAAGAATTATGAGAGCCGTCAACATAACATGGACCTGTCCTGTTTTGTCCAGGGCGTCTACTAAAAGAAGCACAAATCTCTGAGGTAAATCATGGGGAGAAAAGCAATTACCGGTGTAATCGGACCAGGAATTACCAATTTCCCTGCTAATTCCTCTTTACTCAGGAAAGTCTGAGGTTTCAACCCTGTCGATTCCACAACTTCAGGGATTTAGAATTAATGCGACCTCGTCTGCAGTGCTTAATTTGTGCCGGTGGTTTCTGTTGCTTGGCACGGGCACTTGATTGTCAACACCTGCACATATGACAGCTGCCACATGGTAGTGCTGTTTGGGTGATTAACCAATGAGCAGGACAACAGTTATTTAATAATTCAATATACATTAAATGTAATTAATACCAGCCGCCAAGGCCACTCGTATAGCTTTGAGGGATTCGAACAGTCTGAATTGCCACACTGGTAGCAGGGTGCTGATTAGTAGTTGTGTTGTTACTGAGAAACATCCTAAACAACGAAGTTTGAACAACAAATTACCTGAACCACGAATCCCGAACAAAGACCATTCAGTTAACCACAACATCCTTTGCAAAGACATCCTAAACAATTGACATAAATCACGAAAACCTACGTCATACTTCTAGCTTAGCATGTCGTGAAACCATGCGGGGTATGACTATTGCGGGGCTGCAGCCTGCCTTCATCCTTCCAGCATAGCGTTTCAGGGAATACTTTTGCTTTCGTGCTGGCAATTTGGTTACTGGGTACAGTGTGCCTGTGTGTCATTTATATAGCTTGGCAGCATGTCGAAAACCACGCGGGCTATGTATTGCGGGGCTGTAGCCTGCTTTCATCCTTCCAGCTTAGCGTCGCAGGTAATGCTTTGGTGCTTGTGGTTTGGTGACTGGGTACAGGGCGCCTGTGTGTCTCTCGACTCTTCACCCCCTGAACTGACATGCTTCTCACCCCATTCCATGATTTACACGGAAATGCATCCACAAGGTTAGCGGGCTTTGACGAGCGCAGGGCTGCAGCCTGGCTTCATCCTTCCAGCTTGGCAGTACGTCCGGAGTATACCATCACAGGGAATGCTTTTGCTTTGGTGCTGGTGGTTGACTAGGTACATGGCGTCCCATCCGCCCCCCCAAGAACTGTGATACACTTTGCCCCCTTGTATGACACACTTAGGAGGGGACCAGGACCGGTGGTATGTGAGGATGTTGTGTGGTGAGTGGGTACAGGGTGCCATTGTGTCTCTCGACTCTTCACCCCTTGAGCTGGCATGCTTCTCGCCCCCTGGCATGATTGACTCTGGATGGCAGCCACCATGTTGGCGGGCTCTGACAAGCGCGGGGCTGCAGTCTGCCTTCATCCTTCCAGCTTGGCAGTACGCCGGGGGCATAGCATTGCAGGGAATGCACAGGTTCTACTAATGTGTCCTGATTGTTTATGTGATGGGCATATGAGGCTCCTGAAGGTGGACAGGTAGGCCTTTTAAAATTATTAATGTATTTGTAACTAAATTTTACTTTTAGGTTTTTGATCGTGGAAATAGGTTGTAATGTATTGTTTTTTTTATTTATATATAAATTACTTACCTCTAGGCACTTGTGAGAACTTGTGTTTTTTTACATCGATTTCAAAAGTACATTTCTTCCTTTTTTCTGTTCGTTATGCTGCCATTCTTGTGAGCTGTAGTGTCAGTAATGTAAAAATAGATGATGAACTTTTATTTCAGTTTTTCCAAGGGTTTACTGACTTTAAGTAGATCGGCCCGTTTTAAAAAATATGACTATATAAAAAAATATACGTTGATTTAAGGATCATCAAATGACAACTGATTATTATTAAAATCATCTATTATTATAGATATTTTATTTGAAATGACAAAAACATGCAGATTAAAAAGAAAATAGTGGTGAAAATGGGTATTGAACAATTTAAATATATTTCGTGGTTTAGGAACTCGTGGTTAAAAATGTAGTTGTTTGGCATTGCTCGTTGTTCAGCTTTCGTGGTTAAGGAATTCGTGGTTTAGGCAGAAGTTGTTCAATCATGCATCCGTTGTTACTATCACTGGCAGCGCTGTCAGTGGCAATGGTTGGTGCAAACTGTAGCGGCCTCCTGACGAGGGCCCTGGCACTTATTGTTTTACAAATTAAGCACTGACTGGGGACCTCATAATGAGGCTCATGGAGTCAGAATTTTCTTAAGTGCACTATCCGTGAACAATTTAACTCGTTCTGTGAGTGCGTCGGCCAACGGGTGTCGCGGGCACACCTGGCTAGTGCTGCGCACGTCCGTTGGCCGTCGTGGCCCGCCCACTCATTAAAAGAATTTGCGCCGCGGTGTACGGATTAATAAAGAGCTTTCTGTCCTCAGTACAGAGCAAGATTTTCTTTTCAAATAGTGAGGGTTTCAAAGCACTGACATTTTTATACGTGAATTTACTCACATCCCCCCCCTTCACCACCACCACCACGACAAGCATAAAAAGGTCCCAAACCAAATAATCTTGGTCCCATCAACACTGTTTTTTTAATTAGCTTAACACGTCAGACATGCACTGCACATGATCTCAGTCAACCGAGGGACATATTTGACCTTGGATTTAATATTTTTTTCCTCAATATTGTGTCCCATCAATATTCTGGTGTCAATATTTAGGTCACACAACCAAAGAAAAGAAAGGCCCCGCTAAGAATTGATAAGGTATTTCGCTGGTGGCGTCTTTAGAAAGTGAGAGTCAGTTTGTCTGAATCTGTGATCTGGTGGACCTCTGGAACTTGGTGTCTCTGTAAGTGGTGCCAGTTCCATGGAATGTGCTGTTCACAAAGAAAAAGTCCATTAAAAGTGGTACCGCCAATGTCATACCAATATCCAATCCATGATTACCGGTGTCTCTCTTGCGGATTGCCTGGGTTTCTTCCCTGACCAGAGTCTTTTCATAAGCAAGATCACATCAAACAGCTCTTATTGAACTTAGTGTCGTGTTAACTTCATGAAATTCCAATCATCTGTGCTTCTCATTGCCACAGGCCTAAATTTCAATTTGATAAGCATTTGGCCTGATCACTACTTCCTCTTTGAAAAACATGTTGATTAGAAAAATATTTGTTAGTTGACCCAAATAACTCCCGCTCCCACAAAAAAACAGAAAGGCAACAAACATCAGAGTTCTCAAATGTAGCTGCTCCTAAGATTGCCAGCATTGCACAACATTAAGTGTAGCAGTGTACAGACAGGATGTTCCTTTCCAGTCTGCTGTGCTATTAAGAAATTCCAAACCGGATAGCACTTCAAGCTGTGCATAAGGAGACATTCATTATCCTGCAAAGTATGTTTATTCTCAGGAAGAGAACTCCTCTAAATTCTGTCTTTTCACCTGGATCTGAAACACGAAAATGTTACAATTAATATAAAATTGAGTTATTATATATGTGTCTGTACCATATATATATATATATATATAAATAATATATGCACAGTTGAAAAATATAAAGTAAACCTACAATCAACAAACAAATATTAACAAATGCATAAAACATGCTTAATTAGAAAAACATTTATAGAAAAATGCAAATAAAAATACATTTTATATAAACATTAAAGAAATAAGAAACAATATTAAGGAATTATTAGCAAAAAACAACAATAGCAAAAGTGTTGGACTTCAAAGGAGTCAGATGAACAATTCTAACTCCAATTTAAGTAAAAGTAGGAAAAGTGTTGGACTTTAAAGGTTAAGATTTACTAAATATTCCCACTACAGCAAAGCAAAAGTAGGGACTGTGTTGAGCTTTGGATGGCCTAGATTTTCTATTTCTAATTCAACATAAGCAAAAGCAGGATAAGTGTTGGAGGGTTAGATTTACTATTCATATTCCAAAGTAATAATAATAAAAATAATATTTGTAGATCCTTGGTTGCTCCAACTGGAGCATACCCGCGCTAGAGAATGTCCTGTAGAGGCTTTGCCATACATACCTTATAAGAAAGGAGCGACTTGCAATACAGTCTATGCCTCACGTTAGTGACTGGGCAGCAACCAATGCTGTTAATATCAAACTGACTGAAACAGCCAGGTTTTCAGTTTTTCCCTAAAACTTAGGCCTGAGATGAACAGGTAACAGGTTCCATAATCTAGAGGCTTGAACCCCAAAGGAGCAGCCACCCATCCGTGTTCCTCTCACCAATGGAACCCCTGCCAGCCTGGCACTGGTTGACCTGAGACTTTGACAAGACAGTGTGGTTTCAACAGAGAGGACAGGTAGTGGGGCTTGATGCCATTATATGTTTTGTGACAGAGGCACAACGTTTTGAAGGCAATTCTTTTGCTCAAAGGGAGCTAGCGCAACTTGGCCAAGATCGGGCCTGAAGTTGAGCATCTGGGAATATTTAGCAATAGCTGTGCCACCACGTTTTGTACTCTCTGCAGCTTTTGCAATCTGCCCGGAGAGGCCCCATAGTATAGTACATTGCAATAATCCAGTTGGGATCAGGGCCTGCACAATAGTTTTCCTGATGACTATGAGGAGGAGATCAATGTTCTTCCTTGGAGTTTTAAGTGTGCCGAAAATTTCCCCACTACACAAGCGAGCTGGCCCTCAAATGTCAAGCTAGAACCGAACCAGAACCCTTCATTTTTAACTTTAGCCTTGGGGGCTGGAATGGGACCCAAAGCATCCGGCCACCAAGTGGAGGGTCAAACAGAGGGAATTTTCCCAGCAATGAGCATTTTATTGACATTGAGCTTAAGGCAGCTCATATCCATCCATTCTGCCAGTTCCATCAGGCAAGATCTGAATTGCTCTGCATCACCTTCCTCATCCTGTGAGAGGGTGACAATAAACTGCATGTCATCAGTGTAAGACACAATGGTAACATTGTGTCGCTCGATGACCGGTGTTTGGGGGCGCATGTAAAGAATCAATAATTGAAGGCTCATTGTGGAGCCCTGAGGCACCCCCTGTGACAGAGGCAGCACTACGGATGAGAAAGGCTTTTAAACTACCTGGAAGGTGCGATTCTGGAGAAAGGAGTTTAGCCACCTCAAGGCGCTACCTCTAACCCCACAGTTCCACATTTTCTCTATTAGGAGACCATGGGATATAGTGTCAAACTGAGGTTTAGCATTATCAGTGCTACTGTTTGACCCTGATTTGCATGTTATCAACAGTAGGGAAACTGTTTGAATTTAGAAGGGTTTAATTCACTGTTTCAACTCAATTTCAATTGTAGGGAAAGTTTTGGACTTTGGAGGTGTTATACTTGCTATTCATACTCTCAAATAAGCAAGATCAGGGAACGTGTTGGGATTTGGAGGGATTAGATCTACTATTCACACTCCAAGGTAAGTTAAATAATGGAAAGTGTTGAACTTTGGAGGCTTTAGATTTGCTATTCCTTCTTTCATGTAAGCGAAATTGGGGACAGTATGGAAGTTGGCGGGGCTAGATTGACCATTTCTACTCCAACGTAAGTAAAAACAAGGAAAGTGTTAGAGCTAGGAAGGGGTTGGAATTGTCCATTCCAATTCCTAACATAATATTTTAATTAAATATCTAACAACATAACATTATTAAAACATATTCAAAACAGAATCATACGCTTTAAATATAAATAAATAAAATTAAGAGTAATTGCAAAGAAAATAACAATATAAAAGAAATTCAGATAACAAAATCAAACAGTTACAGTTAATATAAATATACATCCCTGTCTACTACCAGAAAACCACAACCCCCCAAATAAAATAAAGTATTAATACATTCAAATAGTAATTACATTAAAATACATTGAAACATATTATAGATATACGTATTTTACATAATGAATTAATAGATACACCAATCAATACATTATTAATGAATTTAAATACAGCAAATAATTTACAATACAAAATAGTATATATTTAATAATTGCCAGTTAAATATTTAGTTAACATAGAAAATACTAACAAATATCAGAATGTAAATGACTTCTCACCCTATTCCCTTGCAAAGCCAACAACCTGCCAGTAAGTTATAAATCATTAAGTCAACTACAGATACATAACATTTACTTTACAGATACACATAAAGGGTTAAAATAACAATTCACCAATTACACAGTTTACATAATTAAAAATTGAAACTGTAATTATTATAAACAAATTAATTTATAAAAAAGAAACATGTTTAATTTAAATAACTTACCACCGTATTCCACTAAAAGCACTAGAACCTGCTACTAAATCGTTAATTATCAAATAAACTATAGAAACATTAAATTACACATACAAAAAAACACAAAATACATTTAAATAATTAAAATAACAATGAATCACTTACATGATGTACGTAAGTACCAATGTAATAATTAATTAATATAAAAAATAATTTAAAATAAAAACAATAATTTATCATTTAAATACCTGCCCACCTCATCCCCTTGCAAACCTAGCACCCCCTACTAAGGCCCTGATTTCGATTGTGGTCAGTCGGACTGTTGTCCGCTATTGCAGTGATCAGGAGACCGTCCAAAAAAGCAGATGGTAGTTCAACTGTTACATTTTGATGTGACCACCATACTGGCGAGCGGAAAGTGCTCCATATCACAGCGGCTTTTGCTGCAGCCAAGGAAAAGGGCTGCAGCACAAGCCGCCATGATATAGAACACCTCCTGTACATCCATTGACCATGTGCCATGCACCATGTCATGCATGGCACACGGTGCTTGTAGGGGAGTGGGCGCACTATATGTGCCCCCAGGACCACTTTGCAGTGGCCCAAGACGGCCAGGGCCCCCACTTGGACTCCCCAATATCCCTTGCTGATAGCCTTTACATGGTGGTGTTCCCACCTTGAACAGGCTGTCGGAAATGGATATCCAAATCCCAACGGCGTTGCCTGACTCAGCATCACTGCCATTCAGGCCTGTGACTACAACCGCCGCTCCTTCGGGATCGGAGATCCTGGCAGAGGTGGCGGTCTCGACTCCGACCAATGTGGTCCGACCACCAGTATTGAAATGCGGCTGTCGGACCGAATGGCTGTCGGACCACCACCAACGGCCTTTAGGTCCAACCACCATGATAATGGAATGCTAAATAATAAATTACTAATTAAATATAAAAATAAAAATATTTACGCATCAACCATATCATTTGTATATTAAAAAAAGTACAACAATAATTTTAATAACAATAGGCACCTAAAATGTATATAATAACGAATATATATAACATTAATTAAAATCAATATTTAGTACAAATACACTAAAGTAAACATTATTATATAAAGATATATTTTTAAACGATATACACATGCATAAAAAATTATATTCTTTCCTTTTTTTTTCTCTTCCTCGATATTTTGGAATTGCCATTCACTTCCTGAACAGCTCTTTTTTAGACACTTTACATCAGAATTAAGTTCGATCAATATCACAGTAGTTTCAAAGATGATGTTTAAGTTGTCCTCCACTGATGTTTATTTGCCTTTTCATTAAGTCCTTAGTATTATTTTCTGATCTGTCTCTGCCTGCGTGCCAAGGCAGCATTCTAACTAATGTTCCGGGCATTTTTTTCTCTACGCACTCAATAGAAGGGGTAAAGGGATAGTCGAGACCTTTGCAGACCGGTCTGAATAGGGTTCATTCTCTCAGGAAGGATTCGTTGAAACCTGTATCTAGTTGCCTCATCTTCACTTGGACTGGTAATAGTTTGGGAGTTGAAGCCACTGACGGATATCTCATTTCATGTGCGCTAAGTCAGCGCTTTGGCCTTTTGTTGCGAGTACAATGTCTCACTGCGGTTAGGTCACATATCTAAGATCGAATTATATTTCCTTGTGGGAACATGCATGTCATTCAGTGGCTACAGTGGCTACTAAGTTTCCTCTTGGCTAAGAACTGCCTTTAGCTGGCTTTCTGCCAAGCAAACACCCGCTACCGCCTGAAACGCCCAGGTCAGTGAGATGGAAGGAAACACTTACAATCTCAGATCTGCAAATGTCCTAATGCTTCTTAATGCTTCCGAGGTGGCCACAAGGAACTTCCTAAAGTGGACTCTTTGCGTCTACATGGCTTTTATTTAATTTTTCTGAAGATGGGAAATATTTTGCAATCAGCAGGACTGGTTTGCTAATAGAGGAGCACGTGATTCCAACAAAAACAACGAAGAATGCGCCTTTATTTTTTGTTTTGTTCCCCTCTGCTTGAGCACACAACAATAGCCTCCTCTGTCTGCGCCGATGCCTTCAGCAGCCGCTAATAAGGCACAAAAGCCACTATTGATGGGGATTAATTGAGCAGAAGGCAGACAGCTTGATTTAACCTATGGTGCCAAGTGCAGCGCCCCCACCCATCTCCAGAGCATGCAGCATAACATTTGCTTTAAAATAATTGTTCCACCAGCGATGCTAATAAGCTGTTGATGTCTTCTTAAAAGTCTACGCCATGTTAAAATCCGCTGAATATGATTGCATCTCTGAAGAACCCAGCATGTCTGTTGCATCCGCCCTTCATTTTCCTGCCATAACAAAAAGTAAGCATTTGTTGTCCCTTTTCTCTGTTTAGCGTCTTGTTTTGTTCCGTTCCATTTGTGCCAAGTGACCCAGGTCATTGCAGGACATACAATGTTTTTCGGCAAACGTCTAGATTTCCGCACGTTTAATCAGTGCTGACTTTTTTGTTTCATTGATGGTGGCACTATTGTCACAGCGAGGGCCCTGAAATTAAGACTTTGAATTACAAAATGTAAACCAGCAATCACACACCTCAAGTACCAAGATGAATCGACTCCTCTAATTTCAGTAACGCTGGGATTGCGGGTTACATGACACCCTGGGAAAGCGAGCTGAAGGTTGCCCTTCCTTTGAGGCCGTCTCGCGCATGTTCTCTGCTAACACCTGCACGAGGCAGCAGGCAGGGATAAAAGCAGAGGTGTGGCGGCGACGCTATGGAAAAACAAGCATTGACCGCGCCTTGTTGGTGCCCGCTTAAGCGTCACTAATCAGGCAGAACAGATCAAATGTAGCCAACCGCCGTGGGCAGCAGCAGTGCGCACTGTCTAACACACACACACACAGTCTCTCTCTCTGTCTCTGTCTCTCTCTGTCTCTGTCTCTCTCGCCAAGCACCACTTAGAATCAGCAGTGCAAGCTTCGCTCGTGCACCAAAAACAAGTAAAACTTACAGAGGTGCAAACCTCACTCATACAGGGACAGCATATGCAAAACGTCAAGCCAAGCTAAATTCTGTAAGTGCTGAGTACTTGGGGGGACCAAGGGCAGGAGCTGGCAAGCTTCCCTCACAAAGAGATAAGACGCAGGTGTTCCCTTGACACAGAAATGAGGTGTAGTGCAGTCTGGTAACAGCAGCATTAGGCTGCCTCACACATCCAGAACAGGTTAAAAGAGAAGCAGCTGAGCACGCTTCCTTTACATGCACACAGGGGCAAAAAATTCTACAGCTGTTGTCCACAGCCCTAAACTGTCAGAGTAATTAGAAAGCAAACCTAAATAACTTGATTTTTTATTCATGGTGTCTTCTATGGGGTGTGGAGGCAGGGGATGGGGAGTTTCAGCAGGGGGTTTCGCTCAAGGGACATCGGAATCTACCCGCGCATGTGTCCACAGCATGTAACTGAAGTAATAAGAGAGTAAACAGAAATCAGGAGGTGGATGTTTATTAAGATAAACTATGTGAAAAAATGCTAGGTATAGTGTGAAACAGTCAAAGGTACTTCAAGGAAAGGAAGAGAGTTGTTCGCTCAGAAAATTTTGAGACGTCTTATAAAATTATTGTACATTGCACCTTCTGATAAATTACAACACTCTATAAATCAAACTCTATCACAGGTCTTTTGAAAATAAATCATGAAACTTGTGGTACCCGCGTCAGCCTCATCACACTCTTGTGACATTGGCGTTGAAATAATGGTTTGGCAAAAGTATACAGCCTAAAAGAGAAATTGGAGCTAAACATGATGTAATCATAGCTATAATATCAAAATCACGCTGCAGTTATACATAGGTGACGTGAACATTGTTGGACAAAATGCAGACATACAGCAATCAATACCAGTGACGTGTGACGCTTGGGCTGCACATGTATGCTTCATGGTCTGTACATGTGGGATCAATTAGATGCCCTTGGGGATTATATGGGCTACAGGTATGTTGCTCTTGGGCTCACACGTTGGCTACATGGGGCGCACTTACCATTTCAAGAATGAACCGTAATGTCTCATCTGCGATGACATGTACCAATCTGGTAAGGCCTTCTGATGGTCACTCGGGCCCAATTGTAAAGGACAGTTAAAGTGAGAGGTCAGTCCCTGTTGTATGTTAAATATGGTGGGTGCATTTAGTAAAGTTTGTGGTCTGAGGGGCTGCTTGTGTTAAAAGGTGTGCTTTAATGCTGAAGGAGCCCTTGTGCCCTAGAATGTAGCCTTTTAAGGGACATCTTAATGGGTAAAAAATTAATCAGAAATACATTTGAAAATACAATAGAAATACATACTCTTTAGATCTGGCCTTAATGCTGGTGTGGGCCTTTAATGATCAGGATAGCACACTATGGCAGGCTATAAGACTATATTATAGGCTACTGCTGCCCCATTGTCTTCAAACGATCTTTCAACATTCCAATTGTCTAATACCGCTACCGTCCCCTCAACATCAGCCTATAATGCCCACTTTTTAAAATATTGGGTCAATGTTCACTTCCTTCCCACTCCAAAGACTCTAGCATCCAATTATTAATTTGCAGAAGGGCACTTACTACAGTGCTTTCTGTGTATTTCATACTTCACTGTGAACTCCGTGGTAAAGGTTTGCAATTCCTTAAAATCTGCTCCACCATATGCGGGATGCAATGACGGTAGGTTATGTTGTCACTGCAATGCCAGAGTCGAGAGATCCTGGTTTAGCCTGAGGTTGATTGTAGACTGTTAAAAACAGGATGTCTTTGGGAGGCTTTGGTGCAGTGGATTTGGAATCTTTTCCTGGCCTATGGAAGGGGATTCTCGTACATTTCTGCTTGCTATGAACTCCTGAGCTGTCCGCTTATCTACCCCACAAAGTAAGTAGGACTGGCTGCACTGACGCTGGTGGTTGAGTACCACACCTGGAGCACATCCGCTCAGACTGGCACCTTCATGAGTATTTGTAGAGGCACTATGACTGGCATATGCACCAGCACTTGCGTCAAAACTAGTGCCGTACTGGCACCAGCATTAGTACCTACACAGACCCTCCAGGATATCGCGATTTCGCGATTTGCCGCGAAATCGGCAATTTTGAAAAAATGCCGCGATTTTTACAAAAGTGCCCGCGAAATCGGCATTTTTCTAGAAATCACTGCATTTTTACAAAAGCCGCTATATCCTGGGGGGTCTGCTTTAAGTGGCTATCGCCTGTGGATTGGGTAATTTACCGTACCTGGCGTGTTTGTGGCTGTCTGGCTGCCTCTCCAGTCAACCTACAAGCCGTCACCACCGCCTGCTGGTTTGCACATTGGTCAAAGCTAAGGCCGCCTGCTGTTTCTGCACTGATGGCTCGAGCTAAGGGCGCCTGCTCTTATCCCCCGGTACTGACGGCCAGGTGCTGGCTCTTTCGACAGGCCTTCCTTCCTTTCTTCGTGATGTTCACGAAGGGGAAGAGGTGCTGATCTCCGAGGCACATATAATACCCGCTAACTCCCTGATGGTTTTATGGAAATATATACAGGGCTGTTATGTTTCTCGTTACAAGGTTTCAGAGAGATTAATCAAACGGCATTCTTATCACAAGGTTATAAATCAGTGGAGGGGGAGATCTCGAGGGGGCAGGGGCGTTGTGTAAACTACTCAATAAACAAACCCTTTTAGCGCCTCTTGAGCCTTGAGTAGTGATGTACTGTTATGCCACAGTGCCTCTCTTTGCAGGTGCCCAATTAAAAGCCTCTCTGGTAAACAAATAATTGTGCGGTGCATTTAATGTTAAAACCAAGCATTGATTGGTAATGAATAACGATCTCATCTTTACGCTTTTGTTGAGGAGCAGCAATTTCTTTTTGGGGTTCACTTGTTGTTGAATTTTCTCAAACAAAAATATTTAAAACTTTCTCGAGTGGTTTTCCACCGTTTCCTTCGTGACAACACTCTGCGATCTGCTGCACCACCAACAAGCAGTGTCCTCTGGAACAGAAAGTACGCGCTGACGCCAAAATAATAGTGGCCTCTATTCGCAAATAAAACAGCATAACTGTCAAGGCTTCAGATTGCTATGTGTGACATTTTCATACTTTCAGTGTGAATATGAGTTACATTTCAACGATTATGAATGACACTTTCTCACAAGCAAATCAAGCAATGAAGACGAGGGAAACATAAATATCAGAAATTACATCTATTTAAGCAATGAGAAACTTATGGGCCGATTCCCAAAGGTAATCTTAGACAAAGGTCTAACTTTATGACTTTTAGTATTTACAGAGATCGTTTGCGGGTCGTATCTTTACATCCGCAGTTGGGCCGGAATCTGCGCACATGGGCCGTACTATCCGCACCCTGGCCGTACTCTTCGGCGTCACGTTGTAAATACCCCGCACCATGGTGCATCTTTTGCGCCGCCGCTGCATCACAAAAGTGACGCATCGGCGGCGTAAAAGCAGCGCAAGGGGCTTGTAAATCTGCCCCAAAGTGTCTACATTGTAAAGAAACCAAATATACATAGCTTCATGTTGTTAAATAACTAAAAAAACTAAGATATCTGTGTTTGTTGTAAGAAAAATGGCCACATAAAATGCCGCAAAATTGCTGCTAAATTTCCATATTTGTGCAGCTAAATTTCCATTTTTGTGCCGCTAAATTTGCTAATCCATGCCGCTATATCCTGGGGGGTCTGCCTACACCAGCAAATTCACTTGTGTTTAGGGTAGAAGATAAATGGGTAACAACATTGTCACCTGCCCCAGTGTCTGTTTTAGCATTTGCATGGTCGACTGCAGTACTTAATTTGAGCCTATGGTTACTGGTGGGAGACTCCAGCACTTATTTTTGGGGGCCATCACTTATTTCTCTAACTCAGGCATTCACTGCGAGCAAAAGACGTGGGAAAGGCGAAGGAAGGGAAATTAAGCGCTGGACAACTGCACTCCCTGTGCAGGGCCCTGCAGTTGCATCTGCACTCCAAACTACGGCTGGATATGCAGTGACCCTTGCACTGCCATCTGCACCCACTGCCATTTGTACTGAACCTGCATTAACTTGCACCCCTGCCATAGTCCGAGATCTGCAACAATATTGATCTCACACACATGGTGTCAAAGACACCATAATACAACAGTGTGAACAGGCCAAGACACTGGCATGATGACTGGGAGACACATACAGGGAGAGTCACAAATGGGATTGTGAGATGGGCACAAAAACCTGGAAACTAGGACACTGGGACTGAAAGATGTGGACAGAGACACAAGAAGATGTAGAGACAGCAAAGCATACACTGACACTGGGAGACACAAGCAGTGAGGCAGGGAAATCTGAAAACACTGGGAATGTGACTCAAGGGCTCTGTGGCAGGGATACAAAGCAACACTGATAGGGGATGGGAAACCTACACACTAGGCATGGGGGGTGGGGTGTGGGAACAGGAGACACAGACAGAAGGAAAAGAAATGACTCTGATACAAGGAAACAATAAAACTGCGGAACGGAGACACATCTGGAGAGGGATGTGCAGGCTCTGGGATAGGAAGACATAAATACTGTGACAAAGATAGTGAAACATGTATTTAGGACAGGGAGACATGGACAATGGGGCAGGCAGACATAGTAAATGGGTATGGGAGGGAAGGACACAGATAGGCAGTGCTTAATTTGCAAGAAAATAAATAAGTGTTGGGTCCCACAGTTTTCTTAGGAGACCACCGCAGGCCCTGTAGAATGCTGGGTTCGCAGAATAACAAGGCTGCCCTAGTTGCCTGGTCTTGATTCCTCTTTCATTCACCCCCTATATTTCCTGTTTCTTTGTGTCATTGTTGCAGGCTCTTTTTCATCACTGCTTTCGCCCTTAGTTGCTGTATTCCTTTTCTCTCCTCTTCCTTTGAGTCCATGTTCTTCATTTCTCTATCTTGGCTGGGACACAGTCTGACTGGGCGCAGGTACCCACCAGGAGTGGATCCTCCATTTGAGGGAAGAAGGGTCTCACCACATAGAAAAGCCCCAGGCCAGAATTGAAAAATAAAATGGTAACAATGTTTATTTATTACAATTTTATTTTTCTGCAACTTACTTGTCCCGAACTGAGCGTCAGTACAGGGCAGGGCAGGCCATTGCTGCTGAGTGGCAGCAGGGAGCTGTGTGCTAAAGTTCAAAAAAGCACATGTCTCTTTGGCCGGCAGTCTTTGGACAGCCAGCCAGACATGCGCATTTTAAACAGACAGCTGGGTTAGAAAAAGCCAAAGCCTCTAGTACTCCTTTGAGCGGTGATAGACGCCGCTTCCACCAATCCTGGCGCTGTTCTCATGATTAGAGTAGTGCCAGGATTGGCTTGGGAGCTTGGAGCTGCCTGCCTGCCTGGAGGAAAAAGACACTCGAGGAGGATGTAACGCTCGCAGGTAAGTGCCTTAATTTTTTTTTTATGTCTCACCCTCCCCTCACCCTCAGGACATGTCAGCCGCCCCTGGTACTCAGCACCTTGAATCAACTACACAAATTAAGCACTGCAGCCATTGGAACCTACTTGTATTCAAACCTGTGACCTTTATACTGCATACAGATCTCTTCAAACAGCGCTGGACTGGTCTATTGGGCATTCAGGGTGGGCCAGAAGGGATGGTCTCACTGGTCAGTGTATGAGCGAGGCATGAGGTACTCGGGTATGGACTTGAAGCACTGCCCGCTCTCCACCCATATTGGTCATTGGCTTGTGTCATTGCTCTTCGTAAATACTGGCTTCTGGTTTGTATATAGGCTTGTTAGTCCCTCCTTAGTACCGCCTTGTCTTAATTTGTAACCTCCCATGAAGACTGGCCCATTTACTTCGGTTGTTACATGGCACATGTTATTAACAGCATGTGAGCACTATTTTCATTAATGAGTTTCTCCATTTGCAGGCATGATATGCTTTCCTGCAACGGCGCCCACTTTCCTTGCAGTACAAAAGGGGGTGGTGATGGACGGAGCATCTGAATCAATCAAATACTCACACCCAGTCAAAAGATCTGGGTTTAATCCATCACTGTTCTTTAGTACACACTCTGCAACCCCAGTTCAGACATGGCTATATGCAAATCAGTCTGATCCTGTGCCTCATGGGAACAGTCCAGCCCGAACTGCCAAGCCATGTCTTCCCTGGCCCGGAAACAAGCTTCAGAGGACCGGTTTCTGGCATTCCAGCCGTCTTCAGCCCGGCTTGCTTGAATCCAGTGGAAAAGTGAGCAAGGGACTCACGTCTGAGCATACCCTGCCACACTTATGGCGGCCAAAAACGGTACAAAAGGGGGTGGTGATGGACGGAGCATCTGAATTAATCAAATGCTCATACCCAGTCAACAGATCTGGGTTTAATCCATCACCGTTCTTTAGCCCACTCTGCCACCCCAGTTCAGACATGACTATATGCAAATCAGTCTGGCCCTGTGCCTCATGGGAACAGTCCGGCCCGAACTGCCAAGCCATGTCTTCCCTGGGCCAGAAACAAGCTTCTGAGGACCGGTTTCTGGCATTCCAGCCGTCTTCAGCCCGGCTTGCTTGAATCCAGTGACAAAGTGAGCAAGGGACTCACGTCTGAGCATACCCTGCCACACTTATGGCGGCCAAAAGCAGTACAAAAGGGGGTGGTGATGGACGGAGCATCTGAATCAATCAAATACTCACACCCAGTCAAAAGATCTGGGTTTAATACATCACCGTTCTTTAGCCCACTCTGCCACCCCAGTTCAGACATGGCTATATGCAAATCAGTCTGACCCTGTGCCTCATGGGAACAGTCCAGCCCGAACTGCCAAGCCATGTCTTCCCTGGACCGGAAACATGCTTCCGAGGACCGGTTTCTGGCATTCCAGCCGTCTTTAGCCCGGCTTGCTTGAATCCAGTGGCAATGTGAGCAAGGGACTCACGTCTGAGCATACCCTGCCACACTTATGGTGGCCAAAAGCGGTACAAAAGGGGGTGGTGATGGACGGAGCATCTGAATCAATCAAATACTCACACCCAGTCAAAAGATCTGGGTTTAATCCATCACCGTTCTTTAGCCCACTCTGCCACCCCAGTTCAGACATGGCTACATGCAAATCAGTCTGACCCTGTGCCTCATGGGAACAGTCCAGCCCGAACTGCCAAGCCATGTCTTCCCTGGACCGGAAAAAAGCTTCAGA
This sequence comes from Lissotriton vulgaris, assembly GCF_964263255.1. Taxonomy (NCBI): domain Eukaryota; kingdom Metazoa; phylum Chordata; class Amphibia; order Caudata; family Salamandridae; genus Lissotriton; species Lissotriton vulgaris. The sequence goes on from NW_028244032.1 coordinate 168,012, forward strand.
GGACCGGTTTCTGGCATTCCAGCCGTCTTCAGCCCGACTTGCTTGAATCCAGTGGCAAAGTGAGCAAGGGACTTACGTCTGAGCATACCCTGCCACACTTATGGTTGCCAAAAACGGTACAAAAGGGGGTGGTGACGGACGGAGCATCTGAATCAATCAAATACTCACACCCAGTCAAAAGATCTGGGTTTAATCCATCACCGTTCTTTAGCCCACTCTGCCACCCCAGTTCAGACATGGCGATATGCAAATCAGTCTGACCCTGTGCCTCATGGGAACAGTCCAGCCCGAACTGCCAAGCCATGTCTTCCCTGGACCGGAAACAAGCTTCCGAGGACCGGTTTCTGGCATTCCAGCCGTCTTTAGCCCGGCTTGCTTGAATCCAGTGGCAAAGTGAGCAAGGGACTCACGTCTGAGCATACCCTGCCACACTTATGGCGGCCAAAAGCGGTCCAAAGGGGTGGTGATGGACAGAGCATCTGAATCAATCAAATACTCACACCCAGTCAAAAGATCTGGGTTTAATCCATCACCGTTCTTTAGCCCACTCTGCCACCCCAGTTCAGACATGGCTATATGCAAATCAGTCTGACCCTGTGCCTCATGGGAACAGTCCAGCCCTAACTGCCAAGCCATGTCTTCCCTGGACCGAAAACAAGCTTCCGAGGACCGGTTTCAGGCATTCCAGCCGTCTTCAGCCCGGCTTGCTTGAATCCAGTGGCAAAGTGAGCAAGGGACTCACGTCTGAGCGTACCCTGCCACACTTATGGCGGCCAAAAGCGGTACAAAAGGGGGTCGTGATGGACGGAGCATCTGAATCAATCAAATACTCACACCCAGTTAAATGATCCGGGTTTAATCCATCACCGTTCTTTAGCCCACTCTGCCACCCCGGTCCTCGGAAGCTTGTTTCCGGTCCAGTGAAGACAGGGCTTGGCAGTTCGGGCTGGACTGTTCCCATGAGGCACAGGGTCACACTGATTTGCATATAGCCATGTCTGAACTGGGGTGGCAGAGTGGGCTAAAGAACGGTGATGGATTAAACCCAGATCTTTTGACTGGGTGTGAGTGTTTGATTGATTCAGATGCTCCGTCCATCACCACCCCCCTTTGTACCGCTTTTGTCCGCCATAAGTGTGGCAGGGTATGCTCAGACGTGAGTCCCTTGCTCACTTTGCCACTGGATTCAAGCAAGCCGGGCTGAAGACGGCTGGAATGCCAGAAACCGGTCCTCAGAATCTTGTTTCCGGTCCAGGGAAGACATGGCTTGGCAGTTCGGGCTGGACTGTTCCCATGAGGCACAGGGTCAGACTGATTTTCATATAGCCATGTCTGAACTGGGGTGGCAGAGTGGGCTAAAGAACGGTGATGGATTAAACCCAGATCTTTTGATTGGGTGTGAGTGTTTGATTGATTCAGATGCTCCGTCCATCACCACCCCCTTTTGTACCGCCCACTTTCCTTGCAGCACTCTCGGGACGCTGCTTGTTTTCTTTTGTTTCTGGAGGCAGCAATGGAAGGCTCTGTGGTGGCAGAGGGGCTCACCCTGGCTTTCGATTTCAAGCACACTGAAAACAGGCCTGTAAAACGCACGATTGACAACAAGCCTCCAAACCTCTGCTCTGTATCTCCGAGCGCTGTATTATTTATTTATTTATATTTTTGTCCCGCTTTCATCATTAATTGCGCATGGTGAAGGACGGGGGCAACGGGTAACGCCAGCGGCTTTAAAAATACACATTAAAAAGTATTTTCAATGCAATAGGTCTTGCATTTGCGTGAGTTTAAACTATTTGCATTGTAAATGACAATTCCTTTTATTGATGTTTTAAAAACCAACACATAAATAAACGGAATTGTCATTTAACAATGGCTTTAGCTCATAGTCTCGCAAATTGCAGACCTATTGCATTGCAAATGCTTGTTGTGTTTTTTTCTGGGCCTGTTTTATGGCCTGGTGGGCCGCTTTTTACAGTTGATTTCTCTGATATTATCACAATCATTGCCTGCAGAAAGCACAAATGCGTGCAATTTCCCATAGCTTGCTAAACAACCAGCGGGTGTTTACGAGTTCAAAATTGCTCTGATTTGCAAATGTGGATCACTGTCTTATAAATCTGATTTGCTAATGGGACCCACTTTTATTTTGGTGCCAAGTCTACCCTGTCTTCAAAATATGCATACACACAAAGCTGTTTTACCCACATACCGAACAAATTCCTCACCATCTCCTCGCAAACTGTTCCCTCACTGCGCAACAGCAGACTACGGCTCGCCGTGTCACTGGCACACCTATCGCATCTTATATAAAACGCAGGCCTTCACTTGCGAAATAAACATAATACATGTTATATAATCCGCTAAGAATCACCCACGCATGATTCACTTTTAAATGCAGCATTTTGGCTTTCCATTTTTCATATTGCTTAACCCTTTCTCTTTCTAAATACTATTTTCCCCTTAGCTACGTTGACGCAAGTCTCGGCACGACGCTGGTCACGTGATCTCAGTCCGCCGCTAAACGTCACTCATTTGCACTTTTAACAAGTGGAGAAGCAAGCTCCAGCCCAGGGGGTCGTTCCATCAGGAGACAGAATGCCTTCATTAATTTTAAAACCTCTGGCCTGTGAGGGGGAGTTAGTGAGAGCCCAGCTGAATAATTCAGCAGCAGCTTATTAATATGTCTGCTCACAGACCCAGGCATGGTGACTTGTGTTGCTTAAGACTGCTTGAAGAGAAATGTAGGTGCTAGAAATAAGTGCAGTTCAAAGAGCACTGTGCACTGAGCGGTGCCGAGGAGTAGAGGTGAAAAAACAACACTGGGTGTGGGCTTCCCACAGTAAGGCCAAGCCTCATTATCACTACAAAACAACACAAGAGCCAGTACTGTGACTTCTATTTGGCTTCAATTTCCTACACGCAAAGAATTAAACTAAGTGCAGGGTAGTAACACAGTTCACAGATTAAATCACTTTTATTTATAAGAAAGTTTTTTTAAAAGCATTTGTTGGTTTAAAGTTTACCAAAAAAACACAATTTAGAAAACAAACAATACAGGGTACAATATTCATAAAAATGACATTTTCCTAAAACTAACAATGAGGAAAAAACATTTAGCAGAAGAGCATACAATCATACAAAGTTAATCAACACTTACATTCATAACTCACTCTCTCATACACATCATACATACTCAGGACAATATAGACCGGATCGTGTCTCGCTGAGCTCAATACAGAGGATCGTAATATGTGTAGGAAATTGAAGCCAAATAGAAGTCACAGTACTGGCTCTTGTGTTGTTTTGTAGAGGAGTAGAGGTAGCATCAGCATACGCTTCTAGGGAGGGATGTAACAAGTGAGGGGCAGGGCAGAGTTGCAGACTCTTAGTCATGTACCCTCGCTTTTCAAGGCCCTACACTTCTGCATTAAATGTTTTATGTAATATAAAAGCGAGACTTGGCAGGGCAGTTAATTTATAATGAGGCTGCTAACTGCTACCAAGACACACCACTGATTACTGTCAGACACAGGAGCTACTGGGTTAAAAAAAACAATACTTAGAATGAGGGGTGGGGAACCAGGTGGAATATTAACTCTGGTCCCGTAAAAACTTCTGACATGATTATACGCCTTGGGAGTTATAGACACTGGGCCAATTTACAATGGCAATCTGAAATAAAAGTCTAACTTTACGACTTTTGGTATTCACAGAGGTCATTTATGAGTCATATCTTTATGTCTGCAGTTGGGCTGGAATCTCTGCACCCGGGCCGCACTCTACGCATCCTGGCCTTACTTCACGGCTCCAGTCGTATTCCCCAGTCCGGGCCAGATGAAGTGTAATCAATGGGACGGAATACAATTTTTTATTAAAAGGGACATTAGGAACGTGTGATAAATGTTAGAAGAGTTCATAAAAATCAGTTTGGGCAGGGAAAAGGGTGTGGCTGGACATTACATCATATCGCAGAAAAGTTTGCTCCTTTGCATCATGGTACATGCAGTCCATGATTTGCGCTACCCCTCTGACCTGTTTTGTCGACTACGAAATCGGGATGCATTTGATATATATATATATATAGTGTGTCAAGCCTTTGAATAAAGAATCCCTTTTGCAAAGATTGGGCCACATTGTGCTGTTTTGACGACATCTAATTCAGCATTTGTTTGTGTTAAGGAATTCGCCATTCCACCGTGGAACGCCGTCGGAAGGGGCTCGGGTAAGGCGAATGCTTTTTGCTCTGCATTGCGCTGTTGTGTTTTATATATATATATATATATGAGCTTTCAGCCAGCTGTCTTTATCCATTCGTGTGTTAATATGTAATTTACTTTTTTTGTTCCGCCCAAACCAACATATAGCATGGGCCACAGAATTTGCCCACGTTCACCTGTCTTCCTGAGTGTGAAAGCATTATGCACTTTCACAATGTGGACTTGCACACAAAAAGAAGTTTCCATGAACAGTTTTCCAAAAACATTCACAAACATTAGCAACGCCAACAGCTGGCATCCAATACCAAACATATTGGTTTTGCCAGTGCTTGATTTTGATTTTTCTGCGGCAGCAAAAAGCGCACACAGGGGCACATGCATCAATGTAGGCTTTGCGATTCCTTAATTGCTATTATTAAGGAATTGCAATTAAGGAATCGCAAAAGCTTATACATGTAGGTGTCGCTTAAAAAATGGCGATTCCCAAACATTCCTTAATTTCGACTCGCAAATTGCAGTCACAATTAAGGATTGGCTTCCCATTCATTAGAGGTCCATAGGAATTCATGGAAATTGCATGCGCAATTTACGAGTACACAATAGGTACTCGTAAATTGCACATGCAATTTCAAGGGTGTCAAAAGGACACCCTGTTGCACCCTAAAATTGATATGTGCACACATGTTGCGTACACACATGCCCCAAGGGCATTTGTGTGTGTAACATGCAACTTTGGAAAATGCACTTTAGTGCATTTTTCAAAGTTTTCGCTATTTACCACCTGGCATTATTTTTCGGTAAATAATGAAATCGCTATTTTAAATGGCATCTTGCATTGCATTTAAGGAATCGCAATGTACGATTCCTTAAATGCAATCGAACTTTGCGATTTTTTTCTTTTGGGATGATGCATCCCTAATGCAAAAATACCAGTCGCAAAGGGGCAGATTCTGAGAATCTGCCCGTTTGCGACCGGTTTTTGCCTTGATGCATCTAGCCCACAGTCTTTACACTTTGAGGGCTACGTTGTTATGTGTTATCTGAAAGACTGCTGCTCAGCCACTCAGCACTTTTCCTAGCCTATAATAACAGGCCTATAAATAACTGTCTGCAGTGTCCTATGACATAATGAGTCAGACTCGCTTATACCACTACATTTCAGGCCCCTTTCATCAAGTGTAGAAATAAACACGTGCTTCCTCCAATTATAATCAGTGCAGAATGATGATGGTAATGGCGCAGCACCAAAGGCAGAGTTAATCAAGTTCAGAGCTAGTCGAGAGCCCTAGACACAGACTGCCCTGCGGTTTTCTTCTCTTCTGAATGAAAGGCGGTTTTAGTAATGACGTTGGAAATAGCTCGGTCAGCTCTCTCGGTCGGCTCTGTCACTCTGAAAGACACAGTTTTCGAAATAACTTGCAACTATTTTTCCTTTTGACGTTTCTCATCCCAATTGCAAGCGGAGAATATTATTTTATCGCTTACCGAGCAGCTTTATTTTCTGCAAAATACATGGGCCTACTTACAGCTCCATAAAGGTACCAGAAGAAGTCACTGCTTTGCAAGACACAGATAGTGGCTCGATGTATGTTTCGTAATACATAAATGTTTCAGGTACGCAGGAAGTGCTCAATTCAGGTCAGTGCTTAAAATGGAAGAATAGAAGTGCAAGTACTCTGTACGAGAGTACCTGCTTGTTTCTGAGAAGTTCCGGTACTCTTCAATTAAAAGTATAGCATTTCTCTTGAGAAGGGCCAGTGCTCTCCCTCTCAAAAAAAACAAGCATTGGAAATGCAATAGGTCTCGCATTAGAAAAGTTGGAGCTATTGGTATTGTAAATATAATTCCTTCTTAAGTTCTTTTTGTTTTTAAAATATTAAAAATATTAATATTGTTCTTTGAAATGCCAATAGTTATAAAATTAGCTAATGTTACACCTATAGCATTAGTAAAGCTACATGTTTAGTTTTCCCCTAACTTACATGCGTTGATATTACAAATTTCAATGGCTTTGGTCTTTGCTTTGAGTGTTGCTGTGGTGGTGCTGATTTGTGTTGTTGTGGTGTAGAGTGGTGCTGTGGTGTTGATGGTGTTGCGCTGAGTGTTAATGTGTTGCTGCCTAGTGATAATGTGGTGGCGCAGAGCGGTGCTGTGTTGGTGCTGTGGTGTTGTTAGTGCGGGCACTGCTGCTCGGGGTATCGGCGAGATTTGTGTAAGAAAATGTAGAGGGAGGGGGAGAGTTGGAAGAGCGAGTGAAATTTGCAGAAACGTGGAGAGGAAAAGAAAGAGTGAAGGTATCTGTAAGCTGAGAGATGTGGCATAACAGAACGCTCGCTAGTGCGGGCACTGCTGCTCGGGTATCGGCGAGATTTGCGTAAGTAAATGGAGAGGGAGGGAGAGAGTTGGAAGAGAGTGAAAGAGGCAGAAACGTTGAGAGGAAAAGAAAGAGCGAAGGGATCTGTAAGCTGAGAGATGTGGCATAACAGAACGCTCTGTAGTGCGGGCACTGCTGCTTGGGGTATCTGCGAGCTTTGTGTAAGTAAATGTAGAGGGAGGGAGAGAGTTGGAAGAGCGAGTGAAATTTGCAGAAACGTGGAGAGGAAAAGAAAGAGCGAAGGGATCTGTAAGCTGAGAGATGTGGCATAACAGAACGCTTGGTAGTGCGGGCACTGCTGCTCGGGGTATCTGCGAGATTTGTGTAAGTAAATGGAGAGGGAGGGAGAGAGTTGGAAGAGAGAGTGAAAGAGGCAGAAACGTTGAGAGGAAAAGAAAGAGCGAAGGTTTCTGTAAGCTGAGAGATGTGGCATAACAGAACGCTCGCTAGTGCGGGCACTGCTGCTCGGGGTATCAGCGAGATTTGTGTAAGTAAATGGAGAGGGCGGAAGAGAGTTGGAAGAGAGAGTGAAAGAGGCAGAAACGTGGAGATGAAAAGAAAGTGCGAAGGGATCTGTAAGCTGAGAGATGTGGCATAACAGAACGCTCTGTAGTGCGGGCACTGCTGCTTGGGGTATCTACGAGCTTTGTGTAAGTAAATGTAGAGGGAGGGAGAGAGTTGGAAGAGCGAGTGAAATTTGCAGAAACGTTGAGAGGAAAAGAAAGAGCGAAGGGATCTTTAAGCTGAGAGATGTGGCATAACAGAACGCTTGGTAGTGCGGGCTCTGCTGCTCGGGGTATCTGCGAGATTTGTGTAAGTAAACATAGAGATGAGGGAGAGATTTGGAAGAGAATGAAAGAGGCAGAAACGTTGAGAGGAAAAGAAAGAGCGAAGGTATCTGTAAGCTGAGAGATGTGGCATAACAGAACGCTCGTTATTGCGGGCACTGCTGCTCGGGGTATCGGCGAGATTTGTGTAAGTAAATGGAGCGGGAGGGAGAGAGTTGTAAGAGAGTGAAAGAGGCAGAAACGTGTATAGTAAAAGAAAGAGCGAAGGGTTCTGTAAGTTGAGAGATGTGGCATAACAGAACGCTTGCTAGTGCGGGCACTGCTGCTCGGGGTATTTGCGCAATTTGTGTAAGTAAATGTAGAGGGAGAGAGAGAGTTGGAAGAGAGAGTGAAAGAGGCAGAAACGTTGAGAGAAAAAAGAAAGAGCGAAGGGATCAGTAAGCTGAGAGATGTGGCATAACAGAACGCTCGGTAGTGCGGGCAGTGCTGCTCGGGGTATCTGCGCGATTGGTGTAAGTAAATGTAGAGAGAGGGAGAGAGTTGGACGAGAGAGTGAAAGGGGCAGAAACGTTGATATGAAAAGAAAGAGCAAAGGGATCTGTAAGCTGAGAGATGTGGCATAACAGAACGCTAGGTGGTGCGGGCAGTGCTGCTCGGGGCATCTGCGAGATTTGTGTAAGTAAATGTAGAGTGAGGGAGAGAGTTGGAACAGAGTGAAAGAGGCAGAAACATGGAGAGGAAAAGAGAGCGAAGGTATCTGTAAGCTGAGAGATGTGGCATAACAGAACGCTTGGTAGTGCGGGCACTACTGCTCGGGGTCGCTGCGAGATTTGTGTAAGTAAATGGAGAGTGAGGGAGAGAAATGGAAGATAGAGTGAAAGAGGCAGAAACGTGGAGAGGAAAAGAAAGAGCGAAGGTATCTGTAAGCTGAGAGATGTGGCATAACAGAACGCTTGGTAGTGCGGGCACTGCTGCTCGGGGTATCTGCGAGATTTGTGTAAGTAAATGGATCGGGTGGGAGAGAGTTGTAAGAGAGAGTGAAAGAGGCAGAAACGTGTATAGTAAAAGAATGAGCGAAGGGATCTGTAAGTTGAGAGATGTGGCACAACAGAACGCTTGCTAGTGCGGGCACTGCTGCTCGGGGTATCAGTGAGATTTGTGTAAGTAATTGGAAAGGGAGGGAGAGAGTTGTAAGAGAGTGAAAGAGGCAGGAGGGGATCAGTAAGTTGAGAGATGTGGCATAACAGAACGCTCGCTAGTGCGGGCACTGCTGCTCGGGGTATCGGTGAGATTTGTGTAAGTAATTGGAGAGGGAGGGAGAGAGTTGGAAGAGAGCGTGAAATTTGCAGAAACGTGGAAAGGAATAGAAAGGGCGAAGGTATCTGTAAGTTGAGAGATGTGGCATAACAGAACGCTCGGTATTGCGGGCACTGCTGCTCGGGGTATCTGCGAGATTTGTGTAAGTAAATGGAGCGGGAGGGAGAGAGTTGTAAGAGAGTGAAAGAGGCAGAAACGTGGAGAGGAAAAGAAAGAGCGAAGGAATCTGTAAGCTGAGAGATGTGGCATAACAGAACGCTTGGTAGTGCGGGCACTGCTGCTCGGGGTATCGGCGAGATTTGTGTAAGTAATTGGAGAGGGAAGGATAGAGTTGGGAGAGAGAGTGAAAGAGGCAGAAACGTGGAGAGGAAAAGAAAGAGCAAAGGGATCTGTAAGTTGAGAGATGTGGCATAACAGAACGCTTGGTAGAGCGGGCACTGCTGCTCGGGGTATCTGCGAGATTTGTGTAAGTAAATGGAGAGGGAGGGAGAGAGTTGGAAGAGAGAGTTGAGGGGAGGCCGAAAACGAGAGAATTGGCATTGCTGTGGGGTGGGGGGGAGGAGAAATGCGACACGGACTGTCGAAATTAAAGCCTTTGATGCAGCAGGGGGCGGAGCGGATCCAAAGTGAAGTGCTATGGGCCCTGGTGCAAGGGGAGAAGGTATAAAACTATAGTCATGGTTCAGGTAAAGAATAGCATAGGTTCTGTGGGCTACTGGGTCCCAGTGCCACTGAACCTGCTGCACTATTTGTAGCTATACCCCTGCTTCCCTATGTACAATGAATCATTCTGTTCAAAAGCGCTTAGATTGAAAAAAAGGTTACCAAATGGTTAATGTCACCAAGGATGCCCAATTCAAGTCCAGGTGCCACTAGTAGTTTTAATTGGTTCAGTTGAAATTAACCAGTAGTACAAACCCCAAAATGCATTGGGTTTCTGGAGAAAAGCCCACCCCCTGCAAATGGTGTCTTGATGACTAAGGATAGCTGGTAACATCTCCCCTTAACAAGCATCAGCAAAGATAATCAGTTTCGCCTATGCCAGATCAGCTATGTCAATGTTTTTTTAGACGCATTGCACAGCAGTGCAAGCTGCTATGCGCCCCTCCGAATTATGCGAACACAAATATTCAAACATGGCCAACCATGCATGCACATTATGTAATACAGTTGTACAGAAACATGCGAGCTAACTTGCCCTGGTCATCTTGGAGTGGATTGCAAGCAGAATCATGAACATGACTGCCACAAGCGATGGACACGTGGGATGTGGTGCACCGTAACCCCCTCCCTACTACTACCCCCTCACTCCTCGTCAGTTACTGGGCTACAGCTTGATTAACATTTCAGCTTGAGGCTAAAATATAACAATGGCTTTTAATTTTTTTTCGAATAATTAATACTTAAATGAAAGTTATTATAATTTAAAAAGGCACTAGCTTAAAGTAAATCCCCCCCAAAAAAACGATAGTGTAATATGGAAACATTTACCACCGAACTGAGAACAATGTAATGTGAAAGCTCTTCATATTAGTACAGCTGCAGACCTCCTAATGTTGATTAAGTGCAGCATAAAAGAACACTCAGAGGAATAAATCTGTGTCACTCGAGCCCTGCGATGGGGAGAGTGATTTCCATATTTAGAGCATTACATTAATAAATGTCACAAGCTTTGTCTCTTGTGCCCGTTTACACAAGCGATTGAGGCATGGTCTGTGGCAAGCGAAAAACAAGGGGGAGGGGCATATCTGTGCCCAAAAAGATGAACCCCAGGACCAAACGCGAGGCCACCCCTTGATAAGCTGAAGGTCTCACAACAGCTATCTGGCCGGACATAAAGAATTCAAGACAGTTGCCAAATGTTTACAAAGATACCCATAACACACAATTACCACATGTAACTAGCCCTTTCCAAAACAAGACAGAGGGCATTGCTGTGGGGAGGGAGGGGGGGGGGGGGGGGGGGAAATCCGACACGGCCGCAGCAGGGGGCGGAGCTGGGAGAGTGGCGATAAGGGAGAGACACGGCCGAGTGTGAAGCAGCAGGGGACTTGAAGTGAAGCTAAGCTTCACTTCAAAGGAGAGGGAGGAGTGCTGCTGGGGAACAGATGGTGATTTGATGATGTGCACGCGCATTTTAGGTCAATGCGCTTGCGCATTGACCAAAAAGCGCACGGGCACAGCATCAAATCGCCAGTCTAGGTAACCCTTGGGTAAACCTTGTTTAAGTGCCTATAGTCTCGCTCAATGCGCATGCGCATTGAGAGCGAGACCTAAAAAGTGCCGGTACTCCGTACCGGACAGTACCGGCCCATTTAAAGCACTGATTCAGGTACATCAAAACGCCATCCATGAGGTGGCTGGTGACGTTCTGGCATCGCTGAAACCACAAATCATTCCTTGTTTACCCATCTATTTACTAGAAGTCAGAATGACCACAACCTTTTTTTCTATGTCTATGTTTTATAAGGGCATACAGATGTTGAAAGGCCTAAACCGTGTTAGCTGTTGTAGATCCAACCTAGCCACTCACACACTCCCAAGATACAAGATGCATCAGCAATCATAGGGAGGAGTGGGGAACATTTATCAGAGGCAGTAGAGGAGGAAAATGACAGCTACCAGCAAGAATGACAACTGCTGCCTATGTAAAACTGCCATCTTTTAGCTGCAACCATTGCAACTCCAAGCAGAGGTACCCTATGGCCTCATGAAGACATATATGTGCATTCATATATATACTGCATGTGTTGGAAGTGAGTATGCGGTCTGTGCTGCGTATTTACAAGTAAAATGAGCTGTACTCCTTTTTTTAATTTTAACATCAGCTATCACAGCTGTCAGTAAAACCACAGTCCAGTTGTGTGTTGGGGAGGAACATCAAAATCTAAAGTGTACCTCATGATATGATAACATCATGATATGCTGTTCCCGGAGAAGATTCTGTAGTGATCGGAAGACTGAAATTAGTAGCAGCACAGCACTGTGGTACTGTGCCAGGGACCTCTGACTTTAAAGTAGCTGGTCAGAGTAGGTTACAGGATGTCCTGAGTTAGCTCATTCTTATTATGTAGCATGAGATCAGTTAAAATAAAAATTAAATGAACCTTTATGGTGATTTTCAGATTGAAATGGTATGGACACGCCATATGAACGCTCATTTTTTGCCTAAAGGTAGATGACCACAAAAAAGCTGTGGTTTGTGGTTCTGTAGTAGAGCAAAATAGGGCTAATATGTTTGTCTTTGTGGTGGGACCCAGGCTAAGTAGAGGAGAAAAGGAGCGCTCATAAGAAAAGCCTCTAGAAAGGGACTTAGAGAGTTGACATGGCGCTCTAGCCACTCCACCAGGGCCACCCACACACTCCTCATGAAAACCATAATTCTCTCCAAAAATCATGGAAAGGGCTCGATGTGACCATCTGGAATGTGAAAGTTGTCTAACACAGTCTAACTGCACATGGATGGCTCACAAATGAATTAGTGATGATATTACAGCATGTGAAAGGGGCACAAGTAATGTATTTCTCCCTAAAATGAATTGAGGATAAAATGAAAACCCACGTTTTCCAGTTATTTAAAAAACTGTAAAAAAACTGTTGGCGGATCACAGCTCTTAAGGAGAGGGGGAATGACAAACACAGGGACTGTCTGATCTTTTTGATGCTGGTTGGTGTGATCAAGTTGACATGATATCTTCCTATGTTATCTTATCAACATCTACACAGCAATTTACTATTATTGTAGCATTACAGGACATTTCTGCTCGGGGTCCCTATTTTACACAGTTCTGTCGTTTCCATCGCTGTTTTTAATGGATGTTTTTGGTTGTGGTTGTTAATGGTTAGTAAAGGTTTGTTAAATGTTTAGTTTGATAATGACTCAAGATTGCTAAAGGGAACATATTAGAGACGTATAATGAAATTAAAGCTGCTGTAAATATGGTTTGAAGTTCATTGACGTAGGGTGTCATGGCGGTGAACACTGTATATTTTCATTGAATGTCTACTTTTAGGTCTGAGGTTCTCCAAGACCTCTTGATTTCACTAAATGTAAATGTATAGTATACTTACTCATACAGGCTTCCAGCCAGCCGTATTCAGCCATTGGCCTGTTGTTGTACCATTTTTCCTCCATACATTATGGGGCATGGCTCAGCCTACTTCAGCCACTGGCTTACTTGAACTTGAGTGTTGGCATTCTGCTCTTTCACTAGGAGCACATCCGCACATAAAGTAAATCCTTTAATACAAGACCCGTTATGCAATGCTTACTTTTTGATGCAAAAAAGATTTTTGCTTACAGGAATTTTTTTTTTAAATGTGGGTGAGGATCCATTTGCTCATCCAACAGTCAAGTTCACAAAAGCAATGCTGAAACAAAACGCGCATTGACAAAGCCAAAAGGCTGTCACCCAACCCAGACCTATTGGCATTGCCAAAGCTTGCTTTTTTTTCCATCACAAAGCTGAATGAGCCTGATAAATGACTGGAAATCAGCCTCCATCTGGCTGTGTGCTACGGGGTCACCTGGTTGTCATGCCACCATGCAATCGCTCCTCATGTGTGTTTACGGCGGGAATGGTGCCAGCCATCTTCTGGATATAACTGAGCTGGGATCTCTGGCTGCCATTCCTTAAATGACTTTGTGACTGCAATCAGGAGTGACATTCTGACACTTCGCTGTGATAGAGGGCCTCGCTGGAGCTCATGCATTATTCCTTTTAATGATGCATGTATGAGCCCGTGGCACCAAATTAACGAGCAGAAATCCAATAGAAAGCTGTTGGAAGTTCCTAGTTAAATTCATTTATGAACTCTGGAAGGACGTATTAACGCGACATGGATATTAATGGAAACTGAGCATTAATGAAATTAGGCACAAATTGTCATCTTTAATGCTGTGGCTGTACTGATGGAATACGGTAGCTCAAATATAGCATGGCCAGTGCTTAATTTGTAAATAAAAGCATGCCGGTGCCCAAAGCTCTCCTCTAAAACACGTGGCTGCTGCAATTAAATGTGCCAGCACAGAATAATGAGGCAGCCTAATCCTAAAGCCATCTTGGGCCTTTTTAATCCATTAACAGCCGCTCCCTGTCCCTTCTGCACACTTTTGCAGTTCTCTACCTTCTCCCTTTGTGACACTTTTCCCTCTTTCTCTTCCTGTGTCCTTCCCATATGTCTATTTTGCTTGCAGTAAATGCCTGATGGAGAAAAAAGTGCCGGCCCCCACATCAATCAATCAATCAATCAATCAATCAATCGTTTGTAGAGAGCGCTACATACCCGCGAGGGTCTCAAGGGGCTGGGGGGGGGGGGGGGGGGGGGAGAGGTCTTGAGAAGTAGACTGAAGGCCAGCAGGTCTGACGTAGGCCGGTAGGGAGAGTGTTCCAGGTCTTGGCAGCGAGGTAGGAGAAGGATCTGCCGCCGGCAGTGGTTTTCCGGATGCGTGGAACTGTGGCGAGGGCGAGGTTGGCTGAGCGGAGGCTGCGGGTGGGGGTGTAGAAGCTGAGTCGACCGTTAAAGTAAGCTGGTCCGGCGTTGTGTAGGGCTTTGTGTGCGTGAATGAGGAGTTTGAAGGTGATCCTCTTGTTGGCGGGGAGCCAATGCAGGTCTCTCACATATAAGTGCTGGTGCCCCCCACCAGCAACTACCGGCTCAAATTAAGCCCTGGGAGTCAGCGCTTGTTGTTGAAGGTAGAATGAATCTGGAGCAGTGAATGTATGGCTGTGTTACTTATCTGCTTCATGTTATAACCCCTGCACACGAGTTAGCGCTCAGAAGGATGGCTGTGAGTGAATGCAAGTATCATGGTATGTGGTGCCTAATTCGTGCTGGCATGTGAACACTGTCACTTTATTTTGGAGAGTGGGACTTATTTTTAACGATCAGACGTTGAGCAAGTGCAAGAAAAAGAAAGGAAGAAAAACTCAGAAAAATAGAGGAAGTGAAAGATAGAAAGAAATATTTTTCTAAACCTGCAGAAATGAGATAGAGAGACAATAAGTGTTGAGCGATGGAACAAACAGGCATACAATGCAATCTGGACTAGCAAGCATTCATACTCGGCAACACTGGCATAAAGCAGCACCTGCAGTGGACACCTTAGAAAAGATTTCTCCTGAACCTGTTGTATTTATTTTAATGGATGGGATGGGATTGGATTGGTTTGATTTGGTTTGGTTTGGATTGGTTTGGATTTGATTGGATTGGTTTGGTTTGCATTGTATTGAATTGGATCTGCATTCATATATTGCGTACTACCCCTTACAAGGTATTGAAGCTCTTTGTTGTGAGTAGCATACTACTCTGAAACCCAATGTTAGTGGTTAATCCAGTAGTTATTGGCTATTGGTATTAGTCTTGTGCTCTCAAAGAAACCATTCCATGCATTTACTCCAGTCTTTTGTTGGACATTAAATTAGTAGGAGTCAGGTGTGATCATTTGGGCGGTGTGTGGTTGTGAGTTCATGCAGAAATTTGTTGGTGTGACAAAAGAACCACTGAGCCTAGGCATGCATGATCATTAATTCCTTTTGCAGAGGTCAGTAGCCCGGTTTGTGTGTGCAGTACTGTTATCCTACATTTGATGACCCAAAGAGGTAGCATTGGCAGTGACTACTGTCCTCCTTTTTTCTGATTTCCTTGCCTAATTCTTACTTCCACACCAGTTTTTATTTTTTTATCAGACATTGATCCTGGGCAAGAAGGTGAAAGTCATAGAAGGAAATAAAGATGAAATAAAAACAGGAAAAGTGTGACAAAGAGAGAAATAAGAGATGGAAATGAACTTTAAGAGTGAGATATAGGGTCAGGCAGTGTATGCTGGTAAATGAAAGAGGGATGACATGAAATCAAGGCTAGAAGCCTGGGTATGTGGCAAACCTGACTTCCGGCAGCAGTGGTGGTGAGCTTTTGAGATTAATAGTGGGAATTTGTACTTATTCTTTTACAAACGAAGCAGTGACTTATCAGGAATTTGGTATGTGGTCAGAGATATATGAGAACCCAATACTGAAAAAATTATATTTAGTAGGTGAGACGTGAGGTGCATTGGCAGACATGCATGTGAGTAAATCTACTGTAATGACAATGAGGCTGGAGTTCAGGAAAGTAGCTCAAGGTTGACAGATCAATAAAGACCAGGGCCCGACAGGCCTTATATTCCAGTAGGCCTTTACCCAGTTGTCTAGAGCCATTGAAGGGCAGTTTTGAAAGCCCCGGGCCAGTCCTAGTGCCACCGTCACTTTCCCCAACTATCCAAGGTTAATTGCAGCTGGCACAGAGAGGTTTCAAGAGAGAAAGAAAGAGACGGGGGAAGGGGAGGGCACAGAGCAAGCTATCAGCGAGGGAGAAGAGAGAAAGGAGAGAAGGAGAGAAAGAGAATGATCGATGGATGACAAGATGAAGGGAGTGGGGCTGGTATGAGCATTTTTGCCAGGGTTGCTTTTGGTTCCCCAGTCCTGCCCTGATGAAGACCCCAGTATTAAACTAGAGTGAGTTCCAAGGCTCCGAAATTAGGCATATTCACAGCGGCGGCTTCTGGCATTCTTTAGTGGTGAGGCAGGGGAGAGAGAATACAAACAAAATTGAACATAATTAAAGTTAAAAAAAGTGCCCTTACCTGCCTCCCCCGACAGACGCCTCCTCGCTCCTCTCTGATTATCATCGACTCCAGCTGTACACTGCGCAATACCAATCCCAGCACTTCTCGCATGCAGGGAAATTGGTCAGAGCGGCCTGCTTTGCCTCCTAGAAAGTAACTGGGGGTATGTGGTGTTTTTCCAACCTGGCTAGGCAATACAGCAGGGTTGGATGAACCTAAGTGCGCATGAAGGCTTGACCAGCCTAAGACGGCTGGCCAAACCATCATGCGTACTTAAACGTGTCCACCACCACTCCCCCTGCGTGCCTGTCACAGGGGATTGCCTGGCCCCGCCCGCAGAAGAATCATGTCGGCAGGCAGAAATAAAATGATAATAAAATGCTTTTTATTATCATTTCATTTTTCATTTTTAGCAGGGCAGTGGCGCTCCTCCACCATTACGGAGGAGCCGCCCCTGCATATTCAAGCGGGTGGAAGCGCAGGAATTAGAGGCGTGCTGCCTCAGAGTAATGAATGTCATCCTCAGTGCGGCATATGTCTGTCACAGCACAGAGAAAGCAAAGGATGCCCTCTGCAGGTTAGGGGGAAAGTCCATAGGGGTTGAGCTGTGTGTATGATTTACTGCCATAATAGTAGACATGACCGCAGGGGAAACTGGGGTGCTTTGGCAGAGTTGTGTGTTGCTCTCAGCACTGCAATAGTAGGAGTTGGTGATGCATGTTGTGTTTAAGGGCCAGTGGCAGGACCTCTGTTGCTTTCAGTGGTGGAATAGCAGAGGTATAAGAGGCCAAGATTAAAAAGCATGTGTGCCCCAGTTTCAATACATGAACCTGCAGGTATACACATGTACACTTATGGTTTACAGCCCTTTAATGCAACGTCTATATATATAAAAATAATGAGCAGGTGTTGGGAAGGGAAGCAGTGTATGTGAAAGGGGGTCGGATATGTTAGTGAGTGTATAGGAAAGCTAGAGAGACTAAAGTGAGGCACTCTCATGGAGTGCTGAAAGAGAACTGAAAAAGTAGGCCTGACATGTCAGCAGTGGAAAGATACAAGTCTTCCAATCAAAATTGATATTAAAAAAGTGTACTCCAGGTGCGGGTCAAACACAAGGAAAGTAAGGAAAACTGTTAAATAAGTTGCAGGGAACAAAGATAGTAAGAGGGTAGAGCACACTGCCTCACATCCCAGTGCCATTTGCCCTTTGTATCCTGGTTAGTGTAGTACAGAAATTTGCACTTGCATCGAAGTTCATCATAATTTTCACCGAAGCAGGTGCAGTCATTAGTGTATCTCTAGACACATGTTTCTGGATTATTCCGTCATGAGTAGAGAATTATTCTGGGATTGCTGGACATGCTGCCACACATTTCCTCAGGTCAATACCACTCTGGGCACACAGGAGCTCTAAAGTACAGCATCACCAATGGAGGTGTCCCGCAGCTCTTTTTCCTTGAAGGCCTCCTTGCAGGCCGCGTGCTGCAAAGAGGCCTGAAGGGGGCCCGCAGCTAACAGAAGTATTAGCAGTAGTCCCAGTGGGCCTTGCTGAGGGAATGCAGATTCAGCACCTCGCGGCTCCTCGCGCGCTCACGTGTGACCTAAGAAGGAAGAAGGCAGCTCTGCGCGTGCGAACTGTGCCCTGGCATTCTTCGCTGGAGGCCGCGTTCCAAGGCCGGCCCCACATTCACGATTCGTCCCGCGGCCATTCCCTGGAGAGACAGCTGAGAGTGCCTGAGGAAATGTGAGGAATTCTGCTGGCGAGGCTGCTCGGTAGATATCCACGTGTGGGAGGGGAAGAAAGGGACGCGTTCCATCTCCTGTGCAACATACACACGTTCCGATAAAGAAACAGTGTTACCTAGAATCCCTTGCGCAATAGCTTACATAACAGTTGGACAACAACAAAATATGAACGGCACAAACACTTCTTTTGTATATATGGATATATGGAATTTCTGGCATTTAATTCCAGTATGTACCCCTTTCTCATCCAAGTTCCAGTCAAAATGTTGTCCTCTTCCTTGTCTATGTATGAGGTAACTGCGTTCGCGAAGACTTCCTGCAGGCAAGCAAGGAGACGCACGTGCCGCGTGAACGCCAAGAATCACAGGTCTCTGTTTTTGCCAGACAGTTTGCTAGTACTGCTGGAATCAACCTTCTGGGTTTCTGAACAGAAGATGCAAGGGGAACAACAGTTAAAAACATTCATGGTTCCATACCACCTCCAGAGGGGAGCACAAGATTGTTTGCATCGGTAGTTTTAAAGCGCCTAAGTGAAGCCTTATAGATGCTTCAGAGCGCTTGAGAAGTTTGCTCACATGAATACCGAAACTAAGCTTAATCCAGAAAGTCACTTTTGTAATTTTATTTTTATATTTGGAGGTACAAACAAGAGCCGGTGACAATGACAAATATCAACAGATCACATTGAATAGGTATTAAGTATGAAGTATTACATGAAATGCATCAGTACTTTCGTTTCGAAACTACATTTAAAATATAATCTGGAATTTCAATTTCTGTAGAAGTGACACTCATATTTGTAATAAAAAAACACCTGCTCACTCTGTACATGGTTGTTTCTTTATCAGGAAGTCACTATGAACAGAGTAACCATTGTGCATTAAGTGTTGACACTTGTTGGTATACTTTCTTTCTGTGAACCTCTGAATCTTCTCTGGTCAGCGGCAGCTTCTCCGCTAAGGCGCAGGAGTTTCACCCCACTGCATTTTGAGCAGTGGATATAGGAAATATAAAATGATAATAACACCATATTATTAGCATTTTATTTTTCCAGTTTATGGGGCTGGGCTTGGCTTTGTCACAGCCAGCAAGGGGAGGAGTGGTTGGCACCTAAGTGCGCAAGTTTTGTTTGGCTTGCCGTCTTGGGCCGGCCAAACAGTCTTGCACACTTTGCATGTTCCCCTCCAAGCAGTAATACACAGCCTGGTGAGGAACATGCACAGGCTCCCACTGCCTGCCTGAGAATCGAACCAGGGCGCTCCGGCCAATCCCAACGCTGCACTGCAGCGTTGGGATTGGCTAGGGGAGCCTGCTTGTGCTTCTTGCTTCAAGCAGCAACAGAAGAGGACGACGCAAGGCGAGGCAGCGGTCAAGCAGCAAGGTATTTTTGTAAAAAAAAAAAAAAATCTATCCCACATCCCCACCCGCGCTACTTCGTGGCAGCTGCTGCTCCTTCTGGTGACCGCCAAACAGCTGCAAATCCCAGGTTCTATACATACCTCAACAAGACTAAGGGTGCATCCAGCTGAGGATGATGTCCAATCTGAGGAGCGTAAGGGAGCCAATGCCTTGACCCAGTGTCGCTTGTGTGTCAAGTTCAGTGAGCAGCCTTTGGGGGGGGGGTTTGTGAAGGCCAGGGTCCTCTTAGGATTGGCTGTCCTGTGACAAGAGTCCGGAACGGAGTTCCTTGAGCATAAATGGTCGAACAATTGTGTTAAGTGGGTGGTCCAAAATGAGGGATTGTTTTTTAAATAAGGCACTAGGGAGGCCTTTCGGCCCTGGTGCTGAAATAGAACAGGTGTTAGCTCCAGCAACGGCCCGTGCAGGTAAGAGTGGTTGGACGGTGGGACCGGGTTAGGGGGGGGGAGGAATTCGACAGATGACAAGGGAAATGTATTTATTTAATTTTCCCTAGTAGTCGTCTTTCGAATCCTTCCCCCCCCCCCCCCCCCCCTTCAACCCGGCTCACTGCCCCACCGCTCTTACCTTCACAGCCTACTCCTGCTCAGCTCTGCATTGGCCCAGCACAACCCACCATTTCATGGACCCAGGTGAACGCTCCACTCTGTAAAATATGATAACCGAAAGAGTCTTTTTCAATGTCACAGGCTGTGTAAGTCATACCATGGTGTAGAAAGGGTTTAATGATTCCCAATATAAGCAAAGAAAATGGGACCCCAGCAGACAAATCACTTAATCTCCCCGTGCTTAAAAAAAACAAAAAAAATTGAATGCGTTGTTGTGTAATGTAACCGGTGCTCAAGTAAAGCACCCCAATACCTTTGAGTCGAGTTTATGCTATATAAAAGTGCAAAAACAAAAAAAGAGAAGCAGAGTGTCTCCCACACTCCTATGTTCTTGTGCAACTTTCCCGGCTGATCTATGCAATGTGCCTGTCTTTATAAATTGCAGTGCAGGGAAGAAGAAACCATACCGTTGATCATGTCTGGCTGTCACTTGCAGACAGATTGTTGAAGTCTGAGGTCGGAGCTGGACATCCATCAAGGTCGAGTTCGCCGACAGTGATGCAAACTGTGAAACCGCCTGTCATCACGGAGTGCACTGTTGTTTTTCTCGACACTACGGCTCTTCTTGGTCTTCTGTCTGGTACTGTCGCCCTAAGGCCCCCGGATACTGGTCACTACATTACCACACAACAGAGATACTGATATGTTATCCTGTTCTTGGTTGTTGATTTTTTACCTGCATTTCATTTTTTTAAATGTTTGCTTCTATTCATTGCACTCTTTTGTTTTAGTCACGGAAGATTGCTCTCTTCTGTTAACTTGTGCAGCACTCATGCTCTCGAGTGATGATGATCTATAGAAAACTTCTAAATAAGTATAAGAATTATTTTTATGTATGTCTAATGCAGACCATTGGTGGTTGCAAGACTTATTTTTGAGGAAGTTGTCCTTTTAAAGTTGAAAGATTACCATCAGTACCGAGAGTAATTATATATAACAAGGCGGGAATTTATATGTGCCCCGAAGGCGTGTTGGAGTAAGTGTGTTTTTTGGAATTTCTGAACCACCGAAAATTGTCTTTTGTGCAAAGGAGTAAAGAAAGCCAGTTCTAGTGAAAGGCAAGTTTTACTTGGAATTTTGTGCCCCAAATTGCTAGTTTCTCAAATGATGAACGGAAAGTCTGTTTTGGATGGAGGAATGTCATTCCCTAGTCTTTGATATCATTCCTAGCCACAAGGCTGACCCTAGGAGGTGTACAAAATTCAAGTAATTTGCTTTCGCATAATTACATTTCAGCAAAATTACTTGTAATTATGGGAAGTGCAAATCTGTCATTTTGTGTTATATTTTATTTTTTAAAAGTGCAAAGAAACAAAAAACATATAGAACAACAGCTGCTCGTGTGCTTTTGTTACTGTGCATTCGCAGGGCACTTTTAACGCAAACGGAGCGTTCCCAGTAACTTTTTACTGCAAATGATGTTTCTTTAAGCAAAGAGGCATAATACCCTAATCATGGGAATTTCGCATAATTGACTACATTTTGCGAATTATGCCAGTGTGATTTAAATATCGCTAAGGCCTAGTTGTCACAGTGCTAAACAGAAAGGAAAGGTGGGAATGCAAAAACTAGTGTAGGATATTTTTCGGATTTTACAATGTTTCAGTGTTCAGTATCTTGATTTTGGCATGGCACAGAGGGTGATCATATCTTACTGTTTGCTTTTTTAACCTTTGAGGTGTTCCAAAGTATTGATCTCATGAGTTATATGACTAAAGTTTAATTCAATAGGTGGCTTGTCTAGTTTTTCAGATGAGTGAACAAACTTCAGTGTGAATTGTGGAGAGATCTCCTCCTTTGGTTTGTGAAGAAGGGGGCCCGGGGAGGCAGAAGTTTTATTCTACTGGACAGCTCAACTCAGTTCGACTGGAAGTAAATCTTGTGATCAGGGGTCCATTGTGAATGGGGCAGAAAAGGGCCCAATAATCCTGTCCTCAACCACCCTGACATTACTGATACCAAAGGCATTGGTTACTCTGGTGGAGGCAAAATTACTCCCCATTACATATTTTTGGGGAATAACATGTGAGAATTGGTATTTTGCTCGGAGTCCTTTTCCAGCAGACAAATTGGAGAAAAAACAAATTGTGTGTAAGTATGATACCAAGGGGAGTCCCCTGATTTGCATAGAGGGGTGCCACGTTCAAATGAAATAATCCTTTGCATTTGTGCCCATGCCATATTACAGATCCAAAGCGATACAAAAGGGGATGATGGACGGAGCATTTGAGCAAATCAAACACTCACCCCCAGTCAACTGATCTGGGTTTAATCCATCACCATTCTTTAGCTCACTCTGCCACCCCAGTTCAGACATGGCCATATGCAAATCAGGCTGACCCTGTACCACATGGGAACAGTCCAGCCCGAACTGCCAAGCCATGTCTTCCCTGGACCGGGAACAAGCATCCTGGGACCGGTTTCGGATTCATAATCCTCATCAGCCATTGTGCAACATTCCGTCCATCATCTTGTGTGTTTTGATATTACAGATCAAGGCACACAGTCAAAGAATCTGTCAGGAGCATAATGACTGTTTGCCACATAGAAATGTGCGCAGTCAGCGTGCCCGTGATATGCATTCCTTGTGAGAGGACAGGGGTCCCAGGAACACCCAGTCCTCCCCCTTTAGGCAAGTCACTCACATCACATTCCTGAAGGGGCCTCTTTGCCCTCTTTTCAAACTGAGGCCGGGTCACCAACTCCAGTGAAAAGGGAACCTGTGGCTTCAAACCATCCATCTTTTACTAATATGGTGTTCACAGGCCAGATGTGAGTGCATGCCTGCACTAATAACAGCGCATTTGTCCAAAGAGGGGGCACCAGTCTTCACCCAGTGCATCCAGATAAAGGTCCCATTAACAAAGATAGAGGGACCTGGAGTAATCAAGGCCCACCACATACACTCCCAGAATATGATCATATAAGAAAAATGTGTTGTTTCTTAAGAAAAACTCGGGTAATGCATTCTACGGCGAATCAGGGGTGGACAGAACTCACAGAGTTACACTCCATGGAATTCCATAGAGTTACATAAAAACTCAGTGAGATTCTGCGGAGTTCCGCTAGCAGGCAGAAACTATGCAGCTTGGTCTTCTCGCACTGCAATTCAGAGCCGGTGGTGCGAGCAGCATTTAAAAATCAGCGCAAATGGCACCAGACGTTGCTCAAGAGAGCGTGGCCAGTCGAGTTGATTTTGCTGCAGCTCAAGTACAAAATCTACTCGAGCGGTAGCAAAACTATTCAAGAGGCAGCCCTCTGACCGCGACTACCCGCAATCGTCCACGTTAGATAATAACACTACAAGATCCCAAATCTTACTTGCGCTCGCCAGCTTGCATTTTCTGGAGCCTCGCAGGAGAAATATGCTGTCACATAGTGATTGGCGGAATTTGTCTGGAACTCCTTGTTAAATGGTAATACGGAGTGACCAGAATTCTACCAATTCGGCGAGTGGAACACCCGTTATGACTGGTGTTCAGGGTGGCTCAGAGCCAAGCTATTTCCTTGTATCAGCAATCACATGGGTAAATTAGGTATCTCTAGGTGACGCTCCCCTGACAGTAAGGCACAGTATTTATAATTACAAATTCCTAGAGTGGTGCACACAAGGAGGGAATGATTACCCTACATTCCTAATCTAACTTCCTAAAGGTAGGAGTCCTGTACAAATGTAAGCAAACCGTAGACACACACTGTATACTAAGCATATAGGGTAAATTATTCCCATTCAGTAGTCCTCCTGATTAGACATTAAAGAGAATATATGTTCCACATAAAAAATATAGTCATCCAAATCTTTAGCTTTTATTCGTAGATCATTTTTAATGTTCATGTAGACAACACATGGTTTGTCGGTTTAGCGACTTCATCAGGGCTACAATAATTAATACAAATAAAAATCAGGGATACAGACTCCCAACGTATGCCTTTTTTTGCACCAGTATTCTTATGCCACCGTACTTCTAATTGGTTACCGGCCACTGATGGTCAGGGCCACTGTAAACTGCAAGTAGATGTTTTAGACATTGGGGTTACATTCAGGTGCAAAAACCACCTGGTGCAAATCATTCTTGGTCCTGGTTATCTTTGATTTTTTTGTATCCGATTTATGGTTTGGCACAAAAAATTGGGAACAACAGATGCGCCACATCAAACCGCTTTTGTTTTACTGCCAATTTAAAGCAGAGTAACACCAACTATGGAACCTGAGCAAATACACAATTAGTAATCAGCTCATAGTCGCCGTGGGGCAAAACTGTTCTAATAACATTAACGTCTATAGAATCGCTACCTTTGGACCTGGCCCTAAAATTTCCCCATAGAGGTCTCTGGATAGGTCCATCACTGTAAAACGGAGCCTTGACATTTTTAAAACAACTTGAGTGAGGAGCGAAAGTTTATTTCTTCATAGAAATTAAATTGTCTTGCATTGCATTATGTAGATGTTGCTTAATGTTGTGATTAGGGTGTATTTATATATTTTCTCAGCTGCATCAAAAATTCCAGCCCTGTTTCCCTATTTCTTTCCACAACTTGGAGCCTGTGTGACAATCCATTTCAAATAGGTGAAGTATCTAGAAACAGTGACGGTTGGTGTGGACCGCAGACTTCGATATTCCAAAATGGCAGAGGTAGCAGCAGCGACATCACAAGCCCTTTGACTCTAATGACATCACAGGGTTAACCCTTATTACAACCTTACCCTTCAATAGTCAGTTTTTTTGCTGCTTAGTGGCTACTGTAAGGAGGTAGGAGTGGAAACTGATAGTAAAGAAAACTTTTAGAGCCTTGTTTACTTTATATTACTCTTGCCGCCATTTTGTCCCATGAAATCAGAAGCAGCAAGGGCAATGATGGAGTACCAAACAACAAGCTAGGTTTATCAGCTGCAGTGCAAGGTTAATCATAATTGATGTGCATTTGGCATGTGGTACCAAATTGCTGTAAAAATATAATATTTGTTAAAGTTTTAGCAGCAAGTCTTGACCTAGTTTACCGAAATTAAATTGTTCTTGAATTAATGAGTTGTTAGGCTAAAAGCTGGTATTGCAGTATTCTATGCTTCTGGTTGTTCTCATTTTGCCTGAAGTACTGAATGATGCAAGCTAAATTGAGGCTTGTCATAATATACAGCGAGGCCAGGGGCCAAACTTAATGCAGGGCTCTCAGAATACTGCCTTCTTTTTGGCCCGGTGTGAAATGCAATATTTTTTTCTTAGTATTAAAAAAATTTACTTAAGGGAATGAGAAAACATAGTGTTTGGCATCATCTACTGGTCCGGCAAAAAGCGTCCTCATTATCACTTAAGCAGCATGTTTGCTCACAATTAAACATCTATTAATAAATGTCGCTAAAGGAGAGTGGGGCTCAGGAAAGGGCAGGGCTCGGGCAAAACGATTTGCAGACATTTAACACATTTTGGGAAGTTAATACCCCTGGTAGACTTTGTGTCACTTTCCCCCGCTTTCTGCCTCTTTGCACCAGAAAAACTTGCGGGCATATGTACGAGGAAGTGGCGGAGTGAGGCGTTAGCCCTCATGGCTTAACACCTCACTCTTTGTACATAAAGGGGCCACTTTTTACAAGATAAACTTAACCATAACAGGGAAAATATAATCTAGGAAAAAGGGCCTGTGCAGGGTAATGGTACACTAAACACAGTCTGAAAGATCTAGAACATGAATCACATTATAACATGTGCACAAACAAACACACAAAAAAATTAACGCGTTACTCTGCCACTTCAGAAACGCACGGCTGCGCCATATTTACAAGGATAGCATTCCGCTTCCCCCTGCTCTGGCGCTACACTTCGTAGTGTAGCGCCAACGCAGGCACCCTTGCTTCATAGTGCATAGGTGTCTACGTGCAGGGGAAAGATTGTTTATGTAGAGGAAGGTCCCCCTTCCTGTACATAAACAATGTTTCAATGTCATTTTGTCACTTCTATTTGTGCAGCACACATGGGAGTCACAAAATGGCATTTAAAAAAAAAAAGATTGTTTATGTACAGGTAGGAGGACCTTGCTATACATAAACAATCCAAGTCATTTAGCTTTTTCCATGTGTGCTGCACAAGGCAGCACTCATGGAAAAAGCAAAAACGTGGAGAAATAATGCATTTCTTCTCGTTTTGCCAACTTAAGACCAGATTTGACCTGATCTTAATTTTGGCGCTGCCCTTGTACATAGGAGGGAGCGTAAAAAACAATGGGTGTTGCAGTAAAACGCTCACCGCAATACAACGTCGTTATAAGTGATGTTGTGGTGGTGATAGCGGTTTGTACATATGCCCCTTGGTGATAAATTAACAGGAGACAGGAAATATCCCCAATAGATTGAATTTAGATTTTGAATATGCTTTTTAAATGAGTTTTCTGAGAAGCATTTCCTTTTTGTAGAAGAAATCTTTACCTGTGCTCGTCTGAGTGTGTCCTGGGCATGTGCCTTTTAATTAGGAATGTTGCTATTTTACTCGTGTTGCCTATGGGCACATTGCATCGCGTCACATGGCAGCCAATCAGATTGACTACAATTTCCTATGGTATTCCTAGTGCAGGAATGTACTGAAGGTTTAATAAAATGTGAGACCACCCACATTTGCATGTGATTTCAAGTCTATGTAACTGTTTGCAGTGCAGCCAATCACATTGCCTGAATTGCACAGTGGCCTTCCTGGTTCGTCTCTGCAGTCTAAGATGGATGGAGGCCTTCCCACGTCGAGCGTATCACAGCTGAGTTTGAGCCAGCCCACATTGATTGGTTTATGTTCAAGTGTGTGACGCATAATCAGGGAGACTCTCAACTTTTTTGTTTGCTTCGAAAATTCCATCAATCACAGTGAAGTTAACCAACGGCTAAAGGGAGCTGAGCCATTCCCCAATACTGTATGCTGTAGTAGTGGGTGAAAGAAAACTGTAAACGACACAACTACAGACCAACAGATAAAGATGGCTGGAAGAAGGTCCCTATATGTAAGTACATTATCTATATGTGTGTGTGTGTGTGCGCGCGCACAGGCGCCCAACGCCCATTGGACTCAAAGGGCTTCAGCCCCCCCCCCACGCCCCCCCCCCGTCGTGTGTGGCAGCCCGGGCATACACACAGCCGCACCAAGTACTTCACAGGTCTTTTAAAGACCTTTTGCTTGTTAATTAGGCATTGTTGTTGTTTCACCCCTTCTAAGAGCCCCTGCAGCTCCATTCTGCCTATTCTATTGCTTACAGATTCAACCCCCACCAAACTTTATTCTTAGCTCCCCCCCCCGAAATTTGGCTCTAGTTGCGCCTCTGTGTGTGTCTGTGTGTGTGTGTGTGTTCTCAGGGATAATATCATTTTCATTGTTCCCCAAAAAATTGAGTAGATGTAAGAAATAGAATTTTAAATTGATAGAAATCCCCCAGTAAACTGCTGGAAAACACCAGACAGGCAGCATGTTAAAATCAACCCTGAGCCTGTCTTTGCTGCTGGGGTCTGATTAATTTAAGCATGGAATACATGAAAAAAATATTCTGTGCTGCTTTTGTTTGTAGATCTTTGCCAGTCTATTTAGACCACTATTTTGGGCTGTATGTGAAATAGTGACATCACCATGCAAGAAAAAATCTGAAAACAACCCCCATGTTTTCAATAAACCACAATCTCAGATGGCGTGGGTCATGATTAGGTTTACCAATTCCTATAGAGATGATTCTAATAGATTTTTAGAAATAATTTTAAAAGGACACTATCTCTTTAAAAGTATTGCCAATCTACTGAGTAATGAATGTACAGTATAGCATCACTGCTGAGAATAGGTCTTACCATTGAATGAAATTAAACAAAAATTTATAAAGCGTGCAAATGCCGTAGGTGTCTAACATTGCCATGAATTAACAATAACCCTTAACAAACTTTTAATTTGAAAACAACCAGATGTTCACTGCTTTCCTAAAATGCATATGGTTAGTCAGGTTTTTATTATACAAAGAAAGACTATTTCATAATTTCATAATTTCATAATTTCCCAGTGGCAAACGTAACATTTATTCCTCCCCAAGATGCCCGTCTTACAATAGGCATCAACTCATTTCTTGCAGACAAGCAGCATCATTTTCTACTAGGAACATGACACTGAAATCTGAATATGATATATTCTTCATCCAAAGCTATATAAGGCACTATGGGCTATGCAGAGAGCCTTAAAAGCAAGACAAAATATTTTACAGGAAGCCAGTGCAGCTTTTGTAATGCCTGGGATATTGACTGGAATTTTGGAATCTTGAGAAGCAGATGAGCAGCTGTGTCTTGAAGGGTTGGTAGCTCATTCACAAATTGTTGTTGCAGATTCATGAAGAGCGTAATAATCAGTTTGTGATAGTACTAGAGCAACAATCACTATTTTTCAAATCAGATGGAATGCAAGGAAAGACTTTCTTGAACATTCTTAAAACCTGTAGAAGTAACCTGATTGATTTAACCTGAAAAGGGAAATTTATCATCAAAAATCACTCCTAGATGCTTTACCTTTCTGGAAGAGGGTGCCCTAAATCCTGGAGCCACCAAGACGGGGGTTCAAAAAGGATCTATCATTGTCAAACAGAAGGACTTCAGTTTTTCCATCGTTAAGTTTTGGGCAATTGTTTTTCATCCAATTTCCATCAAACAGTTATAGAGCCTATGTGCTACCTCCTGTTCATTACTTATCATAGACACAATAATTTGTCTCTCATGTGCAAGCATAGCTTTACTTAGCCGGAGCGAAAGAAAACATCATTCACAGACATGGAACTGAATGTAGCATCATCAAAAAAGGCTCTACAAACACACAGGCTTGATTATGAGTCTGGTGATCTTTGACCATCAGACTCGCAGTGGCAGTCTTGCAGCCGCTGTATAATGAGGGTGCCATTCGGACCAACACTGCTGCGCTGGCAATGCCAGGGAACTGCCGTACCCTGGTGGTGGTGCAACAGACAGGGGTATACAATATGCAAGGCGGGATGGCCTCGCTCCGCCAAGCATATTACAAGATTCCCCACTGCCAGCCTTTTCATGGCGTTGATCCCACCATGAAAAGGCTGGCTGGGGAAACAAAGGGGGCCCTACAGGGCCCTTATACCACCTCTGCCACGGGGATGGATTCAGGCTGGCACAACATGTTCCCACTTGTTTGCAAGCACCTGAAGTTCCTGCACAGCATGGACTTAACAGTCCATTCTGTGGTAGAACTGCTTTTGCGTTCTCATTGCGGTGCCCGTTTTAAGGACCCTGCCATGGGAACGGCAAAAGAAAAGCCTGCTAGACACAAAATCTGCTGGTCAGTCCATGCATGGCTTTGGCAGTGTTGTGCCAGCACAAAGCCGGCGCAGCACCACTAAAGTCGTAATCAGGCTCTTAGTCCACTTGACTTGGAGAAGCTGGCTCAGCTAAATTGAGCGACTCAAAAATGTTTGCTACGAAGGACTCTACTCAGCAGACAAAGGGAGAATATTCGGTCCATGCTTCAGCAATATAAACTTATGCATTTTTTTTCTGAATCCCTTGCTTCCCCTCGGACCAAGAATATCTTGGGTCTAATTTGCCTGGTCTCATCAAATTGAAATACCCAAGATTTAGACTGTCCTATATTCCCAATTTTGAATTTGAGGGGAAATGGAATCAAGTTCTTAAAGAAAAGTCTGCTTGAAAACTTTATGGACTTACAGCTGAAACTCTGTTGCAAATGCTATGTATTGGCCCCAAAAATGTGTATTTAAGAAATTTTCACTTGCAACCGATTTTTAACAAGGCAAAAGTAAAATTCACCCTAGAGTCTGTTTGATATTGCTTTGAAATTTAAGATAATGGTGCTATTACAAGATTACCAACATTTTTAGATGATGCGTATAAAGTGTTAGCCTCCTGCGTTTAGTAAATTTTAACTATAACTTTTTTTTTAACATACACATGTCCAGTACTCTTTAGTCATTACTTTCTATTTTTATATTTGTGGTGATTGTGATGCACTGCTTTTTATTGTTATCTCTGGATTAATACAATAAACTTCTATAT
The DNA here is from genome assembly GCF_964263255.1 of Lissotriton vulgaris. Taxonomy (NCBI): domain Eukaryota; kingdom Metazoa; phylum Chordata; class Amphibia; order Caudata; family Salamandridae; genus Lissotriton; species Lissotriton vulgaris. Next base: position 198,123 of record NW_028244032.1, read on the forward strand.
TATTCAATACAATGTATTTCTTCATTAGGATCGCAGTCTCTCATCTGGAAGCGTAGCTCCTCTTAATGTGTAATCCAGACCCTTGTTCCATAGCAGAAGGTGAAGACCACCTGAAGTTAAAAAAAATTGCTGTAGCTCTCCAGTGACCATTTAGATTGGCCTCTATTATGCCAATCAGGCTTTTTATTGTGTAGCTGATCACATTTCCTGAATTGTTGACCACTGTTCTGGAAAGTCAGAGGGCAGTCGTTGTAGGGTCGAAGCCATTATGGCAGGTTTGATAGCATTTGTGGATCTCCCTGGATTTGGGTCATGTATGGGATTAGTAAAATCCAACAGAATCTGCAATTTGCGTTCAGAGGAAATATTTCTCTCTTTCCTTAATACTGACGTCATGTGTGCCTGGCACTGTTCAGGATGCAGGGCCTCATACTGTGAAATGCAAACATGCTGACTCAAAATGTACACTGTTGTCCAATCTAAGAATAGTCAGAAAGAAATTATGCCACTCAGCCCAATTCAACCCATTCTCTTTACCAGATCTCTCACTGTTAATGTCTGCTGGGCAGAAGATAATGTGACCACCTCAATAAATTGGTCCACATGAGCATCAGAAAGGCAGCACTTCCTACTTGCCATCTACCAATAATGTTTGCACACAGAACTATAAAATAGCTGTTGTCTACACCCTTTCAATCTCAAATATTTCAAAGCACTGCTACGAATCCTACTATAACATTACTAAACAGTGAGCGTGTAGAGGTGCAGTTCATTCCAGCAGCTTCCCGAAGGTCAAGTGATATCTGGGCCAATACGATAGTCTCTCGTCAAGATGACTCTCCAGATTGGTGAATACCAAGATGGAGAATGCAATCTGACAAATCGCCCTTTTTGTAGAATAACTAATTTGAGTTACGCATATCGTCCGTCTAACCAACCAGACTGGTATTATATCTTGAGCCCACAAGTTGGGGAATGAAAACAAAATAAAATTCTACATACCTACGTAATTCAAATTAAAACCAAATAATATAACAACTTAAATAATGGGATGTAAAGAGAGATCTGAGAGAAAAAAAAGTTACAGTGATCTGTTTTCTATGTTTACCACCACACTTGTTGGTAGGAAGATCCTAGGAGAAAGCAGGGTGGAATAGGAAAAACAAGTGGGGAAGAACAAAACAAGAAATGGCAAATCAAAAATAAATATTGCTCCGACACCAGCTATTCCTTTCTTTTATGTAAAATATCACAAATGCTAACTTAGAGACAAACAACTTAAAAATGAAATTGAAATAGAACAGGGCCTATATTCAAGACTCACTCTGGGTTCTTACCCACTAATAGGCGAAATAATGGCCAATGGGCCAAGAGAAGAACAAGTGATGTAGAAGCATTTGTAGTGATCAGGTGCTACCCAGAAAAGAGACTATGGGGGTCATGTATATTGTGGTCTGGCTTCTCCAGCAGCAGTTCACCTGCCTGATTTAGCCTTATCTCCTTCCAAACAGAAACATTTTACCAAATTTGTTTCTGCTGACTTTGTCAAAGAACTTTCAGTAAAAAAGCTGGTGGAATGACAGACCTGACTTCATTGTCTCTTCAAAGACACACCCTCTAAATGGGGCAACTGCAGATTTTTGGCAATTGCCCTGTTTGTGTCAACCTCTAAATGAAGGCCTATGTGTGTACGCATCTATTCATATATGTGCTATGTCTATAGAGCAAACCAAGCCAAAAGACAGCAGAGTGCTGTACAGGATCAAAGACAAGCATAAAGATGACAAGCGATACGAGAGGTAGCTGGTTTGTGGATGGTTAATACACTGTTTCGTGTTCTTTTAAAAAAGTGCGGCTTCAACTCTTTTCTAAATTGGAGTATCATTGAGGCGGTCCTATTGGATACAGGAATGTTGTTTCAGATCCTGGGTGCATAGATAGAAGGCCTGCTGCCTTGTTTTTTTCATTTTTAATCTTCTTATCTTGCCGTCAGAGGGTGTTCTGAGAGTGTTTGTGCTGAAAGCAGTCAGACATGGGAAGCTTGTCTGCAAGATAAGCAGGGTTGCTGGTTGTGATGGCTTTGTAAATGATGTAGCTGGTTTTGAAGATGTCGGTTCTTAATGAACTTACATCACACAAAAGATTAATTGTGAAAGGGAAGATGTGGATAGTGTAAGCAAAGACCCAGTTCGTATCCTGGTATGTCTGTTATGCTCATAGTAAATGCAGAGCCCACCTGCTTTCGATTCATAAGGTGGTTTTTGCCAAAATACTTTGTCGTTGGGAAACTTGTTCACTTCTATTGAACTGGATATTGATGCAGGCAGCCAGGGTCCCTCTAAATAAGCTGTCACATGAATAAGCACCACCTTGAGTCCAGACAGAGAGCACAGCTGTGCTTCACTAATGCTGTAATAGCAAACATTATGGTTTGATATGAAAGCAGCTGTGCACGGCTTGGCATGCCTGCCACGTGCCTGCGGTGCTATTAGTAGCCGTTATTAAAAAATTATGTAAGCACACCATGCAGTCTGGCCCATGTGCCATAGTGTAAGAATGTGATTTCAAAGAAACCACTTCTCTCCTCTGTTGATACCACACACTCACAGGGAATCGAATGGCAATCAGAAAAAAATTAACTAGGTGAGCATGTTCGGAGTAAAACTAAATAATTTAGACGTAACATCAATATAGGGCTGAATATATCATTCTCACTCACAAACAAGGGGTGTGCAGTTTCAGTGGTGGATGGCAGCAAAGGGGGAGGGCACAGGGGGTAGAGGGGGACAAAATGTATATTTTTAAAAACACGTATCTCCTCATGACGTGGCAGCCTCCGTCTCTTCTCCCTCATTGCTGAAGAGTCCGGAAGCACGCAGGCTCCCCTGAGCCAATCATAACTTTGCAATGGACAGTTATGATTGGTCTGAGCACTGTGGTCCGGTGCTCAGACTGGGAATGGGAGCCAGGGCATGGTCCCCGCCCGGGCTGTAATGCAACCTGGGTGGGGAACATGCAAAGTGCGCATGATTATTTGGCCGGCCCAAGATGGCCGGCCAAGCAGCCGTGTGCACTTAGTGTGCACAGTCCACTCCTCCTCCCTGAGCCACCAGCCCGCCCCCCCCCCAACCCAGCCCCGCAGAAATGAAACATAAAATGATAATAACAAGGTTATTATCATTTTATTTTATTTTTCCCTTTTCCACTGCTCTGAGCTGTCCCTATGAAGTTTGCACACCGACTGGTTTGTGAATGGAAATGCAGTTTGAGATGAGGCCTCTGTAGTAAAAGGCTGCAACACAAATTTGTAGGAAGACACAATATGAATATTCGAGAGGCACATCACAATTTGTGTTGCACTGTGACTGCTGCCAATGGATGGATGGGGGCAAGCAGACGTCCATCCCTGAATTTGCTTTATAATGCAGGGGACATTTTTCAAGCAGCCTGAGTCCATTAAAGGCACAGGTGCTGCTTTCAAAAACAAAAGTCCCATTTGGTGGGAGAGCAGGCAGTGGGCACCTCTTTCACACCTCTTAGTATTTATGAGTCAGAAAAAATGTCAGACTCATAAAAGGGCTTTTCTACATCAGAGGAATCCTTTTTGAAGTGGCTCACCCTGTGATTTTGCGAATAGCAGGGTTGGCAACTGTAACATTGCTTTGTACCTCTAGCCCATTGCTTTGTACTCTCCTCCTCACTGGTTGATGGCTACGCTATGCCTGAGACTGCAGGAGACTCCAGTAAGTCTTTTTTGGTGGATGGGAAAAGCACTACACAGGTATTCCTCCAAGAAGGCATGTTCCTAACTTATGATACTAAATATAGTAGCAGGAATAGTGTCGGGTTTATATATCGAATCCTAAATATCATGTACAAAAATATTGCCCCAACAAAGTTAAAAATAGAAAAGCTACACCCAATGGGGCAATAATTTGTAAACAATATTTGTGACAAATTATTTATGTCAAGCATAGTTTTTCTATACAATAATCTGGCCACAAGCTGCTGCAAATCTAGGTATAGGGTGCTTGGAGCTGAACATCAGAGCAACTTCTCAAGACAAAGTATCTCTCAAAGGACCTAATTGTGACCTTGGGGGTAAATTCCAGTCCCTGTGCAGGAAGAATTAGCACGAGGATCAGAATTCTGGACCATTCTTAAATTACAAAATTGGATATTTTCCGGATACGGTAACTGCAACACCACACAATTTAACACTATCACATTTCAATAGGTCAAACTTACTGAAGTGTTTCAGGGGAACATTCCCAGATAAGAAGCAGAATTTGGTGTGCTAATAACGGATGTATGTCACTACCACGCGCGCGGTACAACGAAGTACCATTACAACGCGGTTGTAACAACGCAAGTCGTTACAACGACTTGCGTTGGGGGGGGCGCAAATTTAAAAAATATAATTTACTATTCCAACATTAGTCCCCGTGGATAGTAGTGAAGGTGTTGGGATAGTAAATTAATGGATTTATTATCCTTGTGCGCCACCCAGCGCAATTCGTTGTAACAACTTTCGTTGTTATAACTGCGTGGTAATGGTACTTCGTTGTACCGCGCGCGTTGTAAACGTTGTATACCGCTAATAACACATCCACATGTTATGCCTCATTTACGTGCCCAAGACAACAGAAGTGTGTTATGTCCCGTTTCCTTGGCCAAAATTTAGAACAGATGTATTACTAGCACTCAATAAATACATTGCCATCGGGTATTGCTATTTATTGTTTGTGGAAAATAACTGTTGTAAATAGATGACAAGATACTTCAAGTTGATTACATGTAGATTTATTGTAGGACACAGCTGAGTACAAACCTCGCCAGCTGACCAGACCATCAACTGACACAAATAGAACACTCTGGCACAGATTAGAACACACACAGGTATTCTGGGAGGCTGAGGAGTTAAGAACACTAAGGAAGGGCTAATGACAATAACTCTTTGAAGTGATCACACTACATAGGTTAGTGTAGAAGCAGCACAAGCTTTATTGACTGTATGTCTCCACAGCTTCCAGGAACTGACAAATGTCCCAGAGATTCAAACCATAATGTTCCATTGCCATGACAATTACATCATAAGTAGCTGTGGCCGAAAGCACGAATATAGAACTAAAGAAGAGACTACTACACTCTCCCTATTTTGCATAGATTTTTGCCAGGGTCAAACTATTTTTTGTCTGAGTTGGGATTACCATCTCAGCCCTCCCAGCCCTCCCAGCCCTCCCAGCCCTCCCAGCCCTCCCTTGAATGGTCACAACTACCAATCTCCCTCAAATTGTAAGACCAAGTATGGAACTTTAAAGCCCAATTCTTAATGCCAAAAAGGAGCTATAACAGCTTCTCATGCCACAAACCTGGCCTGAGGGCATTGGAGCTCTATACAAGAGAATTTGATAAGTGACACATTCTGAGGCTTCAGGAGTTTAAGTAATTCGCCTAGAATCACAGGCTGTTGAGCCAAAGACAGGACTCAAGCCTGGTTCCTAACTTCCATGGTAGGCAGCTCGGCTGTACAATGGAATAAAGCAGAAAAATACGTTGCAAGCCTTAACCACGCATCTTTTACCACGCGTTTTTTTACAACATGTATGCTTTTACAGCAGGTGCCTTTACCACGTTTTGCTTATTTATTTAAAAACAATGTATTTGTGGGGGAAGACCCCCACGCCCCACAACTTACCTTAAATGCGTGGTAAAGGCATCCGTTGTAAAAAAACATACACGTAAAAACATGTGTGCTTAAAAATGCGTAGTTAAGTCGCAACTTGGTAAAAACCTCGTAAAGACGATTCCCCAGGCGCTCTAGTCACTAGGTCATATCTCCTTCTATAAAAGACACCAAAAGCTCCCCCTTAATAATATAATGTGCAGCTTAAAATAATGGCACATCGGTCATAAAATGCCCATTGCTTGGCTCCCTGGTAGTTTAATTGCATACCAGTCATCAGATAGCTATGTCCAGGAGCATCAGTGTTCTAGGAAACAGGTATGCTCTCTACAGGATGGACCATAAAAAGGGCTTGTTCCGACAACACCCAATCCTCTTTTGGGTGTCACTAAAATAAAGGATGATGAGGAGCAGAGGCGCAACTGGAACCAAATTTCAGGGGGTGGGGGGGGCTACTAAAAATGTCAGGGCTTAATTCTTCCAGCAATAGGCAGAGTGGAGATGAAGGGGTGAAAAAACAGCAATGCCTTTTTAACACGTAAATGGTCTTTTATAGACTTGTGAAGTCGTCGGGTGCGGCTGCGATAAACTCAAAAACTGTCTGTCTGTCTCAGCCCAGGCTGACACACATGACAGGGGTGGGGTGGAAACCCTTTGAGCCCAATGGGTGTTCCTCGCCTGATGAGGAGGTTACTATCTCCTACCCTTCAGCTTTAGAGGAAGGACTGTTGACCTCAGGGCTTTCACAAACGGAGGACAGCCGGGGCTATTTGTCTCAGGCCCACTCTTTTCATGACCCCACCCAGCTGCTGCAAAAGGCTTGCTTCTGGAATGCATTCACATAGAGCAATTAATGGCAGCAGACGCTGGTTGGCCCAGCATGATGGAGCAGCATCTAAATGTTTCCACAGAAGAGAGCTTTTACAGGGTGCGTGACCTGGGTTCCAGAATGGCTTCTGAGAAGCCTGTTTGCAGCTTGTGACTAATGGGGCTGCTCATGCAAGGGCTGTGCCGAGCTGGGAACTGGGTCCATCTCGGTGCTTAATTTGTAAAACAAACTAAGCGCAAGGCTCGCGTCATGAGGCCACTGCAGCTTGCACAACACATTGCCCCTGCCATGCTGCCAATGATAGTAACAACACAACTACTAGCCATCACACACCTACATGTGTGACATTTCGGAATATTTCAGCTCTCCAAAGCTATACGGATGGCTTGGGCGGCAGGTGAGAGTCACTTTTAATGTATGTTTAAATACTAATTAACAGTTGTAGTTATTGCTAAATTAGGCAGACAGCGCCACCTTGTGGCAGACTGTCACAAGCGCCAGTGTTGACAATTATGTGCCGGTGCCGAGCACCGGAAACCACCGGCTCAAATTAAGCAATGGTCCATCTGCATATTAATAATGAACACTGTACAAGGACAGTGCTCACCTGTTTCCACAAGGAAGACTGAAAGCCAAAAGAGGTAAGCATGGTAGGGTGGGATCTTCCATAAGGTGAACTGAGACAGCAGCCTTTTGGCGTCGAATAGTGGCGGGGTGAAATTACTGCCAGAGGCCAGACAAATAGTTTTAAGTGTATGGGAAGTGCTCCAGCAGATAGATTTCTGTTTAGTCTGAAACACAGAAAATCATGTTTGGTGTGAAGAACCCAAACAGATGAGCCAGGTCTATTTGTGCTTTAAAAAATGTGACTACCCTGATGAAAACGCCCATTGTACAGCGATAACTTGTCATACAGCCTCTCACTGAATGCACTGTCTTCGGAATGAAAATTAGATAGTGGTCAAAAGGATAAACGGAGGGCTTAAATAGCATTGGCTGCAGGTCACTGTTCTTATGTGCTAATAACTTTCCTTAGATTTATTTATATAATTATGTATATGGGTCGTTCTAACACAAAGCCATACGCTGGTGGGATGCTTCACATCTAAATAATAACTGGTGAATCTGTGGTGGAGGTAATGAAGATATCAACAAAAATAACAAAAAGTCTACATAGAGCATATATACATAGCCGGTACATCACATCTAAAGTATATGTTACGTAGCAATTTTACACTTGTTGGAGTTGCCCCATTTCCCTTACGAGACCAGCCACCTGCTTAATGTTGTATCTTACTTTTAAACTTTACAGTCTACAAATTTTACAGGTCTGTGATTTATGGATTAATTAAGTAAGACTGCCACAGTGCTAAAGCAACACACTTTTTGGTGACCTATCTTACAGATTGGCTGGGGAAGGGCTAGTTTTGTTGCCAAAGATTGGCACCCTAGGCGAACCATGCAATCAGCATCTCACATGTTTTCCCATTTTAATCTTTTATGGTTGATTTTTTTGGGGGTGCTCCAATTTGGCCTCAACTTAACCTGGCACCCTGGGCAAATATCTGGGGCCCCATTACACATGTGGCACACTTTCCTTCATTGCGCCCGAATAGGTGTGCCCAGCGCAATGAAGGAAAGTGCGCTGCATTATGGGGAATGCGCTGCCCACAGGGCAGCCATGGACTCGTGCTGCCCTGAGGTCAGCGCATTCACGTGAAATACAGCCGCTCCGTGTTTTAGTGTGCAGGCGGCAACCCACTTGCACTTTTGAAGGGGAATAGAGACCCCGCCTGCAAGGGGATGTCTGGGGGGCTCCATGGGACCCCCTTTGCCCTCTTATGAGAGCTGCTCTCAGAAGGCGCACTGACAGTGCGCCTTGTGAGGGCTTCTTTGCTCTGCACACACTTCAGTAATACGGCGTGGGCACAGAAGCAAAAGAGGGAATGCTCCCTTGAAGAAAGCGCTGGCGCTTTATGTGCGTCAGTGCTATTGGTATTACAGAAAGGGCCGAAATAATATCTGCGGCCCCTTCTGTAATACCAAAGTCCCCGGGGGCACTCAAAGCGGGCGCAAACGCCTGTTGCGCCCCCAGGGCACTTTATATTATACAAGACCTTGTGCTTCTACATGGACAGCTACTTTTCCTCATGAGGGGAAGCTTTCAAATCACAAGATCACTCATTTGCAAATGCCTAGATTGTTTTACTGCTTCTTTCACCGCATCATTTTGTCTGGCACTAAGCACCACAGAGGAGACTGTATTGTACCTGGTAACCTGAGGGAATACTGACCACCACACATGGACCACAGCTACCCCCTAGGGCTAAGCTGGTGCCTCCATTTTGCTTAGCCATGCTATGGATGACCCATCAGCCCCTGGTCTAGTAGTTGTGGGAATTTGTGTAGTAGATGTGGTTTGCTGGCAGCCGACACAATCCATATGTTCTTTTCCTGCCCTAAATTGGTCAATTACATTAACGACATTGAAGTTTTTTTAGCTCAGATCACTGGCAAAGAAGTGCTTCTAACACCTACTTACTCTATATTCGGGGTTGACCAAACTCAAAGATCAGCAGGGAGAAACAAAGCCGAAGAAAGTCTCCTATGTATAGCTATGTCTATTCTTAAAGCGGTTATAACCTCCCAATGGATCAGCCCTGACCCCCCTACATTTGCTCAATGGAGGGCTCGTCTATTGGCCATACACAACATGGAATTATCTGTCTATAAATTGAAAGGTCGTAGAAGATGTGATATGGGCCGGAAAATTTGGGGCCCAATTACGGAATGGATTGGATGAAAACTTTAGTTTTGCTTATTTTCACTTGTTTTAAGATAGTCCTGTCAGAATACAATTTTTTCTTTTCTCCATTTTCCTTTCTCTGTTCTTTTCGGACCCTTAGTATTGCTGGTTTAATTTGTGTAACCTTTTGCTTTGCCATAACTAATGTCTGGTTGTAAAATTCAAAGTAATAAAAAAATGTTAATAAAAAAAAAAGCCCCTGACAAATCCTGTCAACAAAATCTATTGGGCAACACTACCTGTGTATTGCACTGAGCGAGAATCTTAAACCGACCACAGAGGTAAATTCTGCTGACCGCCCGCGAAAACACCCAACGGACTTGCTTGGCAGAAAACAAGTTCTATTTTAGACTGCGCAATACGTATCCCGTAAGCGTATTTTGGGGACAACTCGTGTGGAATGTTGTCCATCTGACTTGTTTTCTCTTTCCAGGTTCTCCTCAGACGGCCAACAAGCGAGGCCTTGTGTGTGGGTTGAGTGGGCGGCTGCCACAGCTATTTGTGCCAGGACATTCAGCAGGCTGGTACTTTATTTACAAATCATAAGCCGGCTTCTTGGCTACTGACAGTTGTGAAATCGGAATTTCGTTTTAAAAGAAATGCTGCAAGTTGTCCTAATTTAAATAAAATACCAGGCCTTGATGAATCCCAAGATATTTCACATAGGTTATCCTTTTCGTGTGTACACAGCTGGAGGGCTATGTCAAAAATGTGAAGCTAAAAAGGAACATGTATTATAAGACTGATCATGTCGACATTCAGTAGTGGATTGGAACGTGTACTTAAATGGGTGAAATGAGGATACTGTCAATTAAACCCGAGTTGATTCCTCATCAACAGCTGCATTGCGGGACCCACAGCTCCAGTGGAATGATTAACGGCGTCAACGGCAAAATGAAATATTCCCATTTGCAAGGAACATGTACATTTCTTTCAGACTTTTTGAAAGAAAAAAAACAAGAAAATAGGTTTCTTTATCGTTTACTGTAGGCAGTGCTTAATTTGGCCTGGTTGGGTGCCTGCGGCGCCAACTGGCACTGATGGTTGAGGACCAGCACTTAGTTTCCTCTTCAGATTTCGGCCGATAGCAAGAGACGGAAAACAGACAAATTGAAAAAAAGAAGGAAGAGAACAATGGAAATACTAGTAAAAAGAGAGAAAGCAAGGGAAACACTTGGTAGAACTGTTCCCCGAAAGTATAAACTCTGTCACCATTGGAACCTTTACCATTCATAAACAAGCAGCAGGCTTAAGACTTTTCACGTCACTGCTACACAAAGCCTTGAAGAGCCCTCCGAACATTAAAACAAAAACTTCCCTTAGACTCAGGAGGCCCTTCTAGCACTTGGCTAGTTGTACATACCTTTTACTAATCTCACAGAGTTTTTCGTTCTTTTTCTGGGAGGGAGCAAGAGGAAATTTAGGTAATACAGGATACAGGATACTGTCTCCCTCATTTTTATGTCACCTAAAGGTGTTTTCTAACCCTTCGTACCAGATCTCCGTCAAGGTGAACTCAGACTTCAAAGAATACATTGTGGTGGTGTTTCTTTGAGACCCTGTGTACTCTATTGGTGTCATGCCTCATCATCAGGTCTCATCCTGGTCCCTATAAAAGAGGATGGACTCAACCACATTCCAGAGGGCACTTGTGTTATTGATCAGACGAGGTATTCTAGTGAGATATAAAACCTGTGAATGGTACCCCAGTATCCCTGTAATATTCAGTGTCCTTAGAATAGTTAAAAGCAATGATATGGGTGTGTTAAGAGGATAAAATGTTCTTACTCCCTATTGTGTGTAGACATGCTCCAACCCTCCTGATTAGGCCATTCAGGTTCTGGGGTTTTCGTCGGGACCTATGTGGATGCCCCGTTTAGTCTAGTCTTGCTGTCCACAACTTATAGGGATAAGACATCCTTGAAACAAGACTCAATAGAATGGCCTAACCATGAGGGCTGAAACATATCAATACACATTAGAGTTTTAGGACACTTTCTTCTTTTAAAACACATGCCTCATTGCTTTTAACTATAGCGAAGACACACAATATAGTAGTCACATGATATTCCAAAGGTACACTTGGAAACTGTACCTGACACAGCTTTTCAAGCATAGGCGTGGACATGTTTGTGAACTGAAAACAAATAGAAATGTACACTCAGGCAGAGGTGTAAGTCTTTGCTTGGTCTCTATTGTTTTTTTTGGAGAAGAGAGCCCATAGCAGTGCTCAATTTGAGCCAGTGGTTTCCGGTGCACGGCACCGGCACTTAGTTTTCAATACCGGCACTTATGACAGCTGCCACATGGTGGCGCTATTTGTGTAATTTAGAGATCATAACATCGATAATTGTTTATTATTCAATATGCATTAAAAACAAGTAATCCCTGCCATCCACGTAATTTTCATAGCTTTAGGAGGCGCAAGCAGTCTAATTTGTCACACTTGTAGCAGTGTGATAGATAGTGGTTGTGTAGGTACTGTGATTGGCAGCGCTGGCAGTGGCATTGTGTGGTGCAAGCCGCAGTATCCTCCTAAAAAGGGGCCTGGCACTTATTCTTTTACAAACTAAGCATTGGCTCATAGAGTTCTAAAATGGGCAGGTTTCTTGGTGCTTCTCAACAAGTCTACAGGCGATGACGGGTTACGGTGTAAGGTACATATGTTATGTTATGTCACCTGATTTTTGTATACCCTATCATTTATTATTTCAATGAGCTGTTGGCAACAGTTGTCTCAGTATGTAGACCATTTGTTTATGGTATGGGGTCTAATGGCAGAGGCTTTGGAGGGTCTGTGTCTTATGAATTTCCAATAAACTCATTCAAGATGACCTGTGGATCCTGAGGTTTAGCTGAGATGTGCTTGCCAGAAGTTCCCTGTCACAGTTTGTATTCTTTATCTCAGTGTCACTGTATTTTCTTGCAGAGTTATTTCAGTGACTCTGCCTAAGAAGGTTTAAGGAATGTTCCTGTCAGCAGATTTTGTGTGGTCAGGAGAAAAACATTTGTGGGACCTCGCTGGGTTGTAAATTAATGCAAGGACCACCTCGTCATTAGAAAAAAAGTGTTCTCTGGGCAAAGAATAAACAAGTTACTTTTTCCATCTAGTGGTGCATTAGTTGCATCTGGAATGAACAGACCAGATCTGCTTTTTTTATCAATTGAAAATATTTTTTAACATGCGTGCAGAGACCCCAAATAATGTTGGACCCAGACAAGGTCCTGAGTGCCATGCCTTTGTAATGGCCCTGCTGAGGACCCAGTCCTTACAGCTCCCGCTCCTTAATGTATCAGCCCACCTCGAAAGATTAGACATCAGTGGCAGCCGACACAATGAATAGGTAGTGGAGTGGGGGAGCACTGAAGGAGGACCAAAGGGGGCTAATAATGTTTAATAAAACCACTTACCTGAAGCAGCCAGCCACATCGCTCCTCGCACCTCAGTGTTCTACTGATTCCTGGTCCCAGCAGACACTGGGACAGCAACAGAGACTCCCTGTGCAATCCCCACACCGCTCTCATGATATGAGAGCAGCACGGGGATTGGCCTGAGGGGGCTGGTTTGACGCTCCACTCAGGAGAGGGAGTCTCTGCTGTTTTTCCAACCTGGATATTTAATACAGTCCGGAAGCCAGTGGCGGTGCGTCCATTGGGGGCGTTGGGGCGTTGCCCCACTCGCCATGGACGACCGCATTGCCTGCCAACACTGTCACATGCATTAAAAAAAAAACAAATCTGATGATTAAAAATCGGAGCGCACTGCGCGCTACCGGCTCCGGGAGAAGCCCGACGGTACCGGGCATCACATAGGAAGTGGGTCATGGGGGGCGGGGCTTCGGCAAAGAGTGGCAGCAGGCAGAGCAGAATAGCGGAGTACTGCACAATGCGCAGGTGGAATCCAGGAGTAGTCAACAATTTGACGGGCCCGCGCATGCGCACAGTGGGGTAGACATCCCCCCCCTCCCTCCATAGCACTCAGAGAACAGGCAGAGACCCGGGGCCCCGGCCTCATAATGGGCAGAATAGTATCCGGCCTGGAGCCAATCCTGGCGCAGTGTTGCTGTTAACGCTGCGCCAGGATTGGCTGCTGCAGCAGGATGGTGCTGTGCGTGGGTGTTGGCTGGCTGCTGAGGGATGGCCAATCACCATATGGCTATATCCAGCCATGTTGCGGTGATTGGCCATTTCCTAGGCTGTCGGGACGTCACCACGCATGGCGCACTGCTGGCACTGGGCACAACAAGTAAAGTGAAAGTGGAATTAGTAGTCAGAGAAAGGGAGAGTCACGAAGAGTAGACGTGTGGCCAGTTCGTCCTTGTGTGTGTCTTAAACCAAGATTCCGGAGTCAGTGATTCACGCAACTCATCCTAGCAGATGTACTCCTCACTCGGTGCCTCCCGGATTCAGTCTACCTGTAAGTAACTTAACTTTTCTGTACAGTCTTTGGAGGTGGCAAGTTATCCTGACAACACGTGGCTAAGCTAACCTGCATCCTTGGAACAGTTAGCAATGATGACATCACTGAGCTACCGGCAGATCCAATGAGCAAGCTAAATTGCAGGATTCATTTGTAGAAACTAAAAATGTGTCTTCTCCTTAGAGATTCATTAGATTTAAGTTCAAACAAGTTATATGTCATATTTTGTTTCAATAATTCACAGTTGTCTACCTCATGTATGCCAGTTCAGTCAGTCTTTGCTTTTTTTAACCCACAGCACTTTGCATTCTGGAACTTGACATTTTCTGCGAAAAGAATGACCTAAAGTCGAAGCATGGAAAGCGTTATTGTTTTAAAAGCCAGCACTCTTTCGGGGTGACATTTGTTTACTCCATGATGCGCGTTTTTTTAGAAGTGTATTTATTATTGGTGGCAAGAATGCAATGCTAATTGTAAATAACACAGCACATCACAACCGCCGGCTCCGGAAATGGCTTTGTGCGCAGAGCGCTGTGTTTTCTGAATGTGTTGGCTTGGTCAGCGCCAGAGGTGGGCTGTGTGGGCACACATAATGTGTTGCCTCCGTCTCACATTGTGTGCCTCATCTGTAACGCGATCAGAGCTTTATGTCTGCGGCTGTTATTACTTGCCGACTTTGGTACTGGGGAACCAGGTTGGATGGAGTTTTGGGCGTGGGCTCAACATTCTGTGATTCTGGGCAAATGACAATCTTCCCGTGCCTACCAAAAAATTACTTTATACCAATGTAACGTTACTAGTGCTTATTGAAAGCGCTTCAATGCCTTTGAGTCGAGCTTTTTGCTATATAAAACTGCAAAAAACAAATGAGACACTTTAAAGTAACACCTTCAGGAATTGCCCTTTTAGTGAAATGTAATTCGGAATCATCAATGTGCCCTTCCTTGCCAGTCTATCTCTGGTGGAGCAGTTCTAGTACAGGAACTGTATTTACAATGAGGACTTCCAGTGTTCGTCAGGAATATAGAAAAATTCACCTTCATGAATCTTCGGTTTGTAGGGCGAGCGCTTTAAAATAATGATCTACTTGGAAACATTTGTACAGAAGAGCTTCTGCTGCCCCTATAATGAACTAGCCTCTAAGTTATAGACTCTGGTGGCAGGAAGGGGATATCCCGCCTCCATTTCCTTATTTGCCTAAATGTGTGATCCTGAGTAAATGGCTTTGAACATCTCGTGGTTTTAATTCACAAATCTACTGTGGGTAACCTAGTCCCCTACAGTCCCTGCGGCGGACCCCATCAACATAAGCCCATATCTGTGAGATATCGGGAGACTCCGTGGGAGGGGGGATCGTCACATTCTGCAAGGACTCCCGCATCATTTTGTGTTACTCCACTGCATATCCACCAAAACTGTTAGCTAACTCAGAGTGGTTCTGGTCACAGTGTAATCTGTATAAAAATCGGCTGAGTTATTCAACAGGGGAATACAAATCGAGTTTCATATCAGCTAGGAGCAGCGCTGCGCACTCACACAAGGAAAGATGGTTTGCAGCTGAACCTGAAGGAAGGCCACTATGGTAACAAAAGCGAGGTAAGTGGGGTACTCCTGGCGACCGGTTATAGGACTCGCATTCTTTCTGCATTTAGTGGATTTCATTCCTCCATGGGTGTGAATCTTTATTTTAATCATTCCACACATCAGCGAACTCTGGCCTCAGAGAACAGCATGCTGCATTTTGGAGCAGGGGCTAATAATACAAAACCTTTTGATCGGACCGGGCGGGCATCATTGCAATATAAAATGCTCCTTGGGCCTGAAAGTCTACAAAGATTCATCGGTATACACAGAGTAAGAACCCGGCAAACAGCAACTGAATCGTCAAGAGCAGCATTATACAGGGCCACTGCTATCATGTAATTATGCGGCCGCGTGTTTTTTTTCGCTTAAGTATGCATTTGCCGCATCTGCCACATAATCCATCGTCTTCTGCATAATCTTCTGATTGTAATAAAAAAAAGGTTCATTTCTATCTCAAAGGGTTCAAAAGTTACTAAAGACGCAGCAACACGTGCTGCCCCTCAGTGGAAGGCCCTCTGTAAAGCTTGATTGGTCACCATTCTGTTGCTTATTGCTATAGTTTTGTGTTAAACCGGGGCTAATGAGGGTCAAGCAATGCCCAGGAAGTGTTAACAAGTGCAAAGATGACAAAAACATGCAGTAATACGATCGTAAAATGTGCCACATTAAACCACATCATTTGCGTTTTCTTGCCGCAAAATGTGGTCCTTCCCTGCCGCATAATTCCAGTGGCCCTTATTATACATTGCATCACAGGCTTTTTAGGGGGACCATGGGCATAGCTGCCTTTGGTGTAGTGACAGGGGTGCCCATGGGCTTGAGCGGCCTATGCCCTGATAGTTCTTCACTTTTACTGCCCACTTGCAGCCAAATGGGTAGTTTCCCTTGCTTGCACCAGGACCATTGGCAGCATTACTGATGGCGTCATGCAGCTCGTCTCTATTTTTTAGACACCACATACATATTTGTTGCTGTCCTCTCCGCTGTCTTGACGGAGTAGGGTCCTCAGACATGCCCCCTCCTTGTGTGCTGCTTTTGCGTCCACGTAAGTTTTTCGCACTTAAGTTGCTTGCTTCTGGTTCCAAGCAGCTTCACCTAAAAGCGGCTTTGGAATTTGTAAGTGAACTTCCTGACTGTGAGTGCGTACAGAGGTGGATATTTAGGTTTAGCGTTGGGCCTGGGACCGGTTGGTTAACTGTTCTGCATTAAATGGTTCTAAAAATCGTAATGAGCTCTTGAAGGCAGTAAGGAATGGCATGGCCGAGGGGGCCGCCGTGTCTACAGTCTACGCACTTAGGGACAGAGGTGGGCTGATCTATTTCCAAATGCATCGTGCGTCACGTACATCGACTGGGCTATAGGCGTTTTGGGGCTGGCCCGAGTCCGAGTCAAGCATATATGTCAGGCATGACTCCCTACTTTGGTTTCCTATGCGGTCTGAGACTGAGGTCTGGGGACAGAAGTGAGTCCGAGGGTGGCACGGGGTCGGGGAGCACTAGAATGGATAGATTAGGTCCTGGGTGTGTCTGGCAGGTCGGTCGGCAGTCCGAGAATGGATTTGAGGCTGTGGTTACCATGGATGGACTGGAGGTCAGAGTTCAGATCCTCTCAGATCAGGGCAGGGGCAGGGCATATTTGAGAACATCACAGACATGCATTGCAGATTCTGGGAGCATCTCTCCCACACGGTGTTTTGGAAGACCTCGCCTGCAGGTAGTGGCCCGAATGTTCTCCTTTCGTATTCCACCAGTCCCACGTACATGGATGAGAACAGGTTATAATGTACGGCAGGTTCCTATGAAGCTCTGTTTGATAATGGCCTCCATTTATGTGCAACCCGGCTCTATTAAAGTTATTTTTAAACACACGTAAAGGGCGGAGCTCGGTGACCCGCAGCATCAACAAACATACATCATTGTGACGTTGACAGTTTTCCTAAATACACAGGAGAAAATAAAGGGCATTGCAGTTGAATTAAAACAGAAAGAAAATTATATACACCCCTACCCCCATTGTACAGTCTACCTACCATACAAGGGCTCTATTAAAGTTTGCCGTGATGAATTCTGTGGTGAGATGGTGGTGCTCTCCTTATTGGTCTTTTTGAGGGTCTCTTCGTTCACGAAGACTCTCACATGCCTGTTTCTTCGCTTTCTCAAAGGACATTTCACTCACTGGTGATACGTGCGGCTTCCAGTATCTACAGCTCTTTCATCTTCAACTCAACATGCGAACGTGGAAGTGGAAGTGGATGTGTTTGTCTTGGTTTTGAAATAGGGTTAGGGAGACTAGATTTCTCTGGTTGTTTGTGGGGGTGAGGGTGCTGGTTATCATTGAGTTCAAAGGATTTTTCCAATCTTAAAAAGGCAACTTGTAGCACTTTTAGGTAGCACTGGGCAATGTTGAGGTCTGCACTAAAACTGGTTTCACTTCAGGAAGACTGATTTTTACACTTAGAAGGTTGCAGATTTATCTGCCCAGCTCCTCCTTTTCCCCTTGCCCATCCTGGCTAGATTTAAGTCTGGAAGGGACTGTTAACGTGTTAATATGCAGAGTTGGTATTAAGATTTGTTTCTTTGCTTATCCGAGTCTTTAGAAATGTTTTTTGAACGGTTTACAAGAGCTCGCCTTTAATCTCTGTATCTTGTCCATCTATACTAGACGGGACAGGAAATCTTGCAAACAGTTTCGTTCCTGCGCTTTAGGTTGGGAATTTTCTGAGTAGTGTGCCTACTTGAAAACACTACCTATGTAATAGGGCTCCCGGTTTTCCGTTTTTACGGATTTTTACATATAAATACAGACGGAAAACAAGTTTTCCTTTATCTGTATTTATATGTAAAAAAACTGGAAAATACTAGTATATTTTGCTGTGCTGCCGTCTGGTGTCTCACCTTCCTTAGAGGCTTAAGAGGTGACAGCTTCCCCAGCTTCCCGTGTGCACACAGAGCTGCCAGCCGCACCCAAGTACTTCACAGGTCTTTGAAAGACCATTTATTTGTTAATGAGGCTGCTTGGTTATTTCACCCCTTTTAGAGCCCCTGCCAGAGTCAGATTAGGACGGACTTCATAGCTGCCAAGGTTTCAGATTGCTATGTAAATAAGAGTGACATTTCAACTACCATGACTGATACTTTCACAAGCAAAATAAAGCAACGCATAATAGGGAGACAGGATATAAGTATCAGAATTTACATCCATTTAAGCAACTAGAAAAAGAAGATTTTAAAATTGCAGCAGAGCACCAGAAATTGAAGGGCACTTCCCTTGTAACCTTACCGTACTGTTAAGGTCGGCGGGACGGCCCGGTTCCTCTAGAACACGGGTACTCATAGTACAGCCTGGCAAGCCTTCCCTGGCGGCCCGGGGACCTTCCAGTCATCGCACCAGTGTTTAAAAAAAAATAAATTAAAGACTGACATATGAATATGGAGTTAACTGCATTTGGGATTGGTTAAAAGGGATTGTTCTATATACAGCCATGCGTTGATTTCTCGAACAGAAGTTTTCAAATACATTTTCCACATTGCTTTGCAGAGACCTCTAACCTGTCCCCATAGCCATTGATCAACATCGACATCGCAGTTTCATAACGAGCCCACAAGAACTGTCTAACTGTGAAAACAGTTTATGAATTGCAACGTTTAGTCAACCATACACTGTCAGCTAAAATAATTCACCATCATCTTGTGCATAAGGCAACTTTATGTCTACCTTACACCTTACAAATAAGATCGGGTGTCACACAGAACATTTTGCCCTGTCAAAGGTTATTAATGGATTCTAACAATGTCAGGATGGAGCTGAACATTTTTTTTTAAAGACTGTCTGCAACCAGAGCGGAGCGCGACTCTGGGAGACTCTGCTGCTCTGTGGGGGCCAAAGAAGAGGTGTAATACAAAAGCCCCATTAACATGCAAATGGTCTTTTAAAGACCTGTGAAGTGCTCGGGCGGCTGTGTGTGCATGCTGGGAAGCAGCCTGGGCTGACACACAGGCAGGGTGAGATAACAGAGGGAGGTAGAGGGAGGGAGACAGAGGGAAAGGGAGTGAGGGGAGGGGAGTGAGGGAAGGGGAGTGAGGGAAGGAGTGAGGCAAGGTGAGGGAGGGAGTGAGAGAAGGGGAGTGACGGAGGGAGTGAGGGAAGGGGAGTGAGGGGAGGGGAGGGAGAGAAGGGGAGTGAGGGAGGGGAGTGAGTGAATGGGAGGAAGGGAAGCTTACAGAAGCTGGTACTTACTTGGGCCGGGGCCGGAAGCAGAGTCCCAACTTGTAGTGTGGCGAGGACGGCTCCATTAATTACTAAAGCAGCATCTCTCTGCAAGGCAGTGGCTGCAAGCTCATGAATTCAGCTGCGAGCCACCGTAGGCTACCATAATTCGGGGGTTTGTCAAGGCGTATCAGTGATAGGATCCCTCTAGGCTTGCGTCAGTCCAGTGAGTAGTCCCAGGCGCAGCACGGCCGTCCAGTGACACACAGACCCAGGGCTAATGAACGCGCGCTGGGTCTGCATCAATCTCAACGGACGCTGTGGTTATTCACTGAACTCAGCTCTGCACGTTTGTATCATGGGAATTCAAGCCAATAGGCTTAAATCTTTTAAACAGAAACAAAGAGTGGGGGTTAAGTTCTACCCAAAAGCAATCTTCCTTTCTCCCCAAGCAGGAATCTAATGACCCAACATGACCTGTGTTGTGCCTGCCTCCAGGCCTTCGACAGAGATCACAGATTGGGGTTTATTTACAAGCTCCTCGCGTTGCATTGTCAATTTAAATAAATGTGGAAAAATACTAGCTGTAGCGTCATCTTTTGCTTGTGGCAAAAATAAATGTGGATAAATACAGAAAAAATCGCCGAAAAATAAATATGGATAAATACAGACGGAAATGGCAAAAAAATAAATACCATAAAACCGGGAGCCCTACTATGTAACAACCTGCATGTCTGTTGCTTTTCGCTAGGCTACAAGTCTGCAGTGCATTGAGTGTTGGCTAGATATTTATTTGTGCCTATGCCAGTGCTGCCAACTGGGGATTCTCCTGAACCTTGGATGAATAATTAATAGTTAAAATATTTTGTTACTTTTTACTGCACAGCCTTTTAACTGCAGGGCATCGACAGGAAGGAAGGTTACCGTTAAACCTGTAGAAAAGCAATCAGCCTCATTAAGAGACCTGCATTGTATTCTCAGTTTCCCACTAACTGTTCAGGCAGTTGGTGCAAATTAACATTCTGCCACGAACTAGGAATAGTTCTCAACATCTATTGGCCCTTAGTTGCATTGCCCTGATCCCTTCAGAACAGCCCTGGTCTTGGGGTGTAGGGCGGGTTCATGCTGTCTCATATACTGTATGGGTTCATGCTGTCTCATATATATAGTCCCGGGGCAGGAGACATGCTCTCACATATTTCACCCATGCATTCGCACCCTCTTCTTGCCTGATGGTCCTTCTTCCTGAAGGACTGCGAGTGCGCACCCCCCTTCTCACGAGTGTGTCTCAAGCCCCGGGCCCGCACCCTCCCTGATTCGGTCACAGACCAGCGCCCCGGGATGTTTTTCTCCTAAGCGCTGCAGGAGTCTGTTATGAAGCTCTGTGGTTATACTGAATAAGCAGCTACCTATGTTATATGACAGCTCTTTAATAAATACCTGCACTTTCACAATTGCTTTATTAACCTTCCTGCTTTCTCAAATTTGCTTGAAAATGCTCCATTTTTCCACTATTTTTTCAAAATTTTCTCGGGGGGAAATCCCCCCGAACCCTCCTTAAGGGGTTCGGGCTCGCTCGCTACGCTCGCTCGCTACGGTGCAGTATGATTATCACTTTCCGCCCCACCACTTTCAAATGTCACCAGCCGCCACTGGGAAGGAGAAACTTAAATGTGCATGTGTGTTTGGCCGGCTTAAGACAGGGGGGCCAAACAGACATGTGCACTTATAAGTGAACAAATCAGTCCTCTTACCCATGGCCCCAGCCCGTCCTTCCCTGCACAAACTGGCTCAGAGACGGCAAATGAAAAATAAAACGATTATAGTATATCGTTTTATTTTTCACCTGCTGGCTCTGAGCCAGTGGGGCGACGCTCGTACGTCATTGAGTAGGAGTCGCCCGTGTTAGAGATGTGTACAGAGCCGGAAGGAGGAAGAGCTAGGGGACTTCCAGTTGCAAGTTGCTGACCACATCAATAAAGTAACAGATGGGGGCTTACGAGAGGACTGGGACATCAGAGTTTGAGCACCTTACCCAGGAAGCATAGGACAAGTATTTGAAGAGATCCTCACTGGAACGGGATTCAGCATACAGGTTGGTTAAATAGTCCCAGTTGGGATGTAGTAGTATAGGAGGACTATTTCGAGTACCACCTTTAAGACAAAACAGTTGATTTTACTCCAGCTTCCACTCTTGCATGATGTTTGAGTTTGTGTGAATGCCAATGCCTTGCAAGGTGGCACTGGGACAGAAAATAGGCCCCGGGCACAATTATAAAAGTGGCCCCCAATAGTGAACCATATATCTAAAAAAGTGTCCCGCATTTGCAAATCGGTTTTTAACTTGTAAAGGCATTGGTATGGGTAGTATGCAAGGCATGGGAGACTGAATATAATTGTGTCCGCGACGAGCAATGATTGTGGTAAAGTCCGGGAAATCAACAGTAAAAAACGGCCCACCTGATCATAAAATGGGCCCACAAATTCCTAAAACATGCATTCTCAAAGCAAATTGTTCTAGCCTGTGGAAGAGTTATTGGCTTCGCATATATGTTTTTGCCATGTTATACACCAGCATGGCTGCTTTTCAGCATGGGTAAAAGTTAGTGGGGTACAGGAGAGTGGTGTGAAGTGGAGTGTCATAAGGTGGAGTGGAGTGTTGTGGAGTGTTATAGAGAGGCATAGATTGGTATAGAGTAGAGTTGAGGGTGAGGAGTGGCATGGAGTGGGGGAGTGGTGTAGAGTGTTGTAGAGTGTCATGGAGGAAGTAGAGTGTCATAGAGTGGAAGGGCATGGAGTGTAACAAAATTGAGTAGAATGTCAGAATGGAGCAGAGTGTCGTAGAGTGTAGTGGCATAGAGTGTTGTGAATTGGTGTAGAGCAGAGTGGAGTGGCATAGAGAGTGTTGCATAGAGTGGTGTAGAATGTTATAGAGTGGTGTAGAGTGGAGTAGTTTGTTGAAGTGTGTAGTGGTATAGCGTGGAGTAGTGTAGGAGAGTTGCATGGTATAGAGTGGAGTAGACTGTTGCAGAATGAAGTGACGTAGAGGGGTAGTGGCATAGAGTGTCAGAGTGCAATAGTGTAGAGTTGCGTAATGGTGGAGAGTGCAGTCTTGCAGAGAATAGTGTCAGGGTGCAGTGGCACAGAGTACAGTGGTGCAGAGTAGAGTAGAGTGGTGTAGTGTGCAGTGACGTACAGCACAATGGAGTAGACTGGCATAGCATGCAGTGGTGAAGAGTTCAGTGGTGTAAACGGTTGCATAGCAGAGTTTAGTGGCGTAGAGCTCAGTGGTGCAGAGTAGTTGGCGTAGGTTTTGAGAAAAGTGGTGTTGAGTGCAATGGCGGGGAGTGCAGTGGTTTAGGGTAGACTGGCATAGAGTGCAGTGGTGTATAGTGGCACAGGGTAGAGTGCAGTGGCCTACAGTGCAGTGGTGCAGAGTGGATTAGAGTGGCATAGATTGCAGTGGTATAGAGTGCAGTGGTGCAGGGTAGAGTGTAGTGGTGAAGGGTAGAGTGCTGCGGCATAGAGTAGTGTCACAGAACACAATAGCGGAGGCGCAGAGTGGAGTAGAATGGCATAGAGTGCACTGGAGTAGAGTAGATTCTTTCAGAGCAGAGTGAAGTGGCATTGAGTGGATTGGTACAGGGTAGACTGGAAATGGTGCATGGTAGAGTGGAGTGGTGCAGGGTAGAGTTAGAGTGGAGTGACATATAGTGCAGTGTTGGAGAGTAGAGTGGCACAGAGTGAAGTGGAGTTGTGCAGATCAGTGTGGAGTGGCCTAGACTGGAGGGGTGTAGAGCGCAGTGGGGAAGTGTGCAGTGGTGCATAGTAGAGTAGGGTAGAGTGCATAGCAGAGTAGAGAGGCGTAGAGTGAAATGGCATTAAGTGCAGTGTCATAGAGTCCAGTGGTGCATAGTATTTTAGGGTGGCATAGAGTAGAGTGGCGTAGAGTGTAGTGGAATAGAGTGTAGCGGCATTGAGTGCATTGATGTAGAGTGCAGTAGAGTGGCAGCGTGGTGCAGAGTAGAGTGCAATGGTATAGAGTGCAGTTTTGAGTGCAGTTGCACAGAGTACAGTGCTGCAGAGTAGAGTGGCGTAGAGTTCAGTGGTGGAGAGCTTAGTGTTGCAGAATAGAGTGTTTTAGAATGCAGTGGTGTGGAGTAGAGCGGCTTAGAGTGCATTGGTGTATTCTACAGTGACATATAGTGGTGCAGAGTAAAGTGGCATAGAGTGCAAAGGTGTCGAGTAGAGTGGTGTAGAGTAGAGTATTGCAGAGCAGAGTGTAGTGGCGTACAGTGCAGTGGTGCAGCGGTAGATTGGCGTACAGTGCAGTAACGCAGGGTGTATTGGATTTGAGTAAAGTGGTGTCGAGTGCATTTGGCATTGAGTGTAGTGGTGTAGAGTGCACCGGCATAAACTAGAGTCGCGTGGCATGGAGTGAACTGGCACAGGGTAGATAACCAGGGCATAGAGTGGAGTAGCATAGAGTCAAATGACGCAGAATGAAATAGAGTGGCATAGAAAGCAGTTGCATACAGTAGATCGTTTCAGCGAAGAGTGCAATGGCATAGAGTGCAGTGTTGTAGAGTGCAGAGGTGCACAGTAGATTAAAGTAGCTTAGAGTGAATAGGCATAGAGTGCAATGACGTAGGGTGGAGAGATGCAGAGTAGAGTGACAGAGAGTGTAGTGGCATACAGTGTATTGGCATAGAGTGCAGTAGAGTGACATAGAGTAGAATGGTGCAGAGTAGGGTGCAGTGGCATAGAGTGCATTGTTGCAGAGAAAGGTGGCCTACAGTTCAGAGGCAGAGATGCAGTGTTGCAGAGTAGAGTGGAGTGGTGAAGGGTAGAGAGCAGTGGCAAAGAGTGCAGTGGTGCATAGTAGAGTAGTGGGGGGTAGAGTGCATTTTCCATAGGTTGGTGGACAGTAGAGAGGCGTAGAGTGATGTGGCATAAAGTGGAGTGGTGGAAAGTACAGTGCAGTGACGCAGTGTGGAGTGGTGTGAAGTGAAATGGAGTGGAGTGGATTGGAGTGGAGTGGAGTGGTGCAGAGTGGACTGCAGTGGTTTGGAGTGGTGCAGAGAGAGTGGAGTAAAGTGAAGAATGCATGTTGTGTTAGCATACTGCCGTTACAGACTACACATCTTTAATTGAAATGACCAATACATTTGCATGGACATACAGTTTCACAGATAAAAGTATACACTGCACATACGATAATGTGTGGAAATGTAATCACCTAGTGTATTGATTTGTTTTGATCAATATATTTGTTTCTACCACACTTTGGAATTAGCAAAAAAATGTGCATCCTTTGTGCTTTTCTAATTCTGATATATTCTGATATATCTGCAATGTTCATTTACATACATTTACATTTTGTTGTGAGCTAGATAAATATTAACATTGTACAGCCTTCCTCAAGCACACACCAAGTAGCCAGCATGATTGTCACATAAATCCTCTAATTTTGAAGCCAGAGAAAGAAAAGTAAACATCAAGTTCCCCAGAAGACAGATGTGACCTCTCTCTTTAAAGGCACAGCAAATGTGACAAGATAAGAACATGATTTAAAGATCTCTTTACAGAAATCAAGCACTGGTGGCAGAATGCAGAAAATTAGATTTGGGCAACAAAAGGGTCAAACTCAAGCTAGACAACCTAAAACAAATAGAGGAAGCAAATTGAAAGCAAGCAAATGTGAGTTACAAACCGCAAAGCCAATGGTAAGCATTGAGCAGAATGCATTCCCAGGGAAGCTTTCCGAATATCCCCAAGATGTCATTATAAACCAGACGACTTTGACCCAAAAACGGCCCACACACTGATCTGTCAGAGCAGCCCATTAGGCACTGCCTGATTGCCCTACAGGCCAGTTCAACCCAGCTGCCTAAGCTCCCACAAAGGTCAGTGCCGGAGACCTATGTCTTTCTATTCAGTCTCAGTTGGATGCCACCTGCCTCCCTCAGCTGTTTAGGTCAAACCTACCAGACAGCCTTTGCTGTCATATTATGAAAGATATAATGTCGGCTTACCTACAACGCACCGAGGCTTGAAGGCCACACACTGCTTACCATTGATCGGCTTTTCTGCCACTCTCATTTGGCTGCTTATTTGATGGCTTTTTTTGTGAATCGCATCTCTTTGATTGTCTGACATCTACGCTTCCTCTGCTTCCATCTAGGGCACTACATATTACGTTTGAGAGTGCGCGCATGTATTTTCCAGCTGTCCCCTTCATGTGGTTTTCTCCCCTCCCATGTTGCGCTCTCTCTTACCTATGTGTCTCTCTCCCCTACCTACACTTCAGTTGCTCTCACTCGCTATGTGCTTCTCCCCTACGCTTCACATTGCTCTCCCCCATGTTCTCTTTCCCTGCAGTGTTGCTTCTCCTCCATCCTGTTGCTTCACCCTCCCTCTCACCATTAACACAACCTGTTTATCCATTAATGTTTTGTTTTTAAAAAATAGAGCACTTTTATGGGACTTTTTTTAATGTATCCTATATCAATTAGTAAGAGGAAAAAAGCAGTGACCTTTTGCAGGTGCATGCTTATGTGTTGAATGCATGCGTGCGACTAAATGACATGGTGTCCACATCATTACATCTTTTTATTTTTATTTTATTTTTTTAGCCTTGTTGATCAACCGCCATGAAAAAAAACATTGCCACAGCCAATAGATCTTATAGGAGAGAACTGTTGTCTTTGCTAATGCTTGCTTTAGAAATTTGATGCCAAAGAGGTACTAATTGTTACCTCAGAATGTTACTTTTGTGGTTGCTGCCCTATCGGTGAGGAATGGTGTCTGGTATTACTAACATTTTAGAGTCTAAATTGAGAGCTTTGGCACTCACTAAAAACTTTTCACTTGATTCATCAGTTACACATGCCACACAAATGGCATTCCCTAGATGTTGTTAAGCCTCCCAGGCCTGAAACATTGCAATAAAACCATGAGGTCAAGAGCAGGAAAATATTTTCCCTGGAGTTCTTCTGTTATATAATAGAAGGAACATTTGTGAGCAGAGTTACACTGCATGGATCTCAAACGTCACCAAATTGAACAGTAATGGCCGTAGGACTCATTTTCAATGCATGTGCCATACATGATAGAGGTCTGTCTAGTGGCAAAGTCAACATTCCCTGTACTGCCCATTTGCACATAAGTTACTTGTTGTGAAGTGCTCTGATACCCTCGGGTCCAGCTAGCGCTATACAAAACCCCTAAAATAAATAAATAAATAAATAAATAAATAAATAAATAAATAAATAAATGTCTGCAATATTCCTAATGCGTTGGCATTCATCTACAGTGGTTGTGCTCTTTGGGCTTAACAACCAGGTGTTCAAATATTTCTGAGGGCCATGGACATAATTTAGGGGTCGCCAAGGGTCGCTGCTGCAACCTCTGGCATGCCCCTTGTGACCCCTGGCACTAACTTTGCGACCCCTAGCGTCACGGTTGGCAAAATCAGTGCCAGCAACAGAAGCAGCTCTTCCTTATGGATGCCTGTGGGGCTCCACTCTTCTTGTATTCTGTCAATTTTTGTATTATACTAATAGTGAATAATATTACTTTATTGCTATCCGTTTAATAAAAATGGATTAAAATAGCAGAGATCTAACTTTCCCTTGCAGCTGCGGTAAGTAAAAAAAAAAAAAGATTTTCAATGTATGTATGTTGTGCATGCTTGCAGTTTTGAGTGTGTTTATGTAAGAGAGAGTGTGTGTGTGTGTAGGCACAGTGTGTGTGTGTGTGTAAGCATGTGTATGTGTGAGTGAAAGTGAAGGTCAAAAGGCATGGGAAGTCACTTCCACTACCCCTGGAATTTTGGTGAATTGACGTCCATGACCATTTACCTTGTACTATGTATTTGACCTGATTTGATTTCTGTTCGAAATAACTTGCACCGTCTGCCGTCCACATACTAAAAGACCATTTTTGACACATATGCTTCTGTAGTCTTCCCACCCTGAAGGACTCTATATTCGTTCTTGGCATTAGCGGATGAGTTCTTCTTTCGAATAATCAGGCCATTTTTTGGTCGTCCTTGGAACCCAGTCAGAGCATCATAAATGCATGGTGAAAGACATTGGCATCAGTTGAACAGAGTTTAACCCTAGGGAGATGAGGGGGTCCAGTTCTGTGACCCCCACTGACAATCTTAAAGCTTCAAGCATCCTATGGGTGGGAGAGGCCTGACCCTATGTGCAGCACTGAACCACATTTCTCTCTCACTGTGGACCAAGCAGTTGCTTTTGTGTTCAGAGAGACATTGCCATGAGTGATGTGGTCCTTCTCAGAGGGCTGTGTCAACGAGCTTTGTACCAGCATTGGGGTTCGAATGAAGCAATGGTGTGGGACACACAGACTGTTCACAGTTACAGAGGACTTCTGCATCAAGAAAGCACTTACCACCCTTTTTAAAGATGTAGTGCATATTTAGAATTAAGAGACTGTGTGGCGCTGCTTACAGCACAATATATCAATGAAGAGAGTGGTCCGTCCAGGACTCATGTCCCCGGAAAACATGCCCTAGCACTGAAAACCTCGTGAATCTGCGTATATCAGAAGTCCACATCTGCATATGTCTATTGACAGGGCAAATGAGTCGAAGAAACATAAGAATATTTAGTAATGAGTAAATTGTATACATTTTGCAAATCGTTTTATGCACGTTTTCTTTTACTTCCCTTTTGAAATATTAGTTTAGAAGCTGCAAAAGCAGCAGCGCCGGGACATTTTCTTAGGAGAGGTTTTCCAAATGTTTTTCTTTCATTCGAGCAGAATTCAGGAAAGGAAGTCCTTGTTTGTTGCGAAATTTAGATGTATTTGGTACCAACGCTTCAACCTATGCGATGTGCTTGAGACGCTAGCAGTTGCAATCCCAGAGTTCTGCCACTAGAGGGGAGCACTTCATGGCCATGCGTTTGTTTGGAATGAAACGGTGGAGAAGCGTTCCATGCATGTTGTGATAAATAAGAAAATAGCGTCATTCATGCAGGGAGCAAGCTATAGGTCGCGCTGCGACCCCTGACCACCCCCCAAATGACGTCCTTGGGGTCATTCAGTGGTTTGTCGTCTTATAAAATGTCACATTTTCAGAATGCAAGTCAGATGAGAAAGCATCAATGGGAAGTAATTCGCATTATGGCCATTACCCCACCCACCAGCCATCCAATCCTGGCTTCTCTGTAGGTCCCTGTGAGAGCAAAAGTATTCTCTGAGTGCACAACAGTCACCTCTACAGGATACCTTTCTAGGCAGGGGTCCCCTTAGAATAGCTTCAGTGGAGTCCAGAATATGTGAACTTTTTGACAGCATTCCAAAAGCTCAACATTCATGAAAGCGAACCTGCCAACTTACACGGTGCCACCGTGTGACACACGATATCAACTCTCATCAAACGGTCTGCGGTGAGGAGCCGATATCACACGGTGGCAGGAAACCCGAGCTGAAAACCAGAGTAAAAAGTGGTTTCTAGATCTTTTTCTGACGCTCCTTAAAGGGTGTGAAAGCACCCCAGGACATTAGCACCAGCATTAGCAAGTTTTATATTTTAAATGAGGGGGCTTCTGGGCGGGGTTCAAACGTGCCTCCAAGGTACTTCTCTGCATGAGGCCCCGCCCCCTCCTCACACAGTGAGATTGTTCTTCAAGTTGGCAGGTGTGTGAAAGTAGAAGAGGCTGTACAAGCCAGAGCTGCATTGCAGAAACAAGATCAAAAGCAGAGATCATGTCCCACTTTGTAAACAACCTTTACAACGCGGTCAAAACACCGCAATACATTCACAACGCAGCTTTTACAGCGCAAGTCGTTACCACGACTTGCACTGGAGAGCGCTCTAGACTAAGGAATAGTAGATTTACTATTCCAACACCTTCCCTACTGAATGTAGGCTGGAGTTGGAATAGTAAATTATACTATTCCTAAGTCCAGCACCCTACAGGGCAAGTAGTGGTATCGACTTGCATTGTAAAAGCTGCGTTGTGATGTACAAGATCATTTTGATTGCATGGTAACGTCATACATCCGTCCCACTTAGGGATGTGAGTAGCATAAGACAGTGGTGATGCCAGGATAACTACAGAAGTGGTGGAGATATTTCAACAGCCTTTTTGGGTCAATGGCATTCCACAGCCGGCTCACCACTGTCGGAGCACAGGAGACTCCCTTCTGTGCATATGAAGGTCTTTCTGTAAAGAAGTCACCATGGACGTGAGATTTCAGACTGCCAATGGAACTGTAAACACTTAGAAAATGGAAGCATTGTGGCGGGGTATTACCACACTACCAGTTTTGTATATGTGAGGACAGTGCTTGTTTGTTGACTTTGTGTTGTTTAAAATCATGATTCACCCACCCTCTAGCTTACAGCCTCACTGTCCAAAAAGCATATCATATCAATTGCAGATTGGGTGCTACATAAATGGCAATCTAATACCAATACATATTGTCCTTCTTTTCTTTCATAAATATTAAGTCTTCGCTGATAAGTGTGCTGAAGCCTGCCATTTGTCGATAGGTGGTCCATGTATTTGCTTAATGTTCACTAATCCGTCAAAGCTCCCTTGAGAAAGCCCATGCCGCTCAAGGCATGGGCAAAGCGAAGTGTCTTTTGGTAGGAGGAAGCATATGCATAGTTTCACAAAGATAAACTACGGATTCCCTTCTAAACTTTATTTTTTAACCAGGTTCAAATATTCGAATCACAGAGCAATATAATGTTATTCCACAAATCTATTTTTAGGTCTCGGCTAGAAGCGAGCGAAGCTCGCTCTCGCCAGAGACCTTATTGTTAGCGGCTCAGCTTCCCAGGAGGACAGTCCTGGCCGCGCGCAAGGCGATTTGCGCCGGCCACGCGCGCGTGAACGCGCTGTCCTCCTCGGAAGCTGAGACGCTAGCTATACCTCCCGCTGCTTGCGCATGCGCCGTGCCCCATGGAAGGTTTCGGGCTTACGCATGCGCCGTGCCCCTTACTGCAGGACCGGCCGCGGCAGACTCGGGGCTGCGGCCGTCCACTTTAAGCACTTTAGGGGTTAAGAATCTTGTTGGCGCGGAGGGGGGTTCGATTTTACAGTGGTTCCTCGGGTCATTTTTGTGTAGGGCTGGAATGTGCGTGGGAAAGGTGAGCAAACATATAAAACAAAACTTTTCATTGAACGTTTTATGTATACCCCTCCTGAAAGGGTTTTACGTGAAATCTCATGAAATGCATTCCTGATTCGATATGCATCTGGAATTGTTTCTGATACTGGGGCCCTCGAATACTGTAAATAGCATAAAAGTCCGTGAAAGAAGCTTGGAAGGATTTAGGCGCAGAAATCCACAATATGTCAACAGCAGCAACTTTTATTACTCACACAGGCCCCGGAACAGCCAGCTCCATCAGACTCCACGTGATATATGTATTACTGTTGTGGCCAATGCGCCTTCGTTGCCCTAACATGACAGGGGATTGAATGCGTTTCTGCCGGTTGCCTTAGAAACAGGAACGTGCTATTAAGTGGTATGTAGCTGCCTTGCATTAATGGAGAGGACCGCGGTTTCACAAGCTACACAGACGTATTTTCTTACACTGACTGGTCAGAAGTCCAATTTTTTATTAAAATAATTACTCTGGTGCACATCTCTGTAATACCCATGATGACAGCTGCGCATTTGTGCATGGTTGCATATGTAGATGTTCTCTTAAATAATTTCAGTTGAAAGGACGTTATTGCTGTTCGAAACCTAGAAACCATTGCAGAGAGTGCGAAATTTACATACATTTTTTTCTGGACGTGAATTTACATTACATTTTGACAAAAGTGTACGAAATAACGCTTTAATGTGCGAAATTGGCTACTTTCAATGAATTTCAGTGCAAAATGCAACATTGCACATTTTGTGCTACAAAAAATTGCAAAAAAGGACTACAGACTAATGCTCGCCCTCTGTCATTCACATTGTTCCCCTATGTTCATGATACTTTTTAGGTCTCGGCTAGAAGCGAGCGAAGCTCGCTCTCGCCAGATATCTATTGTTAGCGGCTCAGCTTCCGAGGAGGCCAGTCCTGGCCGCACGAAAGGCGATTTGCGCCGGCCACGCGCGCGCAAACGCGCTTTCCTCCTCGGAAGCTGAGACGCTAGCTATACCTCCCGCTGCTTGCGCATGCGCCGTGCCCCATGGAAGGTTTCGGGCTTACGCATGCGCCATGCCCCTTACTGCAGGACCAGCCGCGGCAGACCCGGGGCTGCGGCCGTCCACGGAGCGCGCGAGGACGATGTAAGTGTTTGTTTTCTTTCTTCGGCTCCTCCTCTTGTTTTTGCTAATTGCAATCTGGCTGAGCGGAAACTGTGAAAGCACATTTGAGCAGAAATTTCTGAAATATAGTCCATATTGCTTCTTTTTTTGTTCGTGTTAGACTCTCAACTGCTCTTGTTGCGATTTTAATACAGTTGGCAAGGATTGTGTTGTACATTTATAATGTGCCAGGAGAGTGTGGTCGTCTTTTTCTACTGCAACCGTCCCCTACTAGCTCGGATTCTGTAAGTCTAAATCTGGGAAGAATAAGAAAAAATGCGTTTTTTGGTCCTTCAAAGGTCATGCTTAAAACATAGCTATTGAGCGCTCTCTCTCTCTCATATATATCACTTTTGCAATCGCAACTCCAGTGATACGTGAAAGGGATTTTTACTACTGTGCATCTGTTTTTCCAACCCGTAAAAGAATGTTTGAAACACTTTAAAATTGCGAATAAGAGGGAGCGTAAAAGTGTGGGTGGGGCTCCCATCTCCCATTTATTAGTCAGAAATATATGTATCATTTGTTTGTTGTGATAGCAGTAATGTTTGGAAGCCATTGATCAGTTGCTGACCTTAACTAGTGCCCTCCCACAACATTTCCCGCCAGTTGGGGTTGTGATATATTTCTAAATGAGAAGCTGTTCCTGGATTCCAAAAAGAATCGTACTTCGTACACCTACTGTCTTATGTTTCCTCATAATTTGTAGATTCCGAGCTGTTTATTTGTTTTTTTAGGTACGCTCAAAGAATTTTCAGAGCATAGCTTTCGAGTACTACTACTATTTGCAAAAAATCACTTGTGGATTTCCCCTTCAGTGGAAAATATGCACATGGAAATGATTTGGAAAGTGCATTTTTGCACATGTATTTATTTTCTTTTATCCCTAAAGAAACCTCTTCCAATGTGTGAAATATCATGGTGTTATGCCTGTACCATATTGGAAAGCATTTGGTTTGCCTTTTTAACTGGAATAGTTTTTCTGAGGTTTCAAGGTTGGGCCCTATCTTTACATTTAGAATATCTTCAAATGTAAGAATGGGTGAGTTTGCTGAATTTTACAGGGCTACCACGCCTGCAACAGTCCTAGCCACTATAAATGTTAAGACACTGGAAAAACCACACTACTGGCACATTTTCGACTGCTATAAATGCACTCTGCTGCGCTTAGCCTAATTATGTGACTCGCACAAGAAATTTTAATCACAAATTGCTTATTTTGCGCACCTATTAGGCTTAGGTGTGCAAAAACCTACGTTAATTGAGCCGGTTTTGTGTGTCGAAGGAGCCTCACCGCCCCTGCAAGGCGAATATTTTTCTGGTTCTACGAGAGTTGCTGCTTGAGCTCAGATTATCCGCCGCGACACTGCCTCCTCTATTTCTATTTTGGTGACCGTCAGCATCACACGTTTTTCTACAATACACGTACACAGAGGGGCCAGGTTGAGTTTCGTGAAGCAATTAAATGCACGTTGGCTTGGTTGTAAAGCACAGCACGGGCATGAATGTTGGATTCTGCTCGGCTAGGTATAGAAGTGGGACAGCACAGTCCGGAGGCTTGCAAACAGGTGGAGAACGCACCCTGGGGCGTCATGTCCCTCCTGTCTCGGTATTAATAATGCATCGAAAGATTAGCTGTCGAGCGTGTGGAAAGAGGTAGCAGGTTTCCTTGCGTTTTAATACCCAGGAATGCCCCCGTTCTGCTCGGGGTGGTGCGCATTCAACCAGTGGTTGTTCCCACTGCGCTTTTCATAATTCCTTTGTCTTCCCGCGAGCCTGTGAATGACCTGCCCGGCACTCGGCCTAGAATTCAGCGTAATGAAAGCCCGGTGCGGCACGCGGACGCTGGGTGCCAGCGCGCGGCCCTTGTCGAGCGCGGTGTATTTTTAGGTCTCGGCTAGAAGCGAGCTTCGCTCGCTCTCGCCAGAGATCTATAGTTAGCGGCTCAGCTTCCGAGGAGGACAGTCCTGGCCGCGCGCAAGGCGATTTGCGCCGGCCACGCGCGAGCGAACGCACTGTCCTCCTCGGAAGCTGAGACGCTAGCTATACCTCCCGCTGCTTGCGCATGCGCCGTGCCCCATGGAAGGTTTCGGGCTTACGCATGCGCCGTGCCCCTTACTGCAGGACCGGCCGCGGCAGACCCGGGGCTGCGGCCGTCCACGGAGCGCGCGAGGACGATGTAAGTGTTTGTTTTCTTTCTTCGGCTCCTCCTCTTGCTTTTCCAATGCGAAGTGTGTAAAGTAGTAGGACCCGCCTGGATGGACCCGGGTCTCCCGGTATGTTTGCAGCGCTGCCCGGCATCAAGCGCTTACTTCGTGGCCCAGCAGGCAAATGACCAGTGATCATAGCGAGTCCCTCTGCTCTCCGTGAAAATGCTTTCTCCGTCCCAGCGCAGCTCTGTCCCAGCGATTGCGTTCCGAGAACCAGGGGCCTTTGTTCCAGGTCGCAGCAGGGTACGACAATGCCTCGACCCTGCATCCCTGCCGAAACGGAAACAGCAACTCCTGGGGGACTTGAGCTACAAGGGCATCCCAGGATCTTAGACAGCACACAGTCTGTTAGAGTGGTGTACATTTTTTGTGGCCATTTTATATAGCGGAGTATTGGAGCGCTTTACATGAGCCGCAGTTACATTACACAAGGACACATTCATATATTGGTAGACACGGGGAGATTATTGGCCAGAATCACAGGATGTTGAGCCGATGCCGAAACTCAAACCTCAAAGTCAACAGCTCTGGCCGTTACTCCACATCCTCGTGTGCAGCCAGGGAGAGAATAAAGCACATATGCCTACTGTGAGTAGTTTTGGTACATTAACAGATGATGCCTTTATTCCCTTCGTGTAGCCTCGAGGCTCTCCCTTTATTATGATGCCTCACAGCATTCTCGCTTGCTATACCGCTGCCTCGCAGTGACACAGAATAATAATTGGGGCATTCTGTCTTTAAGACATACCAGGACTAATATTAACAAGCGAGAGGAGTTCAGAGTGCCTGTGCAAGCTGTGAGGAGCTTGGGGCACATGAACAGCGAGGACTGCTCCGTGCATCGCAGCTGTGCACAACATGACTCGTAGGTTTGCATTGCGCACCGACGTGCAGTGCAGCATGTGGCCCAACATGTTGCTTGTAGCATACTAAAGATGCCCGAATCAATCCGTCTCAAGTTATTAGACTTCTCGGGTGCCGGACGTTGTTCTTTATCGATCGACAGATCTTGCTCGGGGTATCCCTTCGATCTCTGTAATGATCGAGCCCGGCTGCTGGAGTTATAGGCTGGTTGTACAGGCACAGGCTTTGGCGCTGTTAGCGCTCAAGCCTCTAATCCTCCAGTAATTAGGATTTCCCGAGCAGGCCCATTTCCAGGAAGGGCTGCGCTCCTAGCGGCTTCACACACTCTAATTACAAGCATTTACAATGCAACGGTCCCGGCATTGCAAAAGTTAGAGCTATTAGCATTGTAAATGACAATGTCATTTATTTATGTTTTAAAAACAAAAACATAAATAAAAATAATATCATGCGCAATGCCAATAGCTCTAACTTTAACAATGCAGAGACCATTGCATTGTAAATGCTTGTTTAACAAATCTCTTTGTCATGCCATACATCATTATCCTTTTTTTGTAGAAGTAGATCTTTTTTGTTACAAATAAATGTATTTTGTTTTTTATCCTTTAGCAGAGATCAGTGAGTTTAACATTTTCTGCTCTGACCTGAATAACTTGGTGAACAGGTTTGAATCATGGAAAGTGGTTTGCTATTTAGGTGGCAAATCAGTCACAAAATGTTGGGTAATATTAACACTTGTTTACTGAGGTATGAAATGGCAAAACTGAACACCAAGCACTATATGAAAAACACGTCATTATAGGTAGCCAATATCTGGCAGCAAAAATGTTAGGCAGAGAGAGGTTGTTTTGCATTTTGGACAAAATACAGAATTACGATAGTGTGTCACGTTTCATTTTAGGGGAAACAAAATAACTTTCGCTATTAAAATGCCCTTCAAGCTCCCATCTAGCCTTCTGGTACTTGCCCGTTTGATGGTTCTAGGCAGGGCTTTATGTGGGCCGGATCCTGCGGATGCTCAGCACTGACAGTTCTTAACCTCTTCACTGCGGCGCAAATTCCGCCACGGTGCCAAGATTCTAATCAGTAGGCATGGTTCGGACGGCCCCCAGCCTTTGTGCGCACACGCCCACTGTGACTCACGACAGCCGGGGGCCGTCATGAGCATGGAAGAGGTTAAAAGCTGCTGCTGAGACAGGTCCCTATCGGGCTCTCCATTTATCCCCTCAACTTCAGGATGAAAAAAAATATCTTAACTCTGCGGCAGTACCACCATTCACTGCCTTTGAGGTAACTTCAAAGAGACTTGTTATAGTTCTTTCAGAGTATCATCATTTCAGAACTGAAGCATTTTAGATAATATATATTCCAAAGCCATAGTTGTTGCTAATTTATCTCTTTGCAACTATCAACTATTGACAAAGCCAATAGTCCTAGCTTGTGGTATTTGTAAGGTTATATGTGGTATTATATATTTAGATGCAATGACAGAAGCAGCAAAATACCAGTCAGGCGCACACTATGCTAAGCATAGATTTTTAGCTTACTTGTGTTTAAGCCACGCCCTTAATCACACCTTCCACGCCCCTTTGAGAGACCCCACAGTTTTTTAACTCACTTAAAGCCCCAGTTCCAGGGAGGAAGAGAAAGAACCCTGATGCTCTGAATTCCTCACAGCATCATTTAGAACCTATCTGTGATGAGGCACAACATAAAAAAAATGTCCGACAAGCTAACTCCCAACCTTTTTCTGCTCTGCTACATTACAGCTATGGCAGAAATTACCTTAAGGTATGATGGTGATACCAAAAACCACCTGATAATGCCACCCAATGATTCTAGCAACTAAAGATTGCAAGATGGCTATCTGACGTGCAGCAAGAATGTAACTAAATCCTCTAAATATGACTATGGTTGCAGTCAGAGCGACTATTGCCAAGGCAACTACTGTTGCCAGAGTCCTGATCAGACATGAGCAGTTTGAAGAAGTGCTCGAGTTCTGCTACCAGCAGGTGAAGAAAACCGCGTGACCGATTCTGCCCTTCTTTACCAATGGCGGCTCCTCCACAAAGGCGGAGGAGCATTGCCCCACTGAGCAGGCCAACAAGGAAACAATAAAATTATAATAGCTAATTGTTATCATTTCATTATCCGCCCTTGCTCAGCTGGGTAGCGGTGGGCTGCTATGCTCACAGAGCAGGGCAGGAGTGGTTTGCCCACTCCAAGTGCGTAGACTCTCTGGCCCACCGTCTCGGGCCCCAAACCATCATCCACACTCTGCATGTTCCGCACCAGGCTGTATTACAGCCTGGCTGCAGAACTTGCCCAGCCACACATTCCCTGGCTGAGCGCCGAACCACAGTGCTCAGACCAATCACAATGCTGCACTGCAGTGTTGTGATTGGCTATAGGGAGCCTGAGAGCCGGGTGCTGCCTGCTTCCTGCC
The DNA here is from genome assembly GCF_964263255.1 of Lissotriton vulgaris. NCBI lineage: Eukaryota > Metazoa > Chordata > Amphibia > Caudata > Salamandridae > Lissotriton > Lissotriton vulgaris. Next base: position 235,462 of record NW_028244032.1, read on the forward strand.
CTGGAAATGGGCAAAGAGGAAGGAGAGGCAGCGGCGGCCACAGGTGTTTTAAAAAAAATGTATTCCCTCCCCCTCGTGACTCACCACCCCACTGCTGCTAAATAACAGCCGCCACTGGTCATTCATGAGAACGGTGCTTTGCCTGTGGTATATGCTGTCCAGTTTGCTCCCCCTGAATCACGGTTAGAATGGTACCTTCCTGATACAGTCGGAGGGTATTTACTGCATGTGTGAGTGCAGTATGTATTTGACGACTTGCTGTGCAATAAATATGATGAGCCAGCTGCACATATATTTGTTGGCGTGAACTCTCTTACTAGAGGAACAAGAATGTCATAAAATAAAACAAGTCTGGGAAGAAGCACGTTTAGGGAAGTGATACCATCTTCCAGCCTCTCAGAGTGAGACACATTCACGTGTCTGGGAAACTGAGGGCCCCATTTCATTGGTGGCTTCCTCTTCGCACGGAGAGTGTGAGGTGCAGCTGCTGGCGTGGTGTGTCAGTGGGGCATTTGTAACAAACGGTGTGAATTTGATAGTTCGAAGCTGGGCAGCTAATGGCTCAACAGCTTGCTTTAATCAGCAGTCCCATGGCAGGTAAGGGCAAAATGCTCGACGGAAGTGTCAAAGGCGAATGACAGAAGGCTCACACTTCCGGCCCACCTCGTTAAAGCGGCTTGCAACCAAATGTGTGTTGTGTACCGGAAAATGAGTCTCGGCCACTGTTGAGGAAATGTAAAACATGGAATAAGGTGCACGTCTGAAACACAGAGGTTTAAGTGCGTAAAATGTATGGGACCTATGAGGAGTGTAAGGGGGTGAGTTCAGCTAATTTGGGGGACAATGCGACAAGAAATATGGGAACTATCAGTGCAAAATTTTTTTAAAAAATGGGAACGTTGTTCCCAATAGCTTCCGCCCATTTCGGCCACTGCTGCGAAACATTTTCTCCCGAAATCATCTCTAAGAGCACTAAAGCGGTATTTTTCTTTTCATTTTCGTTGCAATGCTGCCTTTTAGGTTTATGGTGCCAGTATGCTTTTTTGCTGCATTGATTAAAGAGCTGGCCTGATTACGTTCTGAAATTAGTGCTATTCCGCTTTTGTTCGTCTTTTGTTTTTTTTTTATATCCAGTGCGCATTTCCCCCATTCCCCTACATGTTTTACTTTATTGGCAGATGTATGTTTTATTCCTAGACAGCTCGTGCATCATTTTAAGGCTAGCCTATGGACAGCGGAGTCTCACGCCTGATGTGATACAAAAACAAACATAAATATTAAATATACACAGGCTTAAAGAGGCCTTGGTTCAGCTCTCTTAATCCAATCGATCTGTTCAACTTCATTCACACTTGCTTCCTCCTTCCTATCTTTAGGGCGATACCTTTTACTACTGTCTCTCAAGAGTTTTCACATTAGCAGCAAAAAGCATAACATTTGAACTACACAGCAATTAACCTAAACCTACCATCTGCTCCAGATTTGAGTTAAACACACACCTGTTCTGAGCACTTTTCATCCAATAGTTAATGCAACTCTAAATTCGATCCCTGCGCAAACTCCTTTTCAGGCCAGGATTACATTTTTTCCCAGCCCTTTTAATCAGGGCCTAACTTTTTCTCCTGCCTTTCATAATCTCTTCAATGTGCCTGCCATCGACTGCACACATGGCACAAACATAAACCACTTATCTATTGTATTGTATTGTAATTGCAATTATATAGCGCTTACTACCCTTGATGAGGCGTCAAAGCGCTTTTTCGGCGAGTAGCTTAGTGACACTTAAAAAATGGCCCCTTAACGGGACTTCGTTAAGCAAGATTCCACATGTTCTAACATTTCTCATCAAAGATGACTTTGATTCTTCTGGGCATCTTGCAAACTGATTCCATGCATAATGGTGTGATGGGGAAAGTACTGCCCCTCAAGGAAAACACTGGGTCTGACTGGCCCATTTAGCACAGGGCAGTTCCGGAAAGGCTGGCAAAAAGGTCAGTGTGTTCTGGTTTTCAGTGTCCTTATGGGCTAGTTTTGTGACCACGGGTAGGAAGGATTTCATGGAAGGACAAGTACATGCCCTCGAGTAGAAGACACAAAGAGATGCTTTGATTGGGCTTGTGTTCAGCAAGGAGAGATCTGACACTCACAAGGGTCTTCAAATTCAAAGCTTGTTATGATTCACTCCCAAGTTACTTCAGTGGTTAATCCCCCCCCAAAAAAATTAACCTCTGAAGAGGCTTAAAATCCTTTTTTGCACGATGTTATGGATGCAAGGCACTTAAAAAAGTTAGCTAACAAATATTTTCACAAAAGTATTTTGCCCATTGTTGGGACAAGGATGTCCCTGGGTGGCTTTCTTAGTGTTAACCCATTCCCTGAGTAACCCAATAGCAGGAAGGCACAATTTTGTACAATCTTAGTGCCCAGTGCAATTGAAAATCATACATGGACACTGAGGGCTTGTTTATGAAAAGGTACTGAAGGCCCAGAGCAGGACGCTGTGGTCTGGAGGGGTGCACCAAGTGTACCATCCCTTTCACCTGGGATTACTGTTGATGGTCTAGTTCATTGATGCTTAGCGGTGGTGCCACCATACTATTTTTGAATATCTAGGAAGAGCTAGGCCTTCTTCTTGTCCCTTTTAGCAGTCGAGAAGCCTATCGACTTTGAACCAGGAAGTTCCACTAAGGTTCCAGTACTGGGCCAATATCCTGAGTGTATGGTATGTGTGCAAGAAATATCAAATAAGTGCCATTATGAATTTGTATGGCCGGCGACTGTGAAGATAATAGACGAGTGGGATCCATTTTGGTTTTCCCTTGTTTAGCCCGGCACCAATAGGGGCTTGGTAACCACCTCCAAAAAAAAGTGTATGGCTGGTATTCCTGAAGCTTTTGTGATGCACAAGATGTTAAGGTGGGGGAGGCTAATGGAGACTGCACTCCTTCCAGATAAGTAGCAGTGGCTTTTCAGCTGCAGCTTGCCTTATTGTTCCTTCCCGATCACTCCTATTAGAATGGATGGAAGGTGTGGTGAAGTGGAGATAGAGGTTGAAGCATTTTGCCAGGGCCTCCCTTTTGTTTCTCCCACGGGGGGCACTCCAAAAGCCTGATGGGTATCAGGTGTGAGTATTTCACTCATCATTGGGTTTTTGTTTTGAGTTCTCTCTCTGGAGATGCCCCTTACCATTCCCTGCTGTGGGTCCATAAACTGGTGACAAAGACGTTGTCTTCTCTGGAGGGGGGATACACAAACTGAGTGCACCACCTCAAACCAGTTCCAAAACGAGGCAGTGAAATCAACATTCCCTGTCTGGAAAAATATTTGAAACTTCCCCCAAATGGTTCCAGGATTTCTCACTGATCAAAAAGGTGAAACTTCTTAAAGTGCCAGGAAACTCTTCAGATCCAGGCCTCGTATTACTTACAGCTGATCCTTTTGCCTCTCCCTAGTGAATGTGGTGTGTTGCGCTGATGAAGAGAACCATGACCACTTCCAGAAATCTTTGTCATGCTTTATCCCTGGGAATCATGGTGCCTGTTGGTGGCGCCCATCAACACTGACCCAGCTCCCAACCAGGGCTCGAGTCGGGGTACCACGCGGGTGGATGGAGTACCCCCACTTATTTTACCAGGAGCTCGATAACTGGAGAAAATGGAGCCACACATTCACTCTTTGGCCTCTCTGGGGCGAGATCGGAGCTCATTCGGAACGCTGCTAAAAACGCTGGCTTCTCTGATGCAACCGCATCTAAGGGGTGAGCAAGGGGAGGCAATGAGTCTGATGGTGCAAGCCACCTTTTGTGACATCACTTTCTGTTGTGACATCAGCATCCCCCACTTCTTTTTTTAGGACTTGTGCCGTGCTCCCAACTGACTCCCCAGTGACCTGTGGGAAGACTCTCAATACTCTTTCTTGGGGTAAGGATTGGGCATAAATTGAACCACCAAAGATTGCCGTTGCCTCCACTGAACATCTTTGGCTTCTTTAACTCCACTGGCAGCACCGAGACTGAAGTTGGGGCCACACACATGCTGCTCATCCAGGGAGGACCTTATGCTGGGGTCCCATTGTACTAGAAAAGGTACATTGACACTGAACACCAGAGCCGGTCCTAGGCCTTCTGAGGCCCCGGGCGAAAGGGAAGATGTGAGGCCCCTCTAAGTGCCTTACTGCCTGCGCGAGTGCGCTTTTCCCTACTCTGCGGGGCCGGCAGGGGGCCCCCTGAGCGCGAGGCCCTGGGCAGCTGCCCATACCGCCCATGCCTAGGACCGGCCCTGCTGAACACCACCCTAAAGACATGTGCTTCTTTGAACTGAAATCGTGGGCCTAATTACTAACTGCTAATGAGAAACCCAGAACCATTAAGAGACTGACTTGTGGGACATAGACCTGCTTGCACTTCCGACTGTGAGCCTGTACACCGCACCTGTATTTTGACTTCCTAGATTGCTATGGCCTATTGGTGTTGTACTTCGTAACAGCCCTGTGTTGCCTTACATAATGTATTTGTGTTGCATTGTCACTTGTGCAATAAAGTGCCTTGCTTTTCATAAAGCTTAAAGCACTTGTCATTGTTGCGTTCTATTGTGCGATTGTTGAGTTCTGAGGCTCTACCTCCAAATTACCTCTTTGATACACTGGAACAGTGTCCATGGTGATTCGGTTTTAGTAACAATAGTAGGTCAATCCACAGGACGTCGGTTGTGAAAGGCCTCAATCACCTCTGTTGTAGCCAAGTAATCATTGCGTGCCCCAGGACTGCCAAAATGGTTCCGACATTCTGGTATTACACAAACCGTTTACTGCAATATGTTCCAAACTGAGATTTGTGAATGTGGACCGTTTTTCTGATTGTTTCCTACTTTTTTGTCCTGGTCCACCACTGGGGAAAAATACAGATTTGATGAAGCGATAGGACACTGAAGGTGCACATGGTTTTGGAATAGGATGGTGAAGGATGCTAACACTTGTGAATGAAATGAGTCAGGTAGAAGAGAGAAGGGAACTTTGCAATGCTTAATTTGAGCAGGGACCAGCAAATAACTCTGAACACTGGCACGTATAGCAGTCAACTACATGGTGGAATTGTTTGTTCAATTTTTCAACCACAGAGTGTTCAATAATGTAATATACAATAAAATTAGAAATCTCGGCCGCCTAGGCCATTCTTATAGCGTTATTGGTCTGAAATAGTCCAAACTATCACATTTATAAAAGTATCATGGTTAGTAGCGCTGGCAGGACAATTAGTGGTGCAAGCCGGAGTGGCTTTACTAAGAAGCATTGTGGCTCTTATGTTTTTACAAATTAAGCACTGGAGCTATGACAAGGTGTGGGGTGCTGGAATATGAGTGTGAGAGAATATATGACGTTACAACACAAACATTTACAACGCATGCTTTTACAACTCAGTGTTTACATCGCAACTACCATTACATCGCATGATTTTACAACGCATTTTTTAAACTACCATTACAACGCATACTATTACAACGCATAATACTTTTTGGGAAACAGTAGGGTAAGTGTTGGATAGTTTAGGAGAAAAATTACTATTCCCACTCCAGTCAGTGCAACAGCAGGGTATGTGTTGGGTAGTGTAGGGCTAAGAATTACTATTCCCAACTACCCCAAAACCTATACCCACCCTAAAACAAAAAAATCTCCACTACTAACTTAATAATGCGTTGTAATGGCATGTGTTGCAATGGCATGAGTTGTAATGGCATGCCTTGTAATGGCATGCGTTATAATGGCATGCGATGTAAAGGCAGTTGCGTTGTAACAGTTGCGTTGTAAAAGCAGTGCAATGTAATGACTGCGTTGTAATGGATGTTTCCCGTGTGAGAGGTAGACGTGGCAGAACAGCTCTCCCCTAAGCCACAGTTGAAGGATAGCCAAGCAAGTGGTGTACTGGCCCCCAGGGCCGGACCGAAACTGCAAACCAACCCTGGTAATTAAGTTGGACCAGCCCCGGCTGGGGGTGGTGGTGGGGTGGTGGTGGGAAACACTGCTGCTGCTTTTGTTTACAGGGGGCCAATATTTTAGCACTGCTGCTAAACCGACCCCCATCGGTTCAAAACCGGCCCCAATCGCCCCCAGATCTGGTCCCCACCCTTCCAGCCCACCAGGAAAACACTTGGTGCCGCTACAGCCAGTCCGACCGTATAGGGCGCTATGAGCCCAATCAACCTATCAGGCTCAAGCGACCGTCTGAGGGTGCGCGTCCGCAACATGAACTTTAGGACTTCAAAATGTATTGTGGGTGAAAACTAGTGTAACCGTACTGTTCAACTGTTTTAAGTGATTTACAAAACTGTTGAACTAAGTGTGCTTCAGAGTCTGAAGCAGGGGCGGATTGGCAAGGCGGGCATTCAGGAATGGGCCGAAGGGCCGATGCCTCAGTGCCCTCTGTGGGCCGTTTTTTTTCTCCCCTGTCCCAGTCCACAGAGAGTGGACTAGGAAAGGGGAGAAAAAAACCGGCCCACAGAGTGCACGGAGACAGAGACTGAGAAAATGAAAGCAGCCTCGCTGTGCGGCCAGACAGCGATTGTCAGCTGTGGGCTCTCCTTCACCCCTGCCCTGCCAAGCAATCAAGCTGAGGCTGGGCTGGGGAGGGGTGATTGTTTGCAATAATCGGCCTCCCTGGGGGCCAGGTGTTTCTCAGGCCTTTGAGCCATTTGCACCTCGGCGCCCATGCAGCCCAGAAACGGTGTTAGTCTTAACACCTCGCCCCCAGCCCTTCACATTCAGGGCACAGTGGGCGAGGCAGAATGGGTCTTGCTGTGGGGGCCTGGTGATGTTTGGAATTTTTTTTGTTTTATTTATTTATTTATGCGATTTTATATAGCGCGGACTTTACCGAAGGTGTCAGAGCGCTTCATACTAGGAACAGCAATAATACATGAGGAGAAAATTATAAGTGGACAAATTACAAAAGCAAACGTTAAGTTACATGAATCAAACGTGACAATAGTGAGCAACCAGAATACAAGAGGAGCAAACGATACATTACAGGAGGAAAAAGTGACATGTGTGCAGGTTACAAAAGCGTACAAAATACAAGTAGAGGTATAATACTGCAATTAATGGCAGACACTCCAGCACAAGAACAAACGTTACGTAGGCAATGGTGGCACTTGTGCAAGTATCTAAAGCAAACAAAAGTGAGAGGAGCAGACAGTGTGTTACAAGGGAAAAGTGACTTGTGCAAGTTACAAAAGGGTACCATACACATGAACAAGGGTAATACTACAGTAAATGGTAAACACTCAAACTGCCAGAACACACCGGGAAGGCACTTCCCATGCACCAGCTTCACCTCAGCCTCCCCCCTGGCTACCTGGCTACCTTGGATGACCCAGAAAGCTGTGTTTTGTGCTCCCCTGCCAGGACATTTTCCCAAGGCCTGGAGGGTTGATTAATTTACTAATTGCAGGGGCCTTACCTCTGTTCATGTGCTCCTGAGCTGAAGGTCTGGGGAGGGCTGAGTAGTTTAGTAATAGCAGGGGCTTTGCTGCTTTTCAGGTGCTCCTGTGCTGGAGGGCTGGAATAATTTTGTGACAAAAAGGGGCCTTGCTATTTTTTTTAGTTGCTCAGCGTGTAGGCCATTGTCACCTTGGCCCTGTGTCGTGTGCAAGAACAGTATCCTCCCACTTTCATTCCTTGTCTGTGCAAATGGTGTTTCATGAAAGGGCACGCCCCTTGAATGTGGGCCACGCCCCTTAAATATGGGCCACTTTTTTCGTCAGTGCCCGGGCCGAATTGTGATCCCAATTCGACCCTGGTCTGAAGGCACATTTTCTGTAGCTGAATGAGGAGTTCATGTTTGGGAATGCATGTGCAAGGCCGGCATGTGATGCTGATCATTTATTATCATTTGGATGCTCAATGTCCGGCACGATACCACTTCCTGTACTTGCTTATTGTTCGGGGAGAAACGCAGAAGGTCAAGGGTCAGTCTTCGTAAAGGCACCGGAAGTGGATACAACAGAGTCGCCACACACAGTGATCTTAGTCGAAATCCCACAGCCTTCCCGGGACTCCCTTTTGATCCATAGACTCTGCCCTGGGAGCTGTTTTACGGTCACATCATCTGGCACAACATAAATCTGTTAAATGAATTGAAATTAGCAGCGTCTGTTGTTAGTACTTAAGACAGGGCTGGTTCAATGAGCGGTGGAAGTCGCGGCTCGCTTTTGAGTGATTGGACTGACCCGGTCCAGCGAGAGACTAAACCCTTAAACATATGCGTCCCTTGCGGAAAAAGGTCACATTTCCTGATTTACTCCCTGATGCGTGTGTTGTGTTTAGCGAGAATGAAGGCCATGCTGCCAAAGAAGCAGCGTTGAGTTGCAGTAGGAGAGAGGCTCTTCCTGAGTATCTTTAACCCCTTGTGAATATTTCCTGTGAAGCTCCTTGAAGGTGTCACGGGGCAGGGCAACTAAGTTGTTGGTGGTGATGGTGGCAGGGGGTAGGGTGTATTTTAACAACTGGGCCTAGGTTTAATTTAGTTTACGAAACAGAACACCAGTGGTTGTTGGTCACTTTTTGTTATTTTTAATTTATTTACACAACATGGGTCGTTGGGTCCAAAATGGAGGTGAACGCCAGACATGCATTTTAAAAAAAAAAATTTTTTGTAATTTTGCATAATTTTGTAGGTATTTCATGTAATTTCCACAAAAGGAAATGATCCGAATGTCGCCCAGGCTTAGTCACAGCAGAACGCAGTGTCATCATCCTGTCCCTAGCATTTCCACTTTGACCAACTCATGTAAACTTCCTTACAGCCAGCTGACAATGGAATAAACTTCGCAGTTTTTTTGTTGTAGTTTTTTTTGTTTTATAAAGCGTGAACTATACCCGAAGGTATCAGAGCACATTACATGAGCACCAGTTGCGTTACAGATAGACACATTAATTTTTGTTAGGCACAGGAAGATTAAGTGATCTGCCCTGAATCACGGGATGTTGAGCGTCCCTGCCGAGACTCGAACCTCGTTCCGCCGCTCCGAGATCAACTGCTTTAGCCATTAGGGCACATAGGTTAAAGCCTACCAGACAGTGCACTTCTCTGGTTTCCTTACGACATCTGGGGACATTCAGAAATGTGTACCTGGGATTGCATGTCACCCGTTGCTTACGATTGGCTGTGCGGTTTATAACTCACATGCACTTGCTTTCTATTTGCTGGCTTTATTTGTTTTAGGCTGTCCAGCTTATTCCCTTACCCCAACCCTAATTTATGTATTTATCCACCAGCCCTGAATTTCGGTAAACAATCCTTTAAATCTTGCTCTCATCTTGTCATATTTGCTGTGCATTCAGAGACATAGGTCAAAATTCAAGCTGTGTCTTCCAGGGAGCTTGGTGTTTATTTTTCGCTCCCAGACTTCATAGTGAGAGGATTTATATGACACTCATGCTGGCTACGGGGTTTGCTCTAGTGTTATTATTTTCTAGCACAATTTTTTTTTAAATGTCTGTAAATGAACTGTGCAGGTATTTCAGAATATAGAAAGCACAAATGAAGCAATTTTTTGATAATTCTGAAGTGTGAGGGAAACAAAGATTTTAATACCATCAAACCAACTCACTACACTAGGTGATGACATTTTCACACATTATCATTTGTGCGCTGCATACCATACTTTTGTCAGTAAAACTGTATGTCGGTATTGGCAGTGTATTACCACATCATGCATACTCCACTTTACCCCCCTCCACTGTACTCTGCATCACAACACGCCACGGCACTGTACTCTGCACCAATCCACACCATGCCACTCCACATGTTTACAGCACTCTACTCTGCACCACTCCACTTTACTCCACTTCACTTGACGACTCTGTACTCTACACCCCTCTCCTCATTGCCAATGCACTCTACCCCACAATACTCTGGTAAGCACCACTGCCGTCTTAACCACTGCACTCTACACCAATCCACTCTACTCTAAAACAATCTACCCTAGCCATTGCACTGTAGACCACTCTATTCCACTCTACACCACTCCTGTATACCCCACTGCAGCCTACGCAACTCTGTTCTATGCTGCTTCACTCTATGCCACTGCACTCAATTTCACTTTACTCAAAACTAATGCCCTGTTTGCCATTGCACTCTATGCCACTCTACTCTACAACACTATGCGTCACTTTACTGTGCACCACTCTACACCACTGCACTCTATGCTAATGCACTCTTCGCCAATCTATTCTACACCAATGCATTCTAAGACACTTTATACTGCAACACTGCACTCTCTGCCACTGAGCTCAATGTCACTTTGATCTGTACCACTGTACTCTATGACACTACACTCTACCCTACACCACTCTACACCACTCTACTGCACTCTATGTCAATCCACTGTACACCATTGCAATCTATGCAACTCCTATCTACTGTGCACCACTGCACTCAATGACACTGCACTCAATGCCACCTTATTCTAAGCCTCTCTACTGTACTCTTCATCACTCTACTGTATGCCAGTGCATCCCACCCCACTCTACTATGCACTACTGCACTCTTTGTCACTGCACCACTCTACTCTAAGGCAAGGCACTCTGCCACTGCACTCTATGCCATTGCAAAATACTCTGCACCATTTTAGTCTACGCTACTCGACTGCACTCTAAGCCAGTGCAATCTACGCCACTACACTCTACCCCAATCCATCTAATCTACTGTGCACCACTGCAATCTACGCCACTTCACTCTACGCTTCGCTACTCTATGCCTCTTTACTCTGCACCGCTCTACTCTATGCCAGTGCACTTTACCACAATCTACTATTTCCCACTGCACTCTTCACCACTGCACCAAAGTGCTCTGCACCACTGTACTGTATGGCACTGCACTCTACACATCTCCTCTCTACTCTGCACCACTCCACTCTAGCCTGCACCACCCCACTATATGTCACTTCACTTTACTCTGTAAAAATCTACTCCTCGCGACTGCACTCTATGCCACTCAACTCCATTCTGCACCACTCCACTCTATGCCGATGGACTCTACACCACTTTACTCAAAACCAATGCACTTTTTCAATCTACTCTACACCACTGTACTTTAAGCCACTTCACTCTAGTCCACTCTACTCCACTCTGCAACACTCCACTCCACAGTGGTCTACTCCATTAAACTCTACTCCACTCTATCACACTCTACTCCACTCTATGCCATTCCACAACCCTCTACTCCACTCTATGCAGCTCTACAACACTACTCCACTCGATAATGCTCCATGCAGCTCCCTTTACACCACTCCATGTCACTTAACTTAACTCTATTCTACAACATACTATTCCACTCTATGCTACTCCACTCTATGTCACTCCAGTCTACCACTCCACTCAAGACCACACAAGTCTACAACACTCTATGCCTTTCCACTCTCCTACACTACTCCACTCTATGCCAGTTCACTCTGCAACAATCTACTCTGCTCTATGTCACTCTACTGTACAACACTGTGCCCCACTCTTCGCAACACTCTCTATGCCACTCCACTGAGCTCAGTGCCACTTTGATCAGTGCCACTGCGCTCTACTCTGCATCACTCTACACCACTCTACTGCACTCTATGCCAATGCACTCTACGGCAATGCGCTCTACGCCACTCTAATTTCTTCTGTGCACCACTGCAATCTATGACTCTACACCACTCCACTCTACTCTATGCTGCATCACTCTACTCTATACCCGTGCACTCTACCCTACTCTACTATCCACCACTGCACTCTTCGTCACTTCATCCACTGTACTCTGCACCCCTCTACTCTATGGCAATGCACTCTACCACTACTCTATGCCACTGCAATATACTTTGCACCATTTTAGTCTACGCCACTCGACACCAGTGCACTCTCTGCCACTACACTCTACGCCAATCCACTCTACACCTCACTAATCTACCGTGCACCACTGCACTCTACGTCACTTCAATCTATGCTTCTCTACTCTGCACCACTCTACTCCATGCCAGTGCACTCTACCACCCTCTACTATACCCCACTGTACTCTATGCCACTGAACTCTGTGCCACTGCACTCTAAACTATTGTGCTGTACCCTGCACCACTCCACTCTAGCCTGCACCACCCCACTCTATGCCACTTCACTCTACTCTGTAGCAATCTACTCTACACCACTGCACTCTACACCACTCAACTCCATTCTGCACCACTCCACCCTATGCCTTGCACTCTATGCCAATGGACTCTACACCACTTTACTAAAAACCAATGCACTCTATTTCAGTCTACTCTGCACCACTATACTTTATGCTGCTTCATTCTAGTCCACTCTACTTCACTCTATGACACTCTACTCAACTCTATGCTACTCCACAACACTCTACTCCACTCTATGCGGCTCTACAACACAACTCCACTCTGTGATGCTCCATGCAGCTCCCTTTACGCCACTCCATGTCACTTTACTCCACACTGTTCTACAACATACTATTCCACTGTACTCCACTCCACTACTCCACTTCACTCTATGCCACTCCACTCAACGCCAATCAATTCTACAACACTCTATGCCATTCCACTCTCCTACACTATTCCACTCTATGCCACTTCATTCTACAACAATCTACTCTGCTCTACGCCACTCTACTGTACAACACTCTACTCCACTCTTAGCAGCAACCTCTATGCCACTCCACTGTGCTCTGCACCACTCCACAAATCTCTATGCCACTCTACTCCCCAGCACTGTACTCTACAACACTCTACTTCACTCTATGCCACTCAACTCTACTCCACTCTACACCCTTCCACTCTATGATGCTCTACTTCCTCCATGACAATCTGCAACACTATACACTCTCCACTCTTTTGCCACTCCATGATTCTCTACGCCACTCTACGCCCAGGGGCGGCTCCTCCACTATGGCAGAGGAGCGTCGCCCCACTGCTTTTAAACAGTGTGAAGTAGAGGTAAATCAAATGATAATAACTTTAAGTTATTATCATTTTATGCTTCATGAAGTGTCTATAAGGGAGGAGCATATTTTAATACAGGCGGGTGGAGGCAAAACCCACCAGCAAAAAAAGGGGTGGAGATTTAAATGTTGCAACCATATTGGTTAAATGTTTTAAATTGCTGCACGGCCTACCAAATGGTTACTGCTTTTGAAAGAAAGGAACGCAAACTCAGCCCACCTAAGGTGCAGCTCGTCAAGATTGTCCACCCGTCTTTTCAAATAAATGTGTCATTTATTTATATATGTTGAATTAAGTCTAATAATACACTGCTTGAGGTAGTGGGACCTAAGGAATAAGGAAAACATATAGCCCATGTATTTGTATTTGAATTAATTTGAATTGCATATAAAATGCCAGACCAAATTTTGCTTCTAGGTGCGACAGAAATGATGAAAAGGACAAGCAATGAGTGAAACTCATAAGAACAATTTTAGGCAGCACTACAAATCACATAGTCGGATACAAATTACACTGACATAAGATAGTCATATGCAATAAAAACATTTTCAGTTTGTGTATGGAGAGTAAGATTCTGAAAATGCATAGGTACATTATTTCCTTGCCTGGCTCCACCAAAAGTAAACATCTCATTGTTAGATTTAATATGTACCCCTTGTTAGCCAGATTGACCACTACCACGTCTTGTCAGAGGGCTATATGATTATATTAAGACAAACGTAGGGCTCTCCAGATCTTCTAACCAGATCTTCTAAGTGACAATCAGGTTTTGTGGGGCTATACTTTCAATCCAGAGACCAGCTGGTTACTTTGGCCATAAACTATGGCACGAAGTGTAGCTGACATGTTCGATTCCCTAATAATAACTCCTCCCACTTCGATAATGCACAACATACTGCTTAGTTTACTTACTAGAGACTGTAGGGCTCACCGGTTAATAATCGAGGCATAGTGCAGTGTTGCCCTTGCTGCTAATGCATGATACATTTACCTTGGAAGAGTTTTACGCAAGCATCTGCACAGCTGATTGCTTGTTGAAATTAAATATTGTCTCCAAGCATCTGCCAATGAGGTATATAATAAGGTAGTTGGGACAATCATATGCCTTACCATGAACCTCACCACTGGAGAGGCTTAAAGAGCTTGAATTTTAACCTGGCTCCTGAGCACCATGAATTTGGACTGCTAGATAGCCTGCAAGACTATCAGCCCTTCTTGGAGCAAGCCAGGGCTTTATTAAGAGATTGAGGTGATTGACTGGCTGCATTCATATTCTTGCCACTTGCCTTTCCTCAGGTGTACCATGAATTCCTAGTTCATTATATCCTCTGATGTACTCAAAATGTTGATGCCATCCATTAAGTGCAATAGAGTTGTCCGGGAACATTGAGCATAGTTAGCAGACCTGTGCTCTAATGGGCCTTTACATGGAATTACCATGAACCAGGTAGCACACCTGCAAATAATTTTTGTTAAAACACAGTGTGAAGAGTGGGCAGGGCCTTGGAGGGGCAGGGCCTCACTCTGATAAGTAACTTAGAGGCACACCCCTCACACCAAACCCACTCCTTTAAAAGTAAAAACTTGCTTAGGCTGGCCTCCCTTTAAATGACTGCACCTATCTAAAGCCTTGAAAGACAAGATGGAAATCCACTCTTTGCAGTAGTATCAGACTCGTGAGAAAGGAACCAATATTGTGTACCTGAGGTAGCAAGTGGACAGCAAATACCCTCACGTTCTACCCTCACTACTTCCTATGTGTTGCCTCTGATGGTGACTTGGTGCCAGGTCCATAATTGGGTTGTAATACAGGATCCACAGTTTGGTGGTCTCTGATGACATTTTGTAGAATGGCAACATTTATTTATTTATTTATTTATTGAGCTTTATATTGCGCTGACTAAATCCTGAGGTATCAGAGGACTTTACATGAGGAAGAAACATTGTTTCAGAACATGGTTACAAAGTGACATCAGTTACTAGAGAGTAGTTACAGGAATTATATGAGTGCAAAAGCATAGTATAAACATGAGGAAAAAATAGGCAAGGGAAGAGAAGAATTAGGGTAGAAAGGGAAGGAATAGGGGAGGCAGACAGAGAATAATTGAGGGATGAGGAGGGGAAGGATGTAGGAGGCACAACTGGAAGATGAGGAAAAACAGTGTCCGACGTCCGGCTGGGTAGGTGACGGCCGAGGGGTGAACCAGAGCCAAACTCGTCTATTTTGCATTGCACAGGAATGAGCTGGAAGGTCCTTTGGTAGCCCCTAAATTGGTATCCCTTGGCTGAGATTTAAGAAGGGTGAAAGATGTCCCCCTTTCCACTGAAGAAATCCCCTGTTACAAAACTCTTTGCTGCATTCTTCTTACTGGCCAATCTGAAATAGCAAGCCCAGCATAACAGTAATGCGTGGAGGCGGCTTTGCAGTAATGGTGTTATAATGTGGTAATGAAGTAAACCAAGTTATATCAACACCCAGGCCTAGGCATGTAGTTAAACATACACCAATATATTTTCATACATGTCCTTAACCCAATGACCAGGTTTATGAGCTGCAGTATATTTTAGGGGGAAAAAAAGTCAGCTGGTACCTTTGTAGGGTTCTTTGACTGAGCTGTTATGGGGATTTTGGCTGTGGGGAAGTTGCAGGTGAGAGGTGGGACCATGAAACAGTATTCCTCAAGGAGCAAAATCAGCTGTTGCTTTTGCGGGCCAAAAAGATATGACTTAGAAAGGGAACTAGATGAAATGGGTCAAATGAGTGCATTGCACTAGGGTATTACACTAGCACTAGGGTATTACAGTAGCATTCCATTGGTTTCAGATTAAGTACACCTTCTTTCTGGAAACCATCAACGATGTCACTGATTAGCCAACATATTGTAATGACTATTGTTTACTTACCAATCCGAGGTGGGTGGGATACATGTATTATGTGTTAGGGGGCTTTTATTGCCCAAAATGCATTGGTATAAAACACATATTTCACAGGTAATAAGGTAAGATAGACTGTAGTTCACAATTTTCTGTGAAGTATGGGTTGCGTCATCATAATGACAGGTGCTAGGAGTATGTGGCATTGAAGACCAAATGGTGCAGTTAGGTTATCTAAATTAAACAGCAAAACAGGATATTAGTTTCAGCTGAAAACAACATGTTTTGTCAAATCTGCACATTTTTTGTCAAATTATGTGAAAATCCATAACTAAGCAGTAAACATAGCAAACCATTAAACCCGTAAATCTACTGCCCCTCGCATTTCTCTGTTGCTTTACCAATAATTTATGTATGAAAAGTAAACCAAACTGAACTATTCTAATTCTATTCAGTTGTCATTGCTAGCTGCAGTTTTAAGAAAGCAGCCTTTTCCAGCTTGGTTTAAAAAAATAAAATGTTATTATAACAATAGATAACTCGTTGTGGTGTAATATAATCAAAAATTGCCATTGGGGGAATCTACTGACCTGACATTAGCAAACCACCTGCCCTTCAGTATCATGGTTTATGATGTGTCCAGAACCCACCTACCTGTATATCTATCTATCTCTCTCTCTCTCTCTCTCTCTCTCTCTCTCTCTCTCTCTCTCTCTCTCTCTCTTTCTCTCTCTCTATTTTATATATATATATATATATATATATGTTTTATATATAAATTCAGAGAGATAGATAGCCAGACAGAGAGATAGATAGATAGATAGATAGATAGATAGATAGATAGATAGATAGATAGATAGATAGATAGATAGATAGATAGATAGATAGATAGATAGATAGATAGATAGATAGATAGATAGATAGATCATAATAAACAAAATCCTAAAATTCATCACGTAGGGTGTAGAATGCAACCATGACTCCTTTGTCCATCAGCTCCTATTTATGATCTCAAGCATGGCATCAGATATGATAATATAAGTTACAGCTTCACTTACATCAGTAATGTCGCATGACATCATTCAAGTGCGTGCATCTCAAAATATAATATCAGTGATATAATTGACAATGCTATTTAGAACGCAATGGTCATAGTCAATGTATATTGGAATGGGATGTATGGACCTAGCCCACCCCTAGCTGGTGAATGTTTGTTTTTTATACATGGCATATGTATTAATGTTTAGCATCAGCACACAATACAGCGCAATACAGCAAACACAGAAAAGAATCATTAAAAAAAAGAAATTACGTTAGTTGAGGGAGCCAGTGGGGTTTCTTCCACTAACACACTTCCTGATTCTCAGCTCTATGCCTTGTGATTCTGCTTGATGCTAAGCAGAAGTCCATTTCCTGCCTCACGGGATGACTTTTGCCTCATTATTTATTTTACTGCACAACATGTGCTCTATTAGACAGATAACTCTGTTTCTGGCTGGGCCTAAAAAAATCAAGTACCACTCTATACAGTCATACACTCATTAGTCTATATTGATTTGACATTACACTCTGATAAACACCTATATTTTTTTGGACAGAGTTAGCACCTTTGGGCAAGCATGAGACGTGTAGGAAACATCTGTGCATTGTCAGAGGCTTCAAAAAACATGTGAGTACTTCTGTCCATCACTTTGGCTTCCAGGATTTGAATTTTCTAATTGTGAGCATAAGTACTAATGATATAGCTTATCGTGGCTTTAGATCTATCTCGCTATTAGTTTTGAAACATTAGGAAATGTGGTCCTACTGTGGCCAAAGTGTCAAATGTAGGCCAACTAAATATGGTGACCCCAGGACTGGACTGGCCATTGCGGGCACCGAGCATTTCCCCGGTAGGCCGCCAGGGTAGAGGCCTGTTTTGGACCTCTAGGAATCTGTTTTTGTTACTGGGCAGTTTTGCAGCATAGCTGCAATATCGGCCACTGTAATAACAAGCATTGGAAATGCAATAGGTCTCGCAGCATTAGAGTTAGTGCTTTTAGAATTGTTTATGGGTTTTTTTGTAAATCTTTAGCATTTTTTTTTCCTGTAGCCAATGCTAAAGAATTAAAAAAAAAAAGCCATAAACATTTCTAAAAGCTCTAACTCAAATGCTCCGAGACCTATTGCACTGTGTGAGGGTGAGGGGTTGAGGGTGAGGGTGGGTGAGGGTGAGTGAGGGGTTGAGGGTGAGTGAGGGTGAGGGGTTGAGGGTGAGTGAGAGTGAGGGTGAGTGAGGGTGAGTGAGGGTGAGTGAGGGTGAGTGAGGGTGAGTGAGAGTGAGTGTGAGAGTGAGTGAGGGTGAGGGTGAGTGAGGGTGAGTGAGGGTGAGGGTGGGTGAGGGTGAGTGAGGGTGAGTGAGGGTGAGGGGTTGATGTTGAGGGGATGAGGGTGAGTGAGGGTGAGTGAGGGGTTGAGGGTGAGTGAGGGTGAGTGAGGGTGAGTGAGGGTGAGTGAGGGTGAGGGGTTGATGTTGAGGGGTTGAGGGTGAGTGAGGGTGAGTGAGGGGTTGAGGGTGAGTGAGGGTGAGGGTGAGTTAGGGTGAGGGGTTGAGGGTGAGTGAGGGTGAGGGGTTGAGGGTGAGTGAGGATGAGTGAGAGTGAGAGTGAGGGTGAGTGAGGGGTTGAGGGTGAGTGAGGGGTTGAGGGTGAGTGAGGGTGAGTGAGGGTGAGTGAGGGTGAGTGAGGGTGAGTGTATGTGACTTTAAAAAGACCTGTAGCTAAGACGGCTTCGTGGCGGCTATTGCGTTTTCCAACTTGTTTTCATATAATATGACTTGTATAATATCAAAATTCTGCAGAAAAATAAAAGCTGGATCAAAAACAAAATCTCACAAACATCATGATTTACACAAAAACTATGATGGAAATTGTGCGAATCAGAGGTTAGCTTTGAAAACACATCGACGGCTAAGGGCTATAATTATACAACCCAGGTGTCAAAAAGCCTTCAACCCTGTTAACAGCAATATTGGTTTAAAAAAAAAAAAGGTTACGAATCTGCAGTAACGTTATTACGCGTTTGAAAACATCTGAAATCTTCCTGGAGGCACAGAAAAACTCAACTCTTTAATCGTGTTTACAATATAAATGCCAAGCCATCCAAAGAGTGATTAGATAGCTAAGGGTCCCTTAAAATTCAAAATGAAAGAGCAAAATGAACTTAACACAATTGTGTCCCTTTGTAAACAAGCCGCCTTATGCACCCGGATGTCGCGACAATCTTTTACACAGTAAGAAAACCAGCCAACTTCCACTAGTTTTCAGCACCCTAATGCATTCTTCATAGGCGATATTTTCCCCTACACAGCGAAGAGTTACGAAAATTCGACACAAAAGGACGTTCCAGAGGTATACTGAATTAAAGGGCTTCATCCGTTTCATCCGTCCACTACTTACACAACCAATTCAGCCTAACAACCGTTCTCTGTTGTGGATATTTTTAACGAATGCATTTTGTATGTAGTTTCGGAACTTCCGGGTGGAATACCAACCAATGTCACTGCCCAACACTTTCAGGAAGTAGGCGGTACTGCTAAAATGAAAGACGGCCTGGCATTGTAGCATTGAAGGCACAACACCCAATCGTAGTGCACGCCACACAATTTCGAAGTGCTGGTTGGCTGTGGAGTCTGCACTCTTTCTTTGTCCGAGCCGGTTCAGGTTGGTTATAAGAAAACGATCCAAAACCATCAACATCTGTTGCCAGTTGAGTCGCACAACTAACGTTACTTTTGCATAGGATGAAAACGTAAAGCGCATTTCTTTATAACGCAAGAACGGTTCATTTTAGGTTATTGTCTTGTTACATTGAGTGCCTTTATTTAGAAGTGCTTATTTCAAAACATGAACCTAGGAAAACAAGACGGAGGGAAGAGAGGGGAGGGGGGAGGAGAAATGCGACACAGCGGGAAGGGGAGGGGGCGGAGCGGGTTAAATTAAACTAAATGGCGTGGGGGGTCAAAGACTACCTAACTCAGACCAAAATTAAGAAATTCGAGAAAGACCTGAAGAGATTCAGCTATTCTAAAACTTACCCGTACTCGGAGGACGACTACACCCCCCCCAAAAAAACTTTTGACAACTCAGACAACAGCTCTGTCTCAAGCACCTCTAGCAACTCCAGCACAGGATCCAACACATCAAGAGGAAGAGGAAGACGGGGACAACATTGGCAACAACCATGGCAAGGCCCCCAAAACCAAAATTACGGGCCACCACCGCCCCTTCTAGGGCACTTCCCACCTCCTTACTTCGGATACCCACACATGTATCCCCAAGGCAACATGCCGTTCTTCCAAGGGAACCAAAACCCACGGTATCCTTTTTTATCCCAGGGCAGAAGAGGCCGGGGCAAGAGACGGAACTCGGGGCATGTCCAATGGACCCCAGAGGAAGAACCTGTGAGCGCCAACACAAGAAACAAAACCAGGGAACAACCGGGAACCAGCAAATAACACCTCAACACCCACTGGTGTTCAACCTATCAGATACTCAGTTAACAACAGAAGAAATGGAAGTACTCAACAAAGGCCTTTCATTTGTCCCCACTCCCAGGCTAGACATGTTCAAATTACACGTTGAGCTTGCCGAGTTCTTCAGAAAACTTAAACTTAAAGCTTTCTTTGAGAAAAAGGATAACATCATGTCGGAGACAACAAGCACGCCAAATGAGACAGGCTTGAGAATGAAATCCACCTTCACCCCTCCACCGGGTAGCATCCCGGTCGAAATCCTGACGTTCGAACAGGCAGTCTACACCGATATACAAAACCTTCAACAAAAGGACACCTTCAACAACCTATCCAACAAAGATAGAAGTACCATCCAACGCCTACAAAGTGACCCCACCCTGGTGATCAAACCAGCTGATAAAGGGGGAGGAATAGTCCTGATGAATAAAACAGACTACGACCTCGAATGTAAGAGGCTCCTCAGTGACACAAGGAACTACAAACGCCTCACCAAAGACCCGACTGAACAACTTCAAGTCACCATCAACCAACTGGTCACCAACGCTAAAGACAACGAACACATCTCTAAACAAGAGGCGGACTACCTTTGTCCCAAAGAAATAAAGACCCCTTACTTCTATACGGTCCCCAAGATACATAAAGGTATCTCCCCACCACCCGGGAGACCCATCGTATCGGGGATCAAGTCACTCCTAGAGCCCCTATCTCGGTTCTGTGATTTCTTCCTAAACCCACTCGTCCAAAAGACCCCCTCTTACATAAAAGACACCAAACACCTTCTTAGTGTGATTCAAGAAATTGATTTTGACCCCACCACAGAACTCATGGCAGGACTAGACATAGAAAGCCTATATACTAGCCTACCACAGGACGCTACACTCCAAGTGTTACATGATGTCCTAATGACAAGCCCTTGGGAATACAACACCCCCCGAAGCTTCATCTTAGACTGCGCGGCTCTGGCTCTCAAAGAGAACTATTTTGAATATGAAGGCACGCACTACTTGCAGACGAATGGAACGTCTATGGGCAGTGTTTTTGCCCCTAGTGTGGCAGGATTGTACGTGGCCCACTTTGAAGACACTCACGTACAACAACCCACCAACCCTTTCTCTGCCAACATACGTATGTGGCGCCGGTATATCGACGATATACTCTTAATATGGAAAGGAAACCAAGAATCACTGGACAATTTCATGCTCTGGGTCAACCAACTGGACCCCTACTTACGCTTCACATGCACCAGCAGTGCCACTGAACTACCCTTCCTGGACCTGAACATCAAACCTGAGAATGGGAAGCTTACCACCACCACCTACTACAAACCCACAGCAAGGAATTCACTGCTCAGATTTGACAGTTTTCACCCTCGACACCTGAGGGAAAACTTGCCCTATGGGCAGTTTCTGCGTATCAGGCGCAATTGCAGTAACATCAAGGACTATAAACAACAGTCCAATGACCTGGTACACAAACTCAGGGACCGTGGTTATCCTACCAGGATAATAAATCAAACCCGCAAAAGAGCAAGGAATCAAAACCGAGAAGCCCTCCTGGAAAACTACGACAAACCTGAGGAAGAACCAGTCCTTACCTGTGTAACAACGTACAACACAGCATCGAACCAAATTTCCAACATTATACAACGGAATTGGAAAATTATCAACTCAGGCACCAGACAATGGGAAAAACCACGTTTTGCTTACAAAAGAGCCACCAACCTAAGAGATCAACTAGTCAATACCAGGCCACGCACGACCAATCAGAACAGAGACAACACAATTGTTAATGCATGGGGCCTGCCCAAAATCACCGGACACCAACCCTGCAACAACTGCAGCGTATGCCACCTTACATCTCCGTCAAAAACACTCAATCTGGAACCTGGCAAAACCTGGACGCAGCGAAATTTCACTAACTGCAACTCTACCAACCTAGTCTACCTGATAACTTGCAGATGCGGCCTGAGATACATTGGCATGACCACTCGCAAGGTACGCACAAGAATGACTGAACACAGGAGTACAATAAGATGTGGGAAAAATATCAGTAAACTCACAGATCACTTCCTGACCCACAACCACACACCAAATGACTTCTCCTGGACTGTCATTGAGAAATTTGACAATGCCAAAGACGAGAGATTCCTCCTACAAAAAGAGCAGCGTTGGATTTACCGCTTAGCCACACACATCCATGGCCTGAACGATGCCATTCCATGGAATAGCCTAACAGTATAACCATAACATGCCCACTAATACAGCTCGGGCTGTGAGCCAATGAAAACCTCCCCGGTCCGATTCTACTAACCAACTCAGTAGCACCTGGCACACCACGTGAGCCTCTGCATCCATACCACTCCCTATGGCTTAAAACTGGTGCCCCTGCTCCCTTGCATGAGCGCCCTCCTTGACCCTCTCTCTCCAACTAGTGATCCCTTTCTCTACTTAGTATATCCTAAGCACGATGGGTATTACCCATTCTCCACACAGTGGCCCAATACTTCGTTTATTATGACCCTCTGGCTAGCGCATATTCAGCGCCTACACACACCTGTTCACTTACAGGCTGTTCACATTGCCCAGCGCTCGCGTTGTCAATACACGCGTCAGCGCTCGCGTTGGCATCACACTCGGCGACGCACCACGCATGCGCATAAGAGACCGTTCCTGCGCATGCGCATTGACGCGCACCTTGCTTCCGCGCATGCGCGAGCCCACACGCTGCTTCCCTGCACATGTGCAGACCGCCGCAGCATGACATGGCGATCTACGCCAATACCTCCTTCTCTTTCTACTCTAACCAGGTGAAATAGATTACGATAAGAGCATAAAAGACACACAATGCGGCCCATTCACTGCATTTCGGGCGCCGCGGATGGACGAATAGGTCCCAGGAGGAACCAGACCGAACTACTCGTGAGTAACCCTCTAATCCTGCAAATGGGGTAAGCACTTTCTCTCCCTACAGGTTAGAAAGCCTTGCATGTCTCATTTTTATCCCTACAGGGTCTCTTTCTCTGCCAGGCGACCCATGAGGCTTTTTACATTGAAATAACAGAGTGAGGACCTAGTACCATTACTTTCCTGTACCTCACCTTGTGATTTCGTTTTTAGCCCACCACCCCTCACTAACGGTTCAATATACCCTCACAAGCTCTATGGAGTCCCCATGAGCTCACCATAGCCGCATATAGGTCGAACACCACCTTATAAGCCGGCAAAAAGTGGTTCTTTTACTTAATGCAACCCTAACATGACTCTTCCTTGTACGTCTTGTCTTTGTCCTATGTGTTCTGTGTAGAAAAGCTTGAGGGAATCCCCCTCTAACAGTTACAGCGCCTTAGCGTGCGCGACACATAGAGAAAATAACAACACTCACTTAATATAGTTTATTATAATTTTGCACTTTTCACCCTCTTTGGTCCTGAGGAAAGCCAGCTTACAACAAAAGGCACTGGCTGAAACATGTAGACCACACTGGACGCTGGAGGTCATTGTAACTCTCCCTTAAAACGTCCTATTGCCTTTTTAACCTGCTAACAGAGGCCCAGTTTATTAAATATTGCTAAACCCTCGGGTGCTGGGACCTCCTGGATAGCATTTTAATTTCTCACCTTCACACCCCTTCACTGCACACTCAGCAAAATACCAGCTCCGCAGTCACCTGGCGTTGAAGCACACCCGGGGCACATTCGGTGCCACTGTGGTGGGCCCGATGATGAAGCATGCCACCGACTAGGTCGGTGGGTGAGGGCTTTCAAAGGAAAACAGTGTTTTTTCCGCATATCGTTACTGCTGACGTACCTGAGTCTCCAAAATATTTCCCTTAAACTAGCTAGCCTTTATTGATTGATATAAATTAAACTAAAGGCAGGCAGGGGAGGAGAGTAGGAGGAGGAGGGGGGAGGAGAGTAGGGGAGGCACGGCCTAGCGGCAGGTAGGCAGGGGAGGAGAGGAGGAGGGGGGAGGAGAGTAGGGGAGGCACGGCCTAGCGGCCGTGCAATCAAGTAGTGAGGGGGCGGAGCTGGGGGAGGCTGTGAGAGAGAGTAGGCGGCTGGGGGCATGTGCACGCGCATTTAAGCTCAATGCGCATGCGCATTGAGCTTAAATTTCTCGTGCACTGCAAGGAATCGCCACGATTCCTTGCAGTGTGGATAAAGAGCGGATAAGTGCCAATACTCTCGCCTTGCTCGATGCGCATGCGCATCGACAGGCGAGACCTAAAAACTGCAGCTAGGAGACGGGAGTGGTGCTTCCAAGTAGCACCCCAGCCCCAGGGCCTGGTCGAGCTATTTGCCAGGGACGGTTTTGATTTCCCACAAGCATATGGCTGCCACATTACAAGCCTACTGCCTCCTCATCCACTCTTTGAAGCACCCCCGGCTGTTTTAGAGGTATACAAAAAATAAACACATAGATATATAACTGCACAATGTAGCATTCCGAGACTATTTTGCGAATTTAGAACTTCTCCCGGGATCCAGCCGATGCAATGAGACTCGAAACACACCAGCATTGAAATAAAAAGCTTTAAAACATAATAATGTTCTTTATATATAGCTCGAACGCAACAAACTCTAAATTATCTAATAATAAATGTTATCACAGTGTACCTCAAGAATACTCTTTCTATTGAGAACAGAAAGAGCAAGAACAAAGTTGTTTTTGCTGTGATGACTATCAAGTTAGAGGTTGCTAACCTTTAAAAGAAATATTAATTTCCCCTTTGCCATATTTGTTTGTCATTTTTCCAGCCATCACAACTGGAAGTCAATGCTGCTAAATGTACGGACAGGCGTTCTCTATATGGTTCCTGTCAGTATATACAAGACAACTTTATGGCCCCAAAATGGCTGTTCTTGCAAGCAGGACCATATCAAGCTGCTTGTTAGGACAAACTGAAGCTAACGACGTCATGAAGGCTACACTGCCAGTGTCTGTTCAGTGTCTTGGAATGTAAACCTATGCATAGCTGCGTGGCTGTAGGGTCATATTAGGAAGCGCGCAGCATGGATCCTTCCAGCACTTCCGCCATGACAGCATGCAGTAATGAGCAGAGTGGAATGAAAGCACATCGACTTGACAATAGGCATGCATGCTGCTTGTCTCACATTCCGGCTGCTACTGTATCCTGTCACCTGGGTCATTTCTCGAGTACAGGGGATATCTTACAAGGTCCAAAGTCACTTGGCAACAGTTTGCGCATTAAAAGTGTGTCTAAGGGATAGTGATGAAAGCAAGAAGTTACCTCAGCTAAATACTTGCCAGAATACTATGCACAGCTTCAAATCGTGAGATTGAACATTTTTTCCTGGTAAAGTAGACAGTGCACCATTATTATTTTTTTTCTTTTTATCACCAGCGAAATGCAGAGTCAAACAATCCTTTACTTTATCAGTCACAATGTTCTGCTTTGTCGTGAAACAAGAGACAACTCGACACAGCATGGCCTGGTCTTCTCAGCTTACAAGAGGCTGC
Organism: Lissotriton vulgaris; assembly: GCF_964263255.1. Lineage (NCBI taxonomy): Eukaryota > Metazoa > Chordata > Amphibia > Caudata > Salamandridae > Lissotriton > Lissotriton vulgaris. The sequence continues at coordinate 261,297 of NW_028244032.1, forward strand.
TGGAAAGGTTTTTCGGGAAGAATTTGGTTGCTCAGGGATATCCAAATGAGCCTCCTTACCTGAATCCCTGCAATTCTCATGGGCCCAGGCAGTAGAAATACCTCTGTGAAATTCTGGGAATATAGGGATTAACAGTGAGAATTGCATGGAATATTCCGGATCACCTGATAATCCCCCCCCCCCCCCCGCCCCATCCTGAGCTAGGCAGATTTAAGGTAGGGCGATACAGAGACCAGAATTTTTCACTCTTACCAGTATCTCCCTGCCGAAGAAATTAACTCCCCATAATGGAGAAAAACGTACAGGACCTCACATTTATGTGGCTTTTGCCATTTCTGGAGGCTTTTCCATTCAGAATTACCACTTGCTCTAAGCAGGTGGAAAATGTGAGAGGGGGCAACAGGAGACCTCTGTGCAGATGTTGGGGGTGGGACGTGAGGAGGTCCAATATCAAGGAAGCTTCGGGATTTCTGTGGAGAGTGTCTCATGCATTCCAGTGCTGTTGAAATGGTCTGGTGGCAACTAGGTTGAGCATTTCTGACCCTGGTGCTGTGCCTGGTGGTTTTAGCTGGTGCATTTTCACTAATCGCAAAATCTGGTTCGATGCTCCGGCACCTGGTATTCTCAGAGGCTCTAATACCAGGCCACATAACATTGAAGAGGATGGTATTCCCTAGAGATACTGTTCCACCCAACTCATAATTCGGTCCCACAGGGGAATATACAGGGCGAGTTTATGGCCTCCTCATAATCACAAGACGAGCAATGGAAATCTGCATTGATCACTTTTAAATTACAGAAATAATGAAGACTTTAGGGATATCTGATCCCATTTTATTGTCTAGTTAAACTGTAGTCTGATGAGCACTTGAAGTGATGGAGAAACCTCTTAATGTGCTGTGTTGAAGCTCATAGGTAAACTGGGCCCACTGGGGTCCTTGCGTAGGGGCGAGCCTCACCCCACAAGTGCATTCATTCCTCTATCAAGCTCCTAATTAAGTAGCTGTCTGCTGCATATAACCAAATGAAGCGTACTCGTAATTCACTATAGACTGCTTACCTGATTCAGCGAAAACGAGCAAGTGTGTGAGTATTTTTGATCAAATGAATGAATGGAAGTCTTGTACTATACCCAGGGGCGTAGCTAGAGCTTGTGGCGCCCGGGGCTATCCCTCAGATTGCCGCCCCTTTGGTGGAGAGGGGGGGTGCGGGGGAAAAGGATGGTGAGCACTTGTAAGATCCCCGAGAGACACGTAGTATTGCTGCTAATAGTTACCTCCATCATGATGCAAGTTACATGCACATACATGACATGGTCAAAGGCTACACAGTTGAATACACCGGTGACTGGCAGTACAAATGGGAACACACACACTTCATTATCTATCGGGGACATCCATCAGAAAGCTGTGTGAACAATTACCCCTCAGCACAATGCAAACATGAACATACATGACACTGCTTTGCACCTGTTTCAAAATGTTAAGAGTTTCCCCATAATCAAATGGGTGTAATTTCTGGTATTTATATGTTTCCTTCATCTTTATTGAGGGATTTTAATTTTGCCCCTGAGAAAGTGGGACTTCTAGACGTTGAAATGTCACTCATAATTACAAAGAAATTCTGAAAGTACCATACATAGCAATCTGAAACCATGGCAGCTATATTGGATGAGCCACAGAGTGAGCCACCCACCCCTCTGAATCTGTTGCTGCTCTCCTCTTACCTCACTCGCTCCAGGCAAGGTCTATGGCAGGCAGGGGTGGTTCCAGGGTTTTCAACTTTGTTCCCCTATTAGTACTGATTCTACCTATTCATCCAACATGCGTTCTTTATTTAAGCACAGTAGTGGATGAAAAACCATAGCTGCCAAGGTTTCAGATTGCTGTGTGGCATTTTCATAAATTCAGCGTAATTATGAGTGACATTTCAACAAATATGAGGGACACTTTGTCGCAACCAAAATCAAGCAATGAAAAACAGGAAAACATATAAATATGAGCAGTTAAACCCATTTGAGCAACAAGACATTCTAAGAAGATGTTAAAACTGCTGGAAAGCAAAGCACCAGAAACTGAAGCACCTAGTTCTGTTCTAAACTGATCGTACTGTTATAGAAAACGAGGACTCATGTCTGCACCACTCATTTATAGTGTGTGCTGTGCCACTGCAAACAAAAGAATGTTTCTGTAAATTTTAGCGGCCAGTTATTGTAATGGGTTAGATTATGTTTTTAAAAAAAACTGCACAGTTTGCTTGCCACTTGCTCACCTCAGGTACAGAGAATAACGACTGCTGTAGTGGGGGATAAACAGAGAGGGGGGCGGATAAGGACTGTTTTTCATGGGCCCTCCCACTTGAAAGCAGTAGCACACCTCAACGTTCGCTGGGGTACGGAATGTAGCCACGGTGCACTGCAGACTCCACTACCGAAATTTTGAGCAGGTGTACTTTAATTTCTTCTGCTCTAACGTAAAATAACAAGCTTTACCTAGACTGCTTGGTCGTTATAAATGTGGCCTAATCAAATGAGTAAAGGGACATTCCTCAATGCCCCCCTCGAACTCCCACTCATTCTTTGAAATTGGTCTCTTTTTCCATCTAAAAGGTCTCAAGATAGAGATGTGCACACTTTTACCTTGATTGTTATTTTGGCTCTGCGGCCAAGGGCACTGAGTGAGTCAAGAAAGATGTCAGTGCGTGGGGGTGGCGCTTAATTGCAGATTGCCCCATCCGGACTCAATAATATCAAAGCGGAGCCGCACAGTGCATCTATCAGAAAGTGTGGATACTGCTGTGTAAATATTTCCTGACCCAGTCTGGCACCTTGGGGTATTTTAAAAGTGCGGAATCTGTAGTGAGCTAGGGAATCCACCCAAAAAGCATTACTGAAGCAAAGCAACGTATTCTTCAGGATTACTACTGACTTCTCGGAGGCCTGAGGATTGTCAAATCTGTGTGCTTCATTGATGTGTTTTAATGAGTCCCACTTTCAGTGAAGCGCTTGTGTTACATTCTGTTCTTTACACAACTCATGCACTCTTCTATATGTTTTTTTTGGACCCGAGTTGATTGTTTTCCACTTCCCACAGGTGACAGTTAGGAGTAGATTGGCCGTTCAGAAAACCCTTTCAAATTTCGTGTGCAACCTCCGTAATGAAACGAGTAAAGGGACATCAGTTTTATTGAAAAGCACTGACAGTTTAACAAGTTCAGATTTTTCACTTACTTCAATTCGGGGCAGGCGACGAGCGAAGATGGCGCCATGGCAATTGAATATGTGCCCCCAACCCGGGCTGGGACATGATCAGTCAGCAGCCCGCCAGCAGGCTCTGGTCGGGCCCGGCCCCGAGTTGGTCGATACACTGTTGCAATCACGTGACCACGCCACGTGAATGCCATGTCCCTGACCGGCTTGCAGCATCTATGCTATAAGGAATACTTATTTATGCAGCCAACGCAGCAATGAGCCACCGGGTCGGCGCAACAACACTTCCCCAAATAAATTATAAATGCGGCCGCAACGGGCCTCCAGTGCTGCACGGCCGGCCGCCTCAAAAAGGGCGCCGCCAGGGGCGGACCGCCCCCCCCTAGCTACGGGGCTGACTATACCGCTCTATGTTCAATTTTAAAAAAATGGGTTTTCAGGTGTTTTAAGTGAGGCAGATGGCTAGTGTCAATCTGGTTGTTCACGTGCGGCCACATGCATCAACCTATTTAGGAAGTGCAAACGGTGCGAATCGGTAAATTCGGCCGTTTGCGATTCCTAAATAGGTTTTTTGGATGCATCAAACATTTTTGGAAAAATCGCTATTTTTTGCGAATTCCAAAAATGCGATTGCTTTTAAGGAATTGCAAATTTGCGATTCCTTAAAAGCAATGCATGATTACTTTTAAAATTGCGAATTCGCAATTAGGGGGTGCAATTTACCACAAGGGTGAACCTCGTGGTAATTTGCAAAAATGTATTAAAATGCTCAAAATTGCATTTTAAAACACTGTCATGTTACAGACACACATGTCCTTAGGACATGTGTGTGTGAAACATGCACTTCAAAATACATTTCAGGGGTGCAGGGGGGGGGGGTCCTTTGAACCCCCCCTGCACCCATGGAATGCATTAACATTTTGCGAATCACTAATTGAAATTCGCAAAATGTCAATGCCTTCCCATTGATTCCTATGGGCCTTTTGGCCGATAGGAATCAATGGGAATTGCGAAATCGCAAATTAGAATTCGCATAATATTTGCGATTCGGTAAAAATTTCGATTTTTACCGATTCGCAAATATTATGCGATTTAAATCATGCATCCCATTTTGCGATTCCTTATTTGCGATTCCCTAAAAATCGCAAATAAGGAATCGCAAAACCGGACTTTGATGCATGTGGCCGTTGGAGTGGGTTAAATAGTTGAGCCCTTGAACTGCAAAGGAACTGCCTTCTTCCTGGCTGCATTTTATTCTGTGGTTCTAGAGTAGGGTTTTCTTAGATAAATGCATTAGTGAAGTATTTTTATGGTACAGGGTTACAATAGCAGATGCTTGATGTTGCATGACGAAAATATTGGAGCCACTACATCAATTTAACCACTACATTGCACGGTAAGTCTACAAAAGATGGGGAGTTAAGAATAGGAAATATATTCTTCCCTTGACAACATGATGGTAGGCGAGGTAGCTGATGCAATATGTTTTGCATGGCGATGTTATTGATTTTGATATCGTCTCATTCACCATCTTTGAAGTCACTGAAGACACTCACGCTAAAGATTTTGGAGGTCAACGGGACATTGATAGGCAGTGACTTTAGGTTAGGGGGATGTCTTGGGTGCTGATTTGCAATCACCAGTACAGGTGTGACATTTTGTACCAGGTGTAGGCAGACACTCTTCCATGTAGGTAGGCTCAGGCACAAATAGTTGGTGATGGTAAGGATAGTAGTAGTAGGCAGGTTGACCTTTACCCCAGCACTAACTACTCCAGATGGGTTAGGGCGGGGTACCTAGGTTGTGGTTTAATAACCGAATCCTGTGTTTGTTTCCTTCAGCTGCGGCCCATGCAGGTAAGGGCGATGGGGCCAGGTTGGGGGGGGGGGGGGATTCGACAGACGACCACTAGGGGAAATTAAATAAATAATTTATGTTCACTTCGTCGTCTGTCGAAATCCCCCACCCGGCCCCACCGCTCTTACCTGCATGGGCCCTGGCTGGTTCTATTCACTTCAAATACACCATTGCGTTGACTGTATACATTACTTAAACCCTGTAGTTCTGTATATCATGTTATGTCTCGTTCACAAAAACAGCACAATACTTTTGAAAAATGCATCCCGTCATTGGTAGTGACTGTGCACCTAAAGGGGTATGCAACAACTAATCGCATGAGGTAATTTTAGCATTTGGAAGCATTTTGGTGTTTTACTGACAGGATATAAACCCTGTGTCATAAATAATGAGACCACGAAAAAGCCTGCTGCCGGTTTAATTCAGTGGGCCTTTTGATACTGGCAACCTCCATTTTCGATAATGCAAAGGAATTTCCTATTACAAATTTAAAAGAAACCCATAAAAATAAAAATCAGCCCCTCCGCCCGTGAGTGTTTTTACATCTCCTTGGTATTTTTTTTAATTGTGTTAGCAATGAAAGCAAAGGCCTACATTTCGGTTTCCGTCACCGAATCCTGTGAACAAGGCCACCATTTTCTATCGCTGCGTTTTCTGGCTCGGGACACAGTGAACTACTGAGCTGGAAAGTTCACCGCAGCGCGCCCTGGCACTGCCTCCCTTCCGCCGCAGCTGCTATTTACCAGACAGAGCGTTTGTGGGAATAGAGCTGGCACGAGGAGCAGTCTGGGCATGCTGAAAGGGTTTAAGGAACGCGTAGCCGGGTGATGTCACTAGCGTTTCCAAATTAGCTGCACGTGTTTTTTGGGATATTCATATGTTGTGATTCATGATTATATGTTTGCATATATCCGAGCAGCCAATCATCCCCTGTGTCTCTTAAAATGGCCGCGGGAGCACCTGCCCAGATAGAAAATATGCACGAACATTCCAACTTGCTACGATGTGGGTGGGGGAATAAGAGAGTATTTTATTGGTGAAGACATAGAACTTTCCATTCCCCTTGCAAGTCCTAAAGTGATTTCCCGACTGGTGAGTAAGAAGCCACTGTGTATTTATAATTAAAATAGTTATTTATTACATTGAGTAGGTCACAACGCACTCCTGGTTTCATCCACGTTTTTATGGGCGCTGGAGCGTGCTCTGATACCACAAAAAGTGGAGTGCTATGAAGAAACACAGGTAAAATAGAGGGCCAGATGTATCAAGCTAAATTGCGATCATAAACTCTGAAATTCGCAGAATGTTAGCATTTGCGATTGCAATGTAGCTGTGTGCAATGTAGGAAAGAAAAACCTACTCGCAAAATAAGGAATCTCAAAATTTGCGATTCCCTATTTTGCGCATGCATTTAGAGAATCGCAATTTGCGATTCCCTAAATGCTATCCTAGTAGCCATCGCAAATTGTGATATTGTTGTAAGGAATCGCAAATTAACACCAACTTCAAGTTGGTGGTAATTTGCAATTTCCTCGAAAAAAGCATTTTTTTGTCTTTTTCAAAGTGCCATGTGGCACACATACATGCCCTTTGGGCATGTACGTGTGCCCTTAGAGCATGTATGTGTGCCACATGTGCACAGATAAACATTTCAGGGGTGCAACAGGGTGTCCTTTTGGAACCCTTGCACCCTTGAAATTGCATGCGCAATTTGTGAGTACCTTTTGGATCCTCGCAAATTGCGAATGCAATTCCTCTTCATGGGAAAAGATTTCTTAATTGGTATTCACAATTTGTGATGCGCATTTAAGGACTATTTAGGAATCGCAAACATTTTTGCGATTACTACCTACATAGCATTTTGCGAGTTCTTAATAGCGATCCTCTAAAATCGCTATTAAGGACTCGCAAACTGCTACAATGATACATCTGCCCCAGAGGACCTTATTTAGCGATTCAGAAAAGGGGGTGGTGATGAACAGAGTGTCTGAATTAAGCAGACCCCTCTTACCCAGTCCAAAGATCAGGGCTTGATCCATCACCGTTATTTAGCTCACTGGCTATATGCAAATCAGTCTGTCCCTGGCCCAGTGCATCATGGGAACAGGGCAGACTAAACTACCAAGCCAATTCTTCACCAGAAAGGAGACAAGCTTCCGGGGACCGGTTTCTGGCATTTCAGCCGTCGTCGGCCCGGCTTGCTTGAATCCTGATGGTGCAGTGAGCAAGAGACTCATGTCTGAGTATACCCTGCCACACCTATAGTGGCCAAAAACGATTCAGAAAAGGGGTTAGTGATGAACAGAGTGTCCCCGATAGCTTGTTTCCTTCCCAGTGTAAGAATTGGCTTGGTAGTTTGGTTTGCCCTGTTCCCATCATGCACTGGGACAGGAACAGACTAATTTGCATATAGCCAGGTTCTGAGCTGGGATGGTGCAGTGAGCTAAAAAACGGTGTTGGATCTAGCCCTGATCTCTTGTCTGGGTGAGAGTATTCTGCTTAATTCAGAAACTCTGTCCATCACCACCCCTTGTTGTTAAATTTTTTGTCCACCATAAGCGTGGAAGGGTATACTCAGATGTGAGTCCCTTGCTCATTGCACCATCAGGATTCAAGCAAGCCGGGCCGACGACGGCTGAAATGCCAGAAACCGGTCCCCGGAAGCTTGTTTCCTTCCCAGTGTAAGAATTGGCTTGGTAGTTTGGTTTGCCCTGTTCCCATCATGCACTGGGACAGGAACAGACTAATTTGCATATAGCCAGGTTCTGAGCTGGGATGGTGCAGTGAGCTAAAAACGGTGTTGGATCTAGCCCTGATCTCTTGACTGGGTGAGAGTATTCTGCTTAATTCAGAAACTCTGTCCATCACCACCCCTTGTTGTTAAATTTTTTGTCCACCATAAGCGTGGAAGGGTATACTCAGATGTGAGTCTCTTGCTCATTGCACCATCAGGATTCAAGCAACCTGGGCCGACGACGGCTGAAATGCCAGAAACCGGTCCCCGGAAGCTTGTTTCCTTCCCAGTGTAAGAATTGGCTTGGTAGTTTGGTTTGCCCTGTTCCCATCATGCACTGGGACAGGAACAGACTAATTTGCATATAGCCAGGTTCTGAGCTGGGATGGTGCAGTGAGCTAAAAAACGGTGTTGGATCTAGCCCTGATCTCTTGACTGGGTGTGAGTATTCTGCTTAATTCAGAAACTCTGTCCATCACCACCCCTTGTTGTTAAATTATTTAGCGATTGGCAAATGGGATGCTACATCACAAATGCAGAAGATGTCCAGTCTGACATATTGCAAGCACATTGATGCCTGTTGCACTTGTAATATGCCGGACACTATGGGCCATATGTAGGTAAATGGCATTTACCGAATCGTAAATACCGATTTTTACCGATTCGGTATTTACAATTCGGTAAATGCCATGTAGGTAATTATTATTTAAATATTACCGAATCGGTAATATTCGGTAATTACCGAATCGGTATTTACCGATTCGGTAATTGCCATTGATTCCTATGGGCCTTGAGGCCCATAGGAATCAATGGCAATTACCGAATCGGTAAATACCGATTCGGTAATTTTACCGATTTGTTAAGGGGGACAGGGTGTCACTTTGACACCCTGTTGCACCCCTGATTCTGGCTTGTGTGCAATGTGACACACATACATGCCCTTAGGGCATGTATGTGTGCCACATGGCACAGGTGTACATGCACAGATGTGCATGTACACAGAAATTCGTTATTTACCATGCCATTGTATTTCATGGTAAATAACGAATTTCTAAGGGCCTGTGGCACTGTTTCCAGTGCCACCTACATCCCAAATTACCGATTCTGTACATTTACCGATTCGGTAATTTACCGATTCGGTAAAATTACCGATTCGGTAAATATACAGAATCGGTAATTTTCAGGCCCCCTACATCTGGAATTACAAATTATTTGTCGGTAACACCGAAAATGAGCCATTTTCGGTGTTACCGATCGGTATTTGGCCACCTACATATGGCCCTATATCTTTTACATTTGTGACAGAGCACCCCTCCGCCAAACTCTAAAAATGCCTTCTAGAGGAGGGAGCTAGAAGAATTTCTGTCAATATATTTGCAGAATTTGAACCAAAAAGTGCGTTCTGAAAGGACAGTTTTCTTGTTTGATTGTTTAAATCTGGACTATTCTTGGGCAGTGTCCCAAGGCTCAAAATGAATCCAGTATGGGCAATTTAAAAGAATGTTTCCTGAAATACTGGTAACAAAGAATTTAAAGATCGTCTTAAACAGGGAATTTAAAAATCCCTTCAAGTAAGTCAAGATTTTAAACATTGCACCTTCATTTAATGTATTCATTTGGGAATTTTGGAATAGTACCCTGCCACCATGAGTGGAGTTTCTTGGCGCTAAAAGATACTGCGAGCCAAAGAGGAATTGGAAGCTTTTTAAACTCTACTAAAAAGTTAATAACACAACAGTCCAGTAGTGAGCAGAATTCAACTGGAATCGAATTCCATGTGATGGGAGTATAAGTAATGGCTCCCATATCCTGAAGCGATTGGCCACCCCAATTATCCGTATTGATATAAAATACGATTAGAAGTGCACACTTTATAAGTGCACTAATTATAATTATTAATTAATTCATGTTATCGTCCAGTTGTATAGCTCACTTCTGCCACTGGGTAAAGTTTATTGTACAAACAAGACAGTTCAAAAAATATTTTAAGATCACCGTAATGCAAAATATTCCTGACATTGAAATCTAAATTGCATTACCAAAAAAATTCTAAAAGTTCTATTTATAGGTACAACACATATTTGCAAAAGTTATGAGGCAATCATTTGCGTCTGTATAGAATAATATCTCAAATTTGTTATAACAGGCATAAATATTTGATAGCTGGCCTCCACTACTTGCATGAACGCCAAAAATGTTTTATGATGAAATAATTATTATTCTGCATGACAGCCCACGCCTCCCTCAAACAACCCCGCTTTGAGTCGGTCCTGAATAACCATTCTAAAATGTTTCAACGCCCCTCAAACACTATACACCTCCCATAATGGGAAGTATGAGCTCAAACCCCAAAGCCCCCACCCTGTGTCCAAAATCTACCAATCTTTCCATGTGGTTCTCGATGGGAGCAAAACATGTTTCACCCAAGGCCTGATCACTTTGAGTGAAAACTACTTCAAGATCATTAAAAATAGCCAATGGCCCTGAACTAGCCTTTCCCAAGAGCCACAGTGTCCCCCATCATTGCCTGCCCTTCCATTTTAAATCCACCATTCTAGCAAATACCAATTATGCTTGAACAATAACCTTTTACCCCAGATCCAATAGGTGAACTCCATATCTGTGGAATTTGCTCTTCCCTGCAACACCCTTGGAGAAATGGGTTATACCCGAACAATAGGTCTTGCAATTGTGGCAGAACAGGCATTTAAATGCCTAATATTTAAAGTCCTTGAGAGTACTTGGCTTCCCCAATGCTTTCTCTGAATCATTTTCAACCAATCAAGGACCGACTATGGAAAAAGATATAGGAGGTTCCCACTTTGCCTCAGAAAATTGTATATTCTCGATAGATGAGCCCACCATAGTGTTACCACCTACATGCATAATGACGACACCGGAAAGCATGAGCCTGTGCTATGAATTACATTCCTGATGTCTTCTATAGTAGCAGAGGTGAAGGCACACAATGTGGAGCCACTGGACTTGCATGTCTTTTTTCCCAGTGGCATAAAAAAACTTGAGGAGCCCCCCTGCAAAGTGCAAGGATCCCCCCCCCCCCCCACGTTCCAGACCCAGTCAGGAGCTCTCAGGCCCGCCCAAGCACAGTGCTGGAGGGGGCCCACTGGAGCTCAGGACCCCCACCCCCACGCATTCTGCACCCTTGTGCAACACAGCACAGCAAATTTGTATGTCTCATTGTCTAGGAGGTGGTCTCAGCATAACAAATTAGCACATCTGGACCTATCTGTGTGCAAACTTAACTGAGCATTAGGATTGGTACATGTGGGGTAGAGCACTGTCTTGTTAATGGTCCACTTGAATTTAACCTAAAATTTCCTGTACATATGTTGACAGCCATGTTCTTTCAAAGAAACATTTGTCGTGCTATGGATCCGGAGCATCGACGACCCAAGGGAATAACCCTCAAGGCAAAATTCACATGCATATCCATACTTGCAATGTGGAGTATCGATCTCTTAACCCTAAAGAACTCAATTGCACATTCGAAAGCAAAGACCTTACCCAGGGGTAGCCTAAACACACATACACATGAACCTATTGTGTTGCAGACTTAACAAGAGCGGAACAAGGTCCTGTGCAGGACGATTCTAAAGGACAAAAGAGGAAGAGCCCTACAAACCCTTAAGACTTTATTGCCCCTTAGCATTGCTCACACCCCTGTTTTTAAAAACATGTATTTATTTATTTAAGGCAATTTTATATAGCGCGAACATTACCTGAAGGTGTCAGAGCGCTGTACATAAGAACTAGTTGCATTACATACGAACTTTGGATTACATGAGTTACATTAGAGAAATTAAACAGGAGAAAAAATTGCAAATGTACAAGTGGAGCGAGGGAAGGGAAAAATGGCAAATGTACAAGTAGACATGCTTGGGGAAATTATGATTAGCGAGAGAGCGAGGAATGATGAATGCACCTCCAATGCAACAACAGACTTTCAGTGGCGCAGGGGATGGCCCACCGTTAGCCTAGTCTTAGAGCTCAAAGCCCCATGTTCTTGGGGAGTTTTTGGATGCACTGCCATTAAGCCTTTTGCAACCGTGATATACTTATATAATCAGGTCAAAGATATTGATTTATCAGAGCAGCCACATTTCTGCAGGTGTCACCATACTTGCAGATAGTGGGACATACCTTGAAGTCATTGTAATGTTGTTATCCATTTTATATCAATGTGCGTTGTTGAAAAGTCAAAAATAGCCATATAATAGTGCTGCAGAATGTGCAGAGTAATTAGCCATCTTGCATAGTTTGCATTTACTTGACGTTCATTGTTGTTTTTTTGATCATGTACATTATACATCTTGGCCAACAATGTGTCCTTTCCTGCACAATTTCAGAGGCTCTATAAATATGTCAAGAACAAAAGAATGGCGGTTCAAAACAAAAGTAAAACAGACATTAAAAGCTCACAATTTCAGGACAGATAATAAAAAGCAAAGTGAAATTGGAGATATACCCGGAACAGACTTTTATAAAAAAAATGCTTTAGGAAGAGGAGAAATTGGAGTTCCTTTTTAAGTAGGAAGTAAAGTGGTCCTGCACAGAGCACGAAGGAGCATTGCACTGGTGGCGTAGAACTGCTTCATACAGAGAGAGTGAAATAAACAACTAGCCTGCTACCATTGCAAGCACATAACAGAGCAACAAGCGAAGGACGGTGTTTGGGAAGCGGTAAAATAAACAAGTTAATGACATGATTTACATTCATCGGCTGAGCACATTTTGTTCGCAAAGCCAAAACACAAGCCGCGGCAAACAAAAAACAAATTGTGCGCAGAAACAAACATAAATAGCCAGAAGTGAAAGCCCACAAGTAATAAGGCCAGTAGCCATGGGCATGAGCGACACCCCAAGAGCAGGGACAAATATATGCGAATAACCACAGAAAAGGCAGGATTTACGAAGGGTTCACAAAGGAACAAATGGAAAGCTATGCGTGTGGTCTTACACCATAGAATAGATATAGCATGTCTCCAAGACAAATCCCTAGCCCAGACCTAAAATTAACAAAACATTGGCATAACACTATCACAAAATAATCCACATTATGCAGCATAATATGACTTTTCTTGCTGCATAATTTGTTTCCCCCCTGCCGCATTATTCCAGTGGCTCTAACTGTAGTGAACAAATCTTTGTTAAATATTCACCTTGATTTGTAGAGCTCTATCAAAGCAGGCTTGTGGGTTCTTAGTGTCTGTTTGTATGTGCACCCCCTAAGCTTTCCAGGAAACACAGGAGAGAATCTAAAGTCACTATCTGAACCTTTCAAGGAAAGGTCGCTGGGCTTGAGCCTTTTCTCCACTATGGGCAAAAGTGAGCACGGAATTGCCCGGCGGATGGTTGACGTGCAGTGGCATAACACAAAATGATGGGGGCCCCTGCAAAATGTGTGGAGAGGCCCCATTGTCTCCCAGATCGCACAGATATTAATTATTCTTGGGCTCAATGGGGTCCCAATGAAGGGTTGGGGTCACCTTATGCTGCAGCTGGCCTGCTCTGGAAAGCAGAGTGACTTTCCCAAGTGTTTACCTATTCCTTAGTCCATGCCATTGCACGCAGTCGACAAGGCATGCATTGGCATGAGTTTGGGAGGTGAGGCGACCCCCTCCAAAACAAGGAACACTGCCCTCCTCCGCATTGCAGGGGCGGCGTGGGTCTCTGTTACAACCCTGATGATGTCTACTCTTTCAAGGTTGGGAATGCTGCTTGGCCTACATTTATCATACGTTCCAGTATTCAAAAAGCGAGACGTCTGCAGTCTTTATTTGCATCACTCTATTTGTATTAAAGCTCTCATCCACCTCGCCAGAGTGATTTTTGGAGGCTCTTGTTAACATTACAAGTACAAGTGGCTCTGCATGGTGCTGGAGCTCTGACGTCACACTCTCAGTAAGGACCCTTGAGGGAGCCTCCGCATCACTATGGTAGGGTATGTTGCTCTTCAGATTGCAGCACACTAGAGAGACTTTGCAACAATAATATCTATTTCACTAACATTGAGAAGATTGTTTAAGGGCAACCACCCATGGAAGGGTGGGAGGAGGCGAGATCATAAGCGCAATCACTAGAAGGAGTATCGTAAGGAAAACGTTTGTCTGCAGCTGCAGTGAAAACATAATATGACCTATTTAGTGCTGCTTTTACTTACCTTTTGTTTGCATTTTGGGAAACATAGAAACTGATTCGGTCCTTATGAACCCACATTCTGGCACACATTGGTACTCACGCTCATATCTGTCAAACTGAAGAGGTTTGTACCCTGATTAAGAAGGACCTGAGTTACAGTCTTCTTGTTTCTTATTACTGAAACTTTACAATACACTTTAAGCCTTTAAAAGTCTGGTGTTAGCCAAGACCTTTTGTACTTTCTAAAATGATATATATATTTAGTTATTGTTAAAAAGGGTTTCAAAGACAACCAGTAACCAAAGACCCTTTTATGTTGCCCGGCGGTATCGCCTCTATGACCCACCAATGTTAATCAATGAAGAAGCAGGCGCTGGAGACTGGAAGGCAGGAAACGAGGATTTTATTCTCTCCGGAGGAGAACACATCAATTCAGACAGCAAGTATCGTCACGAGGTGCTCTAACCACATCTCTGAGGCCTGGCCTCTTATACTAGGGTTTATGACCTTTATTGCACATAACACATTCTCGCAACACTTTGATAGTTGAAAGAACATCCTCGGAATCTCCCCTTCAGGCCCGTTCCCACATACATTTACAGTTGGATTCCCCACCCCGATCACAACAGGTGATGGTTGTCGCACAGCAGGGCATTCCGCCGATTCACGGAATGCATGGGGTTGATCGGATCTCATAGGGTGGGGGCTTTGATCGGCTCGAGGGTCTTTTGATGGGGAGGGGAAGCTTCCTACTGTACGGGGTAATAAACAGTATCCGCAGGGCCAGGTGGCGGCCTGGGAACAAGGAAGACAAACGGGGACACAGGAAAAGGGGGTTTGCATCAAAAGGATCTGAGGCCATGAAAGGAATGAGGGGAGGTGTCGCGCTGGGAACAGGATGGGATTCTGTGGTGAAGCTGCGCTGAAGAGGGGTTTATGACCCAGGGCATGAGAGAGCGGGGGTTGTCAGTGTGCGGGGGGATGCTTGCGAGGTTAGGAGAGAGAGAGACGCGCTGGCTATCAGCGAGGGGCAGGGAGGCCATGGTGCTCAAAAT
Source organism: Lissotriton vulgaris (assembly GCF_964263255.1). Lineage (NCBI taxonomy): Eukaryota > Metazoa > Chordata > Amphibia > Caudata > Salamandridae > Lissotriton > Lissotriton vulgaris. The sequence goes on from NW_028244032.1 coordinate 276,310, forward strand.
GGCTGCCGCTTACGCGCACGAATGGGCTCGAAAAGGGGCAAGATGGCGCCGATAATGTTCACCAAGCTTGTATTAATTTTCCACAGTCCTCCCTTTAACATTTCCAAGACATCTTGCTGGCCTATTTCCTATCTATACCTATTGCAGCGGTCATAAGTAAGGGAGAGGGGACTTAGGCAAAGGAACTGTACATAAACATCATATTATAAACATCACATTGAAAAAAATCTCATCATCTAGTAAGCGGGTTCATCGCTAAGTTGGTTGCAGAAAAAGTCATCGTAATGTAATATCAGACTAGAATTACGTAGCGAGGGCGTTGGGTACAGATCATAGATACTTATAGTCATTCGAAATAGGAACTGGTAAGTTATCATATAAGTAAGTCCTTGTTTGTATTCGGCGGGAGCATAGTTAGTCCAATGGTGATTGGGAGAGAAAGGAGATATAGAAAAAATATCAGAGTTTTCGGTGTCTTTGTCGTCTTCTGTTGGCACTGTTGAGCACCTGGATTACAATTTGTTCTGTCAACAGAAACGTTCATGTGGATTGAGTCGTTGGGGGTCTGCGGGTAGGGGTACACTTTGTTTGGTTTTCGTCAGACCTCATAGGAGAAATGCGTTATGGTTTTGGAGCAGGTGCATTTTCTTCCGTAACGCAGAGCATAGGATTGTGATGAAAAGTGCAATTGTCCCTGAGTTGTGGGATCTGTTTGTTTCTTGAGTCTCTGTGGTGGGTATTTCCTGTTGCTTCCATCATCATTGAGGCGTTCAGCAGCGGGTAGAACCACATACTTCGTTCATCTTCTCTTTAGGGGCGACCCTTGGTGGAGTTCTAGGTCACCGTTCTGAGATTAACATAGTTTGTGGTCTACTTAGCCGGAGCTCCCTCCCTTTTGACGCAGGGAATACCCTTCTCTGGGTAGCTCAGTAGGATTTTGGAGGAACTTGGAAGTTCAGGTGGAAAGGTGTGGGTGTGAACAGTCCTTATGGTAGGTCGGAGGAGGAGGGGATGGAGCAGGGCCATGTCGGGAACAGATCAGGGGGACGGAGAATTTGAGACAGGCGGGTCCATAACCAAGTTCAGAGAGCGGGGACCTTTTGGCACACGTCGATCATAGAGCAGGGGCTTCAGGTCAGCCCTTTCCTTAGTTTTGTCTGAAACAGTGCCTCATCCTGCGACTCCTTACTGCTGTGGTCTCGCCTCGGCCTCCGTCGTTGATGTTCCATGATCCGCAGCCAGGCCGCGTGCTCCCACATCCGGTCTCTTTCTCCTCCGACAGTGATACCCTTAAATGAGTTTTGAAAAGACAGTCTTTAGAGATTTTGCAGAAGAAGGTAATTACATAAATCTATTTCTCTCCCAACACCAAGCAACTGGGGTAAACACTCGCTACATTTGAGATTTTGCAGCCAACGTATAAACAATTGATGATGGGTTTGCTGGATTCCTTACAACTTTTCCTTTGTGGCTAAGTCTTTGGCGTTTTATTGGTTATTACATTCATTCGTAATAGGTACGAGGTCTGGTACCCATTTATTGCATTCGTCTATTATAGTAGATGTCAGTTCTTCTGGTAGAGACCCATTTCCCTAGTACGAGTCTTGCAAGGCTAGGCTGGTCTTCAGGGCTTTGTATTTTACGAAAAAGTGCAACGTGCTATTCACCATAGTCTGATAGGCATCCTTCTGAGGGATGAACATAGGCTAAACGACTCTTCATTACATAAAAACATCCTATTTTCAACAAGGTTTACTGCAACAAGGTCTTTCGATTTTCGATCTAATTTTAACTTTGCACACATCTTTCTAACTTTCTATATAAATTCTCGCAACCTGGTTGCTACAAAAACTCGGGGGGGGGGGCTTGCGATAATTATTAAACTTATCCTTGGGGTGTGTGGGATCTTATGGAAAACAATTTGGAACACAGCGAATTGGAGCAAGGGGCGTTTTTCAGGTTCTCGTTCAGGGCAGCTGATACCAAACTGGGGGCATTTTGGGAAGACGGGGGTGTCTCGATCATTCCTTACTGCTTGGGGTATGGAGACAATTTGGAATGGGGATGGTCGCATTACCACAGACATATTTTATCATAGAAGCCACTGACAAATAGTTCCCTGACGGTGGGTCAAATTTAGGGAACCTTAGTTGTCTTACCTGTCCCTTTCCTTTTGGCCAATTCAAATTTCATCCATATTTAGCAGAAAAGGAGAGGTAGTAACGTGGTACCGATACAATTTTATTTAGGACGAATTTGTGCAAATACTTGTGGTATTTGGGGCCAATCAGGAGGTGCACCAGGTTCGCCAATTAGGTGCCAGTCGCTAGGAAGAGGGAAAGTGTGGAGGGGTGGAAGAGAGAGAGAGAGAGAGAGAGAGAGAGAGAGAGAGAGAGAGAGAGAGAGAGACAATAGGCCAAACAGTACACGTGTGACATGGGGAATGACCGTGTATTGTTTGGGCTATTCAGAGCGTTACCCGACGTTAGACGTTTCGGGTCTGTGTTAGGATGTAGAAAGCATGCAGTTTTGGGACGGAAGAGCATTAGGTCAGGTACAGAAAGGTCGTGCATTGGGTAGGGCGTCTTTTTGTGTCGTCTTGCAGCGTTAGTCCGTTTTCATGCATCGGGCGTGACGTGGCTCCAGATCCTTTATGGTACCCTAATCGGGACCCCAATGTAATCTGCAGAGGGAAAAAAGGAGGAAAAGGGGGAGGTGGGGGGACAACATTCGAACACATCAAATGTACGGCCACGAAAGTCCTTTACTTACCGCATACTCGTACTGATCTCTTCGGGATATAATCCCTAGGGTCTTGGTTTCTGAAGTCAAGGGGGCGGGCAATGTGATAGGTGGTTCATGGGGGGGTTCGAGGATGGCGTTAAGGATCGTGTGTAGGGAAACGCTAAAAAGGGGAATCAGAGGTGCCTAGCGTGAGGTACCCGGTTTTGTAGATGTATCCGGCCATCGGGATCCTTAAATCATTCCCAAAGCTGTGATGTTCTAAGGCATATCAGTTCTTCGTTCAACCCTGTACCTTAGTACCTTCGACCACCATATCTTTATAACATTTTATCAATCACACCGCTTTACTTTACCCATTCTCAGAAGTCGAGGTCCTTCTTCATACGTAAGTTCCTGAGCTCAGTCGCATATTTTGGAGGCAACGTATCATACCTTTGATTCGATCATCAATCCAGGGCCGAACAACCATTTCTCAGATAACCTTTAAAAAAGGAGCAGAACGGTTGCGCACAGAAAAACCCTCCCACCGATTCCCATATTTACAAAAGTATGTGATGCCTATTCATAGTTTTGAAGACCTTTATTTGCATAATCATTCAGTACGTAAAATGTGAGAGTGCAATCATATTTTGGCCGGACATGTCGACGATAGAAGCACATACAGTAGGGGGTTATTTTGTGGCACAAGAATATGTTAAAAAGGCCTAATTAATTATTTGCAAGTAACTAAAAACATTTCATTGCGTGACGAGGGATCAGGGGCATTTCAGTTCATAAATGGAAACACAGTCAAGCTCATTGTAATCACATTTCCTAGATGTATACCGTGGGTGTGCATCATAAGCGACATTATGTACCAGTTACAATAAATATCAAAATAAATCGTTCATTGAAATCAACATTTTTACGGAACCCCTTTCAAATGTTCGCCAAGTGAACCCTCCTCCCTTTTTCATCGAGTGCGCAATGGTTCGTATATATATCTTAGTACATCAAGTTTCATTAGCTAAGGAACACCACGAGGCATCCGTTAGTTCCTATTGATACCGGCGCCATTTTGGGCGAGGCCGGTTTAGTCCGGAAGTAGCATCAGGGGCAAAAAATGTCCCCGACGATTGGCGGTTGGACCAGGGTCCCTTTCGGCAGTTCAAAAAAACTGTGCTAACAGAGGGGCTGGTGGTGTGGACCGTCAATCAAGAGAGGGAGGGGGTAGAGTCTTTCTTACCGGGTCATGTTGATGTTCAGCCGGAACTTACTCGAGTTCGTTAGCCCATAATGTTCCTGGGTGGTTCAGACGGAAGCTGATGCAGACACGAGAGCACCGCCATCTTGTTGCTGTGCCGTGGTTATTTCATTAGTGATCAATGCAGCTGTTCCCCACCGGAAGCCCGAAGGGGCTGAGGGCTCTTGGGACTTTGGTAGAATCTTCAAAGTCGAGGGGATGTTTGTCGATGGTGGGGGCTTGCGCCCAGGTGGGCAAGTGCCCGAGTTGCAATTTGGGACAAAGTTACTCCGGCGGCCTAGACCCGCCTTCCGAGGGCCCAGACGCCATTTTGAGACCCTGCGGCAGCCGCCCTTCGTCGTATCTATCAGGAGTGGAAGAAACTTCTTGTGGTGATGAAAGACAGAACATCATGCTGTTGGAGCAGGACATTTTGGTTCGGGGCGCCAGGGTGCAGCAGTGGAGCCTTCATCTGGGGAGGTGAGGGAGGCTCGCCCGTGCCGTCTCCCTCTCCCGGCGCATCCCACGCCGTCCCTTTTGAATCAGGGGTGCACATGATGACCACCCTACACCCCTGATTCCGACTCTTGGGGGACCATTGTACATCCGGTGCTCCGCAAGTATGCCCGTCGGACATTGTATGTCCTGTGCTGCGTAAATATACCAGTCGGGCATTGTATGTCCTGTGCTACGCAAATATACCAGTCGGGCATTGTATGTCCTGTGTTGCGGAAATATACCAGTCGGGCATTATATGTCCTGTGCAGCGTAGGTATATGGCCGTCGCCCGGCTGGAGGACATCGGCGCCGGACCAGGGCAGGGAAGCCTCCTACCTGTGGAGGCGGGAGAGGCTCGTCCGCGTCGCCTCTCCCTCCCTGCCCACCCTGCATCCGCTCGATGGAGGAATTCGTGATGGCCGGACCAGGAGATACGAGGGAGGGGGTCATTTGCATCCGCCCCCTCCCTACTCGTGGCCCGGGGGACGCCATCCCTGGAAGGGTAGTATGGGAAGACCATTTCATTGCCTGCTTTGTGGAGCCTCCAGTACCTTCTCGCCGGCGATCTCTTTTGGCCCATGGCTGCTGGCAGGCCCCGCCCCACACGTGCTATGTGTTTCGGATGGGCGGGACCATCGAACTGTTACATTTCGAGGACTTCCGGAGTGAGCATAATACGTTTTATATTTCTCCTATTAGTACAGTTTGTTTTAGAGAGTGTTCTACTAGTTATTCTATTTACCGTTGGTTGTGTGTTTTCTTTACCGTAATTAAATCCTAAGTTATATAATAGACGCTTGGCTTCCTTGAGTCCTTTCTCTAACGGGGGTTGTTTACACTGGTCTGTAATTGTGTTTGGTTTTCAGAGTGGGGGAGCAACAGAGAGCAATCAGTCCCAGAACTCTAACATGTCGTTAAAATTGGTCTGACGAAATCTGTGCCATCGAGCATAATCAAACGGGGTGATTCTGTCTGTCCTGTCTGCACTAGTCTGATTGGTTTTTATCTCGCGCCTTTTCCCTTTCTGTCGGCCTGTCCTTTCTGTCGACCCTCCGTTCTTACCTATGCTCTGCAGAGTCGGGCATTGGGCTTTCCAGTGCCCGAGACATTTACAGAAAGCACATTGGTTTTGTTTTAAATCCGTTCGACCTGTGCATAGTGTCGGGGGATTACCTTCGGGTCGTTGTGTCCCGGGGTTGACTTGTCGGCACATCCCTTTACACCGTTCTCTTTTCATGTCTACTCCTCGGAACTGTGCCATCGCTGGCCCTTCCCTTTGCCTACTAGACGTTTGGAGGGTTGTCCGTCGTGTCCCTTCACCTTTTCTGAATTCGTCGCCTTCCCTTCGTCGTGTGGCTTCTCTGCGCCACATACCGAGACTATCGAGCATAATAGGTGTTGTTTCATTCCTACGAAGGGCTATTTCTACCGTTTCTATTTTGTCAAGATCGAAGGATCCTCTCAGTGGCCACTGACTTTCTCGATCTTTTTTCGTATATTTATGCCACAGCTCACTATAGGCTATAGCGATCAATCCATGCTTCATGAACATGTCCTTATTAGGGGTGCCTTCCAGTGGAGCCGGATGGTTCATCTCTAATAAGCGGTCCGGGCTAAACAGGCTACTAACCAGTGGGGAGAAGACAGGCATGACGGATCACAATGGGATAATAGTCAGCACTACCTATCTTATCGCTGCGTGCAAAGACTAGACAGAATATTTCTATTCTACGTTGTTTGCACGTAGTGAATACCTCATGAACCAATCTTGAGCAATCAATGTTAGGTCAAAAATAAAAAATCAATATGGTCAATGGGGAGAATAAGTAGGCTCGCAAAGGTTCGCGTCACCTACCCTTTCACTATCTGCAAAGAGGGGACCTATTTTTCCCTGTTTGCAGACAGAGAATCTCCAGAAAACAATCTATAACAGTTAATCAATGGGGGGTGGGGGGGCAATTGTTCAATGGGGGAGAAAGATAGGTCCGACGGGTGCGTACCTATCCTTCGCTGTTTATAAAGGGAGAGCCTGTTGTTTCTCCGTTTGCAGACAGCGAATCTCCAAATAAATTAACAAAAAGTAATACTAGTATTTTCTCATCAATTATCAATCACTTTCAATTATCAATCACTTTCGCAATTCGTCGTGTTTACACGACCTTACCCGGACCGCATGGACAGTTTCTTGCCTTCCGAATCCAGCGCCCGATCGTCCTCTTCTCTTCGTACTTCTCGTGGCACTCCTGATGGTTCCCAGTCAGGACCGCAGATCACTCGAGAGAGGTCTGTTCGGAACCAGTGAAGTTCGGATGATCGGCTGTCAGACGAGGGTCTATCGGACAGGGTACCTTCCGATCGTTGCAGTCGTTCACTCTGTCGTCAGGACCTCTCCCACTGGATCCACGAGTCACTGATGGGCCCCACGTTTGGGACGCCAATTGTTAAAAAGGGTTTCAAAGACAACCAGTAACCAAAGACCCTTTTATGTTGCCCGGCGGTATCGCCTCTATGACCCACCAATGTTAATCAATGAAGAAGCAGGCGCTGGAGACTGGAAGGCAGGAAACGAGGATTTTATTCTCTCCGGAGGAGAACACATCAATTCAGACAGCAAGTATCGTCACGAGGTGCTCTAACCACATCTCTGAGGCCTGGCCTCTTATACTAGGGTTTATGACCTTTATTGCACATAACACATTCTCGCAACACTTTGATAGTTGAAAGAACATCCTCGGAATCTCCCCTTCAGGCCCGTTCCCACATACATTTACAGTTGGATTCCCCACCCCGATCACAACAGGTGATGGTTGTCGCACAGCAGGGCATTCCGCCGATTCACGGAATGCATGGGGTTGATCGGATCTCATAGGGTGGGGGCTTTGATCGGCTCGAGGGTCTTTTGATGGGGAGGGGAAGCTTCCTACTGTACGGGGTAATAAACAGTATCCGCAGGGCCAGGTGGCGGCCTGGGAACAAGGAAGACAAACGGGGACACAGGAAAAGGGGGTTTGCATCAAAAGGATCTGAGGCCATGAAAGGAATGAGGGGAGGTGTCGCGCTGGGAACAGGATGGGATTCTGTGGTGAAGCTGCGCTGAAGAGGGGTTTATGACCCAGGGCATGAGAGAGCGGGGGTTGTCAGTGTGCGGGGGGATGCTTGCGAGGTTAGGAGAGAGAGAGACGCGCTGGCTATCAGCGAGGGGCAGGGAGGCCATGGTGCTCAAAATGGCTGCCGCTTACGCGCACGAATGGGCTCGAAAAGGAGCAAGATGGCGCCGATAATGTTCACCAAGCTTGTATTAATTTTCCACAGTATAGTAGGGACTTTCAACCAGCCCTCTTCATCCATTGGTCTGTTGTTGTGCCATTCACAATTTTATTCTGCTTTTTATAGGTCACGGCATGAGACAATGGGGTAGTCCTCCTCAGCCACTGGCTAATTTCACAATGATGATGGCATTTCGCTGCTTCACAAAGACCACATCTGCCAAGGGCTACTATGGCAATGTGTACTTTTTCGGAATAAAACATATTTTTGCTTTTAGCCAGTTGTTTCTTGGTTTTTTAATACTGGCAAAGGCCCTGCAGCTTCCCAATAATAATGTTTTCCAAAGACCACAGTAAAATAAAAGAAGCATTTACAAAGCCAAATGCTGGCAGCCGTGCCAGACCTATAGGTTTTCCCAATGCATGTTTTTCGTCTCTGCATGTGCTGGCTTGTTCTATTTTAAATGCTTCCTTTTGATGGATGTTGCCCCAGTAAGTGAACTGCAAATCTATAGACTGTGAACACAACTATTGCCACTTTTGTTATGCTTTCTAGCACATCTTCTCACAAAGTCCGTTCACTATGAGCTGTACTGGTCAATCTCAAACTATTGCCCTAATTCCTGGTTTTGAGAAATTCTTACTTTGGTGCTCAAGTTTGAAGACTACTTGCAATACGTGATGAGTTGATGATGTAAGGGGAGCACAAAAGGGACTACTGCACTACGCCACCTAGGTCATTGTTGTATGCTTTTGACAGATTTAAGAAGTTTGACATGGATCACATCCTCAGCAAACATCTAGACCGGTGGCTCTTAACGTGTTGTCCAAGGACCCCTGGACATCCACTCGGCCTACTGAGAGGGTTCACAACTATTTTACACAATTAAATATTATTAAAATTAATAAATGAAAATTATATACGAATGAAGAAGCAAAAATGAAATTGTGAATACTTTTTCTATATTCAATTAACAATATTTCAATATTTTAGCATGTGTTTGGTGTATACTTCTTTTTATTTTTTTATGTATTGCTTTGAGGTTCAAATAATAGAAATTGCTTAGGGCGGGGGTCCCCAGCTTTCAATAACGACTCCATGGGGGTTCCCATGTCCCAGTAATGATTCAGTGAGGGTCCACAGAAGTCAATAGGTTAAGAACCTTTGTTTTAGACTGTCTTTTTGCCCAGTGAAATGCAGCATTATTTGGTGGCTGCATCAAATAACAGCATGTTTGTAGAGTACATTTTCACTCCTGCGGAGTCTCAAGGCACTACTTGTTACCCATCTCAATGGTAATCATTTTATTAACCTCTGAAGGAGGAAAAGCTGAATAGAGCTGCCAGAATTGAACCTGTGACCATAAGGCCAAACACAGAAACCTGGATAAGATGGATTAGTCTGCTGAGCCACCAGACCCAGCTCATAAATCAGTTTTAAACTTTTTATATTCAAAGACTCCAAGGCACTTTACTCCAGTGCTAGTTTTCTGTGTATATTTTAGGTCTGGTCAACAGACAGTTGAGGGTCTTACCAGCCTTATGGGATCACATAAAACAAGCATTTGCAATGCAATAGGTCTCGCATTAGGAAAGTTTGAGCTATTGGTCTTGTAACTGACAATTTTTTTATTTATGTGTTGGTTTTGAAAATAACTAAATTAATAGCTTTGTCATTTACAATGCCAATGGTTATAACTTTCACAAATGTGACACCTATAGCATTTGTAATGCAACATGTTTTGTATTTACGTGACTTAGATGTATTGATATTACAAATAACAGTGGCTTTTAATTTTTTTAATTAATTAATACTTAAATAAAAGTTATTGTAATTTATAATGACAATAGCTTAAACTTTTGTAAATAACTTTTGTGAAGATTATGTTCAGTATATTTTATTGTGACGAAAATCCAAGAACAGAAGTGAAATATTAACATCTTTTTGTTACATTTGTAATAAAGCTTGAAACATTGAGAGAACATATTTGAACCAGTTGTTGAATGGTTGCACAGATTAATGCTGTGATGGTGCGGAATTATGTTGTGGTGGCGACGAGTGATGCTGTGGCGTTCAGTGATGCTGTGGTAGCGCATAGTAATGTTGTGGAGGCCGTGAGTGATGCTGTGGAGGCCGTGAGTGATGCTGTGGAGGACGTGAGTGATGCTGTGGAGGCCGTGAGTGATGCTGTGGAGGTCCTGAGTGATGCTGGAGAGGCCCTGAGTGATGCTGTGGAGGCCCTGAGTGATGCTGTAGAGGCCCTGAGTGATGCTGTAGAGGCCCTGAGTGATTCTGTGGTGGCGCATATTGATGCTGTGGTAGCGCATAGTGATGCTGTGGTGTTCCAGAGTGATGCTGTGGTGGTGCTGAGTGATGCTGTGGTGGCGCTGAGAGATGCTGTGGTGGTGCTGAGTGGTGCTGTGGTGGTGCTGAGTGATAATGTGGTGGTGCTGAGTGATAATGTGGTGGTGCTGAGTGGTGCTGTGGTGGTGCTGAGTGATGCTGTGGTGGTACTGCGTGGTGCTGTGGTGGTGCTGAGTGATGCTGTGGTGGTGCTGAGTGATGCTGTGGTGGTGTTGAGTGGTGTTGGGGTGGTGCTGAGTGATAATGTGGTGGTGCTGAGTGATAATGTGGTGGTGCAGAGTGGTGCTGTGGTGGTGCTGAGTGATGCTGGGGTGGTGCTGAGTGGTGGTGTGGTGGTGCTGAGTGGTCCTGTGGTGGTGCTGAGTGATAATGTGGTGGTGCTGAGTGATGCTGTGATGATGCTGAGTGGTGCTGCTGAGTGATGCTGAGTGGTGCTGTGGTGGTGCTGAGTGATGCTGTGGTGGTGCTGAGTGATGCTGTGGTGGTGCTGAGTGACCTTGCAGTGATCATTTCGATGTGGCCAATTGCACTCTCATATCGGAGCGCCTACAAAAATTCATAGGACTTGGCACTATTGTGATCCCAGTATGAATAGTTTTCAAAATTGCATTTTCATGACATTTAAAGCATACATCTTATGAGAGTTATCACCGGACGTGTTTTTCAGGTCGCTGATCACCAATGGTATGACATTTACATTTTTCAAGCTACAATGCAAGCAATCGTGGCACCGTATTCGGAGGGTGGGGCCCACAAAACAGATTAGTTAAACTGGGAAAACGTACTTTATTCATAATTGGAACACGAACACGTTTGTTTAGTTGAAGTCGTCCAAATGTTTTAAAACTTAGGCGAACTCGCATTCTAATTGCAAGTGTCAACATGAACAGGCTTGTTTTGAAGATGTAGTCCCCAAATTTGAGATTCCACTACAGAGAGGGGCTGTGAAGGACGGAGAGGCGACAGGCAGAGGCCACGCGTGGCGGACATCAACGGGAGGGTAAAAAAAAATGATTAGCGAGCGAGAAAAGCCAGAAACACCAGGGGGGCGGGGAAGCAGATTGCCTTCAAGCTTTCAAGCCTTTGAAGACAAATGCCAGACAAATGCCAGCGGGTCGCGCACCTCATGCACTGTCGGAAGCAAGCCCCTTTTACAAAAGCTCTCGCTTTTGACGTGGCCAGCGAGTGGGAGGGAGGAAAGGGAGTGAGGGGGAGCAGAAGCCTTTGATGGTGGTGTGCGAGGCCAAGTGGTTGAGTGCACAACATGCATTGCACGAAATCCGGCTGGTTTAAGAGATTTTGGTTCAGTAGTAATAGGTTCCGAGTTATAAATAACTCGACCAAAAAATTTATTAATAACGAAAAACTTACACATATCGAGTTGCAACTTATCCAGAGATTTGGAAAGAAGCGATACTTCTTCCCTTGGCTAAAAAATCTGGTATGGATGTGTCTATTCTTTCCAACTATCGGCCTATATCTCTCCTACCTTACATGCCAAAAAGTATGGAAAGACTAGTGAACAGCCAAGTAACTCTTTTTTAGAAAACAAACATTTGGATCCCTCTCAGAGCGGTTTTCATGTTAACAATAGCATGGAGTTCACGCTGCTAGCTGTACTGAATGATATCATATATACGGAAAAAACAATGGTTCTTGCGGGAAATACAAAAATATTTGATAATAATTTGGCACAATGGCTTACAATACTAGTAAAGGATGTTAAAAGAGAGACGCTCATATAAAAATGTAATCAGGGAACCAAATACTCTTAGCACAGAATCATATCCGTATTTTGAAAAACATGTAAAAGAAGTGCTCAGTGTCCCAAGTCAAATTTGAACCAACACTTTAAACGAAGAAAAAAAAATGACATACAACGTGGTTTCTTAATACAAGGAACTGAACATTATAAATAAAATGTAATTATTCAACAGTTTTGTTATTATTTTATAAAAGCTGTAAATGGTTCGTTTTTTTATGTATTTTAACGACGTTTCGACCTCATTGTTAAATTGGGATCTCATCAGGACCTAACAATAAGGGACACCTGAAGAATCTCAACATTCTGGGTAGAAATGAATGCAGGACATCACAGGATGGAGTGGCATTCGCTCCTGGAGGCTGACCTTGACTGCACAGACTGCTATCGGCTCATTATCATTCTGTTGCCAGCGATTATTACATACAGAATGGTAATGGGCTTCTCTGTGCAGTTACAGCGCTTACTGGGCCTCCTCCTGTCCCAGCTAAGGGCATGTCATTCTGCTTTTTTTCAGGGGCTGGTGACATCTCACCAGGGGCCAACTTCTGGGGAGGTGGGGGTTGCATTTCGGTACTTGTTGCAGGGTTAAATGCACAGACTTTAGATCCCTTGTGTGCCAGCAAGTTATAGGCTTTATAATTTACTGTGTTTAGCGTGCTCTCATGCTTCACTGTGTGTGGAGGCTGCTGTGAAATGGTACACTGTGTGTTCAAGCTGCTGAATGATGATTCATGATTTGATAAGGCTGGTATATGATGATTCTTTATCTGTCCAGACTACTTTATGGTTTTTCCTGGTGTGACGTGGCTTCTGTCCGAAGTCTTACTTAGTCTTAGTGAGCTGTCTGATGGTGAAACATGGCCAGGCTACTTACTGTATGATGGTTGGCAGTGTGATGTGGTTGCTATCACATGCCAACACTGCTGTCACACTTTCATGGGTAGGCTACTGCTTGCTGTTCCATATGTGCCAAGTATTAGTCGAGATATGCCACACTATGTTTTGAGCTAGTCCAGCACATAGTATCTTTAAAGCTGTACTTTACTATAGCTTGGAGAGTGCCTGGGGGCTATTTTCGAAGGTTATTTAGTGCATATTTGTACTAACATGGAGCACACTTCCAGAATCAGTATTTAAATTGGCCTAGATTGTCTTACAGATGGATAGTAGAGGCTAAAATGAATTGTATTACGACAGCCTCTGGGTATCAATAATAGGGTTAAATCAAAAAATAGATACTGAAAGGAGGTCTTTAAGAAAATCAGTGTTTGGAAGAGTCTCGTGAAGGAGCATGTGAATGAACAGGTTATATGTAAGTAGACTCTGGCTGGCGTGACAAGAATAAAATACGATCTGGTTACTGCAATACATAGTGGATTGCTTGAGGTGGGACATAATAAAATGGGAGAATAGTCATGGATGTGTCTTTACTTTTCAAAATGTTACTGTTGTGTAAGGAGTAAGCTACCTCCCACTTCTGAGGGCGTCCAACCTTCAGTGGTGTATGAATATGCGGTGATTGATCAGAAGAGGGATAAGGGATCAAAGTCTCCGTTTCATTCCCCAAGGTTAGTTACTAGTTATCAAAATAGAAAAACGGACACTAGTTACACCTTATGACCATTGGCATAAGGGATAAAGATCAGAGTAGCCTCAAAAAACTCTATGTTATGGTTGGAAGGAGGTGCGGTATATCTGGTTCATCCGCCCCACATTAGAGTTGTGGCAGTTATCATTGGCTACTCCGAAGTAGTGAATATGCCAGCCTCACCCGAGGCGCCTCTGGTCTGGGGTGCAGTGTCCAGAGATTTTGAGTGAAAAAAGGTGTAAAGTAAAATGTGCAAAAAAAGGAAGGAACTGTTAAAATGGTAAACAGCCCGGAAGTTCTTTAATAGGGGATGTTTTTTACCATAGTTAAAATTTGGGTGATACAATTTTAGACCAAGTTACTGGGTCTGATAGTATAGTTAACAAGATACGTCGACATGTTTCAGCTCCTGGGCCTGGAAGGGTCTGCGGAGCTTTCGTCAGGACAAACAAACATAAAGATATTGTACTTACACAATTAGTGTAGTCGTATTTGGCGTACAAGCACTTTTGTTTTGGCTATATATTGTTAGGAAATTTTCCTTCAAAATCTGCAATGAGACGAAAATAATGTACATATATTGCATACACACACACACCTTATTTCGTTGTTTAGTAATGAATTTCATTATTCAAGTTTGGTTACGTGACATTATCATTACCAAAAACTTCTTATCTTTACAAAGGCTAATAATGGAGAGTAAGGATGCTGATTCTGGGTCTCGCTAAGGATCGCCGATCCTCATAGACGGAATACTAGTTTGGTACGCTGGTATCTATTTTCCACAAGCCCGATCTAAAGTGCGTGGAAAAAACTATCGGTATAACATGAACACTCTCACTCTATAGTGTACTGATAGGGGAACAGAACTTTATCGAAACACAAGGCAACGCTAATGTAGCGGGAAACGGGACAGACAAGCCCTGCAAACAGTGCTACTTTTAGCCCTGTAGATAGTCTGTGGCTAATAGAAAGGGAAAGGGGTATGTTTGCCTACCTGTAGCCAAAGTTACTCTGCTTCACCGGGGTGTCGCTTTTGTAGCAGCATGGAGCTCAGAGCTGTTATAAAGAGGACTCCGTTAGTTAAAAAGAATTGTTCGTTTTACCGGTGTATCTGAAGGTCGGCGCCATTACCCGCGTGTGTGGAGGATTTCGCCTTGTGCTGACTCTGCCCCGGGGAGTGGCTAGGTTAGAAGCACTGAGATTATTTAAAGGTGCATAATCGGTCACATGGACTTGTCAGTTTCGTTGGTTTTTCTTAGTTTTTTTCGATGTATTGTTACTCTGGTAACTTTATTGGTCCAACGCTGCTGAGTGTTGAGAATGGTTAATGTCTATATTTCGTTTCATGTTCGAGCATATTGGTTTAACAGATTTTATGTCAATTAGCAAAACGGTGCCAGGGAATGGCATCGTTCAACCCCTGTTCACAGGTTTTTAGACGGTCCACCCACCTTTGCTCCTTTTCAAACAAACGGCGCTCACACATGGTATTTTTTTCGGTAAGCATTTCAAGCACTGTCCAGTGAAGCTCTTCACATGAATGGCCCATCTCAACAAAATGTGCACATAGTTTGGTGGTATTTTTCTTCAAGCGGATGTTGCTTTTATGCTCGCCAATTCTCAACTTGATTTTGCGGCAGGTCATACCAATGTATCTCTTATTGCATTTGCAGGTGATCATGTATATAACATGTGATGAGTTGCAATTCGTATGCTGACGTTGTGTCCATAACAGTGTCTCCGTTAGTTGTAGTGTTTTTGATACTGTGGTGGTTTTGCAAGCTACGCAAGAACCACAGGGGTAGTGGCCAGTTACCGGATTCATAGTGACATCCCTCGTGATGGATTGTTGTTGTTTTTTCAAAGGACGGGTATGGACTAAAACGTCTTTGATGTTCTTTGTTCTGCGATTGGCAAACCTCGGCTTTGGCCAGTTGAAGATTCCAGTGTTCAGAATATGCCAATTTTTGTTTATCAATTTGTTTACCTCATATGTTGATGGGCAGAAGGTGGTGACACAGGTCGTCAGATCCTGTGTTTGCGCCTTAGGGTAGCTTTGTAGAAGGCACTCCCTGGGTTGATTGCTCGCTCTTTTTTTGCAGTACTTTATTGTTTTTGCATTGTAGTTTCTTTTTGACAATTTTTGACTCAGCTCTTGTGCTTGGATCAGATAGTCTTCTTTTTTACTGCAGTTGCGTTTTAGCCTGAGAAACTGGCTGAAAGGAAGGTTGTCTTTAAGTGGCTTGGGGTGGTAGCTCTGGTATGAGAGCAAACTGTTTTTGGCAGTAGGCTTTGTATAGGTTTTTGTTTGTAGAATGTTGTTTTCCACAAAAATTGTGAGATCCAAGAAGTCCAAACTTTTGTTACTGGAAGTGTAGGTGAATTTTAACCATGGATCAAGGTGGTTCAGCCAGTGGATAAATTGTTCCAGGTCGACTGATGTGTCCCAAATTAGGATCACGTCATCTATATATCTCTTCCAGTAAAGGATGCTGGGAGAGAACTCGTTGGCTGCATTGTGGATAAACTTACTCTCGAAGTTGCTCACATACAACCCTGCCACCGATGGGGCGAAGGCACTGCCCATCGATGTTCCATGGGTCTGAAGATAAAGGTCTTCCTCGTAGGCAAAAAAGTTTTCTTTCAGAGCTAATTTACAACATTCAAGAATAAAATGCCTCGGTGTGTTGTATTGCCAGTCTTCAGAGTAAAGTATATCTTCCAATACTTGTAGTGTGTCATCTTGTGGCAGACTAGTAAACAATGACTCCACATCCAAACCTACTAAAGTCATTGTGTCCGGATCAAATGTTTTTGCTTGAATCTGTACCAACAAGTCTCGGGTATCTTTCAGATATGAAGGTGTTTGCTGTACAAGGGGTTTTAAAAATTCGTCCGCAAACTTCGAGAGCGGCTCGAGGACTGACCCTATTCCAGACACTATAGGTCTCCCTGGAGGGGGGGACCTATTCTTGTGAGTTTTTGGAAGGGAGTAGAAATAGGGGATTTTTGGGTCCGAGGTGATGAGATATTCAGCTTCCTTTTTGGTTACCCAATTTTTGATCTCTGCTTCGTGGACCATGCTGGATACCAATGCCTTACCCTTTTGTCAGACACAAGATTCTACAGAAAACTACTTATTGACCCAACAGAAAGATTGCAAAACATAATATCCAGCATGGTCCACGAAGCAGAGATCAAAAATTGGGTAACCAAAAAGGAAGCTGAATATCTCATTACCTCGGACCCAAAAATCCCCTATTTCTACTCCCTTCCAAAAACTCACAAGAATAGGTCCCCCCCTCCAGGGAGACCTATAGTGTCTGGAATAGGGTCAGTCCTCGAGCCGCTCTCGAAGTTTGCGGACGAATTTTTAAAACCCCTTGTACAGCAAACACCTTCATATCTGAAAGATACCCGAGACTTGTTGGTACAGATTCAAGCAAAAACATTTGATCCGGACACAATGACTTTAGTAGGTTTGGATGTGGAGTCATTGTTTACTAGTCTGCCACAAGATGACACACTACAAGTATTGGAAGATATACTTTACTCTGAAGACTGGCAATACAACACACCGAGGCATTTTATTCTTGAATGTTGTAAATTAGCTCTGAAAGAAAACTTTTTTGCCTACGAGGAAGACCTTTATCTTCAGACCCATGGAACATCGATGGGCAGTGCCTTCGCCCCATCGGTGGCAGGGTTGTATGTGAGCAACTTCGAGAGTAAGTTTATCCACAATGCAGCCAACGAGTTCTCTCCCAGCATCCTTTACTGGAAGAGATATATAGATGACGTGATCGTAATTTGGGACACATCAGTCGACCTGGAACAATTTATCCACTGGCTGAACCACCTTGATCCATGGTTAAAATTCACCTACACTTCCAGTAACAAAAGTTTGGACTTCTTGGATCTCACAATTTTTGTGGAAAACAACATTCTACAAACAAAAACCTATACAAAGCCTACTGCCAAAAACAGTTTGCTCTCATACCAGAGCTACCACCCCAAGCCACTTAAAGACAACCTTCCTTTCAGCCAGTTTCTCAGGCTAAAACGCAACTGCAGTAAAAAAGAAGACTATCTAATCCAAGCACAAGAGCTGAGTCAAAAATTGTCAAAAAGAAACTACAATGCAAAAACAATAAAGTACTGCAAAAAAAGAGCGAGCAATCAACCCAGGGAGTGCCTTCTACAAAGCTACCCTAAGGCGCAAACACAGGATCTGACGACCTGTGTCACCACCTTCTGCCCATCAACATATGAGGTAAACAAATTGATAAACAAAAATTGGCATATTCTGAACACTGGAATCTTCAACTGGCCAAAGCCGAGGTTTGCCAATCGCAGAACAAAGAACATCAAAGACGTTTTAGTCCATACCCGTCCTTTGAAAAAACAACAACAATCCATCACGAGGGATGTCACTATGAATCCGGTAACTGGCCACTACCCCTGTGGTTCTTGCGTAGCTTGCAAAACCACCACAGTATCAAAAACACTACAACTAACGGAGACACTGTTATGGACACAACGTCAGCATACGAATTGCAACTCATCACATGTTATATACATGATCACCTGCAAATGCAATAAGAGATACATTGGTATGACCTGCCGCAAAATCAAGTTGAGAATTGGCGAGCATAAAAGCAACATCCGCTTGAAGAAAAATACCACCAAACTATGTGCACATTTTGTTGAGATGGGCCATTCATGTGAAGAGCTTCACTGGACAGTGCTTGAAATGCTTACCGAAAAAAATACCATGTGTGAGCGCCGTTTGTTTGAAAAGGAGCAAAGGTGGGTGGACCGTCTAAAAACCTGTGAACAGGGGTTGAACGATGCCATTCCCTGGCACCGTTTTGCTAATTGACATAAAATCTGTTAAACCAATATGCTCGAACATGAAACGAAATATAGACATTAACCATTCTCAACACTCAGCAGCGTTGGACCAATAAAGTTACCAGAGTAACAATACATCGAAAAAAACTAAGAAAAACCAACAAAACTGACAAGTCCATGTGACCGATTATGCACCTTTAAATAATCTCAGTGCTTCTAACCTAGCCACTCCCCGGGGCAGAGTCAGCACAAGGCGAAATCCTCCACACACGCGGGTAATGGCGCCGACCTTCAGATACACCGGTAAGACGAACAATTCTTTTTAACTAACGGAGTCCTCTTTATAACAGCTCTGAGCTCCATGCTGCTACAAAAGCGACACCCCGGTGAAGCAGAGTAACTTTGGCTACAGGTAGGCAAACATACCCCTTTCCCTTTCTATTAGCCACAGACTATCTACAGGGCTAAAAGTAGCACTGTTTGCAGGGCTTGTCTGTCCCGTTTCCCGCTACATTAGCGTTGCCTTGTGTTTCGATAAAGTTCTGTTCCCCTATCAGTACACTATAGAGTGAGAGTGTTCATGTTATACCGATAGTTTTTTCCACGCACTTTAGATCGGGCTTGTGGAAAATAGATACCAGCGTACCAAACTAGTATTCCGTCTATGAGGATCGGCGATCCTTAGCGAGACCCAGAATCAGCATCCTTACTCTCCATTATTAGCCTTTGTAAAGATAAGAAGTTTTTGGTAATGATAATGTCACGTAACCAAACTTGAATAATGAAATTCATTACTAAACAACGAAATAAGGTGTGTGTGTGTATGCAATATATGTACATTATTTTCGTCTCATTGCAGATTTTGAAGGAAAATTTCCTAACAATATATAGCCAAAACAAAAGTGCTTGTACGCCAAATACGACTACACTAATTGTGTAAGTACAATATCTTTATGTTTGTTTGTCCTGACGAAAGCTCCGCAGACCCTTCCAGGCCCAGGAGCTGAAACATGTCGACGTATCTTGTTAACTATACTATCAGACCCAGTAACTTGGTCTAAAATTGTATCACCCAAATTTTAACTATGGTAAAAAACATCCCCTATTAAAGAACTTCCGGGCTGTTTACCATTTTAACAGTTTCTTCCTTTTTTTGCACATTTTACTTTACACCTTTTTTCACTCAAAATCTCTGGACACTGCACCCCAGACCAGAGGCGCCTCGGGTGAGGCTGGCATATTCACTACTTCGGAGTAGCCAATGATAACTGCCACAACTCTAATGTGGGGCGGATGAACCAGATATACCGCACCTCCTTCCAAACATAACATAGAGTTTTTTGAGGCTACTCTGATCTTTATCCCTTATGCCAATGGTCATAAGGTGTAACTAGTGTCCGTTTTTCTATTTTGATAACTAGTGTATGAATATGCGTCAAATGCCATTGATGAAACCTCTCTTAAACCCATTATGATCTGAAGACATAGCCTAGTACACAGATGTTTTAACCATCTTTCATATCAAAATAACTTGCAGTGTTTGTGCTAATCTCCCCAGGTTTAAACCACTCTACCTTCCCGTCCAAACATGATTGTATAATAGGAGGAGCATGATACAATTTGGAAATAAGGTGTATGAATGTTTAAATTGGACATCTGAAATTCCTCCCTCACTTTCTAGCCAGTGATGGGTAATGCCCTTAATGCAGGATACCAAAGTTCTGATTCACCTGTAGGCCCACTCTAGACTAGTCAAGATAATTTAATTTATTTACAAAGGCATATAAACTTGGTCAGATGCTTTGATACGGTAAGTCCACCTCTGCCACATGTACTTAATTCACTAAGTCGCAATGTAGGACATGTGTATCAATCCTAGTAATGCCGCATTTAGCCTTCACCCTTTCTACGTCAAAAAATTAGGTACTGATAATGGTCAAATGTTCCTCTTTAACAGAATAAAGAGAACTATGAGATAACGAGCAACAAAATACCATGTATCTCCTCTACAGCACCACCCACAAGAACACTAAATGTAAGAGCTTCACACCCTTGCACGACTAGCTTAGGACTGAGTGCAAAAAGTGTAGCAAACTATCGCACATACTCCCCAGCCTTATCATGACTTTGAGTTGAGAAGGTGAATGGGCAATAAAGATGCCTTTGAATTTTGTTTTCAACTTGTCACAAGTGATATGTGTTCAAGAATTGAAGGCAAACGTCAGGCTGTACCGTCTGACAAGTTTCTGCTTATTTCTTTAACATGTGGATTGGTGTTTACAAAAATCTCTAACTTTGCAGTCACAGACAGAATAGTAAAGTGGACTAGTTGACAGTCTTGTTGTGGTGGTAAATGGCGTGTGAAAACTAAGGCTGTAAGCTGTTTTTTTAATAAAAGAAACAACTTTTAAACTAAGTATGGGCGAATTTTGCGAATCAGCAAAAAATTCGGAAAAAATCCGCGAATTCGTGGATTTTCCCGCGAAATCGCGGACTTTTTTGCGATTTGCACCATACTTAACTGGAGTACTTTCTACTGGCTAATCAGTAAGTGCTACCTCGTTGGGTAAATATATCCTGCTTTTCCTACACTACAGCTGCGTAAAGGCCCAGAAGAGTGGCAAGTCACCACGTGTGTATGTGACACCGCGCCAATAGGCGCCGAGGTCCCTCGAGTGAGCTGTCCATCACAGTGGGGGAAAGGGCGGGAAGAGGTTGCATAGCCTAGTGTGTGTGGGGCCGGGCTTCTGTGCGAGTTCACATGCCTCTTGTTTATAAAGGGTCAGAGTCCGATCAGAGCAGCAGATTAGGAGAAAGCAGTAAGTGCTACCTCGTTGGGTAAATCTATCGTGCGTTTCCTACACTACAGCTGCGTAAAGGCCCAGAAGAGTGGCAAGACACCACGTGTGTCTGTAACTTTGCCACCGCGCACATAGGCGCCGAGGGCCCTCGAGTGAGCTGTCCATCACAGTGGGGGAAAGGGCGGGAAGAGGTTGCATAGCCTAGTGTGTGTGGGGCCGGGCGTCTGTGTGAGTTCACATGCCTCTTGTTTATAAAGGGTCAGAGTCCGATCAGAGCAGCAGATTAGGAGAAAGCAGTAAGTGCTACCTCGTTGGGTAAATCTATCCTGCTTTTCCTACACTACAGCTGCGTAAAGGCCCAGAAGAGTGGCAAGTCACCACGTGTGTCTGTGACTTTGCCACCGCGCCCATAGGCGCCGAGGTCCCTCGAGTGAGTTGTCCATCACAGTGGAGGAAAGGGAGGGAAGAGGTTGCATAGCCTAGTGTGTGTGGGGCCAGGCTTCTGTGCAAGTTCACATGCCTCTTGTTTATAAAGGGTCAGAGTCCAATCAGAGCAGCAGATTAGGAGAAAGCAGTAAGTGCTACCTCGTTGGGTAAATCTATCCTGCTTTTACTACAAGTCACCACGTGTGTCTGTGACTTTGCCACCGCGCCCATAGGCGCCGAGGTCCATAGAATGAGCTGTCCATCACAGTGGGGGAAAGTGTCTCTCGTTTATAAAGGGTCAGTGACCGAAGTACAGGGGGATTGCGCTCGAGAAACTCGTGGATGCCTAGACCCCCATCACGGACTACAGCTAATTGTTCACGGACTACAGCTAATTGTAGACGGTAGATATGGGGAGAAAGCACACCTGCCTTGCATCGACCGTGCTCACTAGATTCTTGGGCTGATTATAATGCGTTACTGAATTTGAGCTTCAACTCGGGCACCTGCTTTATTTATCTGTAAGTGCTTCCTGCTGAGGTTTAATTTTAGTGACAGGAGCCTCGTTGCCTAATTGTAACTATTCTCGGACCCAGCTTCAAGGGTCAGAGCAGGGTCAGAGAATAGTTGCAAGTAGGCAACGAGGCGCCGCTCAGGAAGCACTTACAGGGTAACAGCAGGTGCCCAAGTTGAAGTTCATTTCTTTGTAACCATTTTGTAAATGGTTAAAAAGAAATTAGCTTCAACTTGGGCACCTGCTTTAACCCTGTAAGTGCTTCCTGAGCAAAATTTGTCCCGCTCGCGGATTTTGCCGCGATTTCGCGCGATTCGCGGATCGCGAAATTGAGGAAAATCCACGAGCGGAACAAATTTTATGTCCATGCTTATTTTAAACACCTGTAAATTAACTGTGCAAGCATTTCAAAACATATCAGTAGTTAGGAAACCACAAATGGAACACTTAATTGTAATTCAGAAGTGTTCTGGAAACGGTTTTAATTGGATCAAAACCATCAAGACACTTTACTTGGCAATGTTCAAATGATACATATTTGCTGAAACCACATTTCCACACATTATTATTTTTATGCAATTAATATTTATCAGTAAAACTGCATGTTGGTATTTTGCATCCATTTCAATGGAAAATGTTTTGAATGTAAAAAAACGGTGCCTCCTTCTGACCTACAATAATGTCTCAACAACGTACATCGTTTCTAGTCTGCTGCACACTTCTGTGCATCAATGAGAATCTACAGTTACACCTCTCAGAAATGAAATAGCTCAACCAGTATACCATTTCCCATACACAGGTAAAATAAGGAGGGCTGATATATGGCTAGCCAGGGCATTATATAGTAGTATCAACTCCTATCTAACCGTTCTGGCCCACAATAATACCATACCACTCAGCAATGTGCAGCCAATCATAGCACATACAGGCTGGTTAACAACTCCCTTTTCCTGCTTAATGCTCTTACGCTCACATAAGACCTGTCCGCTTTGGGTCTTATTCATCACTCAGTACTGTACCAGCCCCTAAACCAGTCATCTCCAGCTGAACAGACATGGAATACCTCCAACGGTCTAACACATAAAGCTGGTAACTCGGAGGACTGCACTCTATTCCAGCACTGCATGCCCCAGGTAGCTACATTCTATGCGTACTTCTTAACATATCACAATGGCACTCAGATATGGGATGCTAGCAACAAAGTTCATCCAAGTAGATCGTTCTGACCAGTCCTCTCATCAAACATACCTGCTCAGAACCATGAACTGTAAACAAAATATCAGACTGCACAACCCAGTGCAATAACCATAAAAACAGATTATGATCATATCAAATACCAAAAAAAGACCTGCACATTTGCTCAAAGCTGCGCGCACAGCAAAAAAAAGTATGCACATTTGCTCAAAGCTGCGGGCATACCAAAAAAACATGAAGTACCCAATTGTCTCAACCTAATATAAACTTATTTTGAGTTGTTCTTATGTTGATTGTTTATTTACTTACTTAAATACTATTGTGTGGCCTCCTCTGATGTGTCTGTTAAACTTAACTTTTGTCCTGAAGTTTTGTACTGAATTTTGACATTCTGTCCTGAATTTGTGTCCTGAATTTTGACCCTTTGTTCTGAATTTTTACACTCCCCATCCTAAATTTGCACCAATGCCAGATGATCACCCTACTCGTAACCTGTTACTGAACTTATTGTGAATTATTTAGGCCTACGAAGTTAGAGTGCGCCTGCAAAGGTTTCTGGGAGAACACGGAGAAGGAGAATCATGAATAGGTTAGGTAATCATACCCAAAATTATTGGCTCCCCAGTAGCACCCCATTACTGAGATAATTGTCATGGTTCAACCCGTAATTCCTGTTAATTCTGCACCCCCCAACAGGACTTCAATATTGTTTAATTCATGGGTGAGTAAATTGCAACCCTCTCCCCTGTCACACCCAGTCACATGCAAAGGTGGTGGCTGGTGTGTGTGTACATTGCATATACAATACACAGACCCTCAAGGATTTTGCAATTTGCAAAAAAATTGAGAAATGAGCAGTTTTGTAAAAATGCAGCGATTTTTACAAAACGGCCTGCGAAATTTAGAAAATATGGTGAAACGTTTGCCCTGACAGAATTAATAACTGTTAAAATGTAGTGAAATAATACGGTCACTGCCACAGAATGTGCTGGATTATGCCGCATAATTTGCCTTTGTGTTTTTGCATAATTTAGTCAACACTGCCATGTAATTTAGGTCTCCGCTGCAGCATAATTCCATTGGCCCATCATCCCGCGAGAGCACATGCTGGTCTGATTAGGGCCAATAATACACTAGAGAAGAAATAGTACTTGGCGAAGGTTCCGCGAGCACCTGCGGAAAATGAGGTATGTCATAATATCAAGCACAATATCACTATGCTACATAAATATAGTAGCTAGAATACCTGAAGCCAGGTTTACTTACAAACGACGGAAAGAGTATCACGCTGTTCTGAGTGTGACCACTGTACAGCTTTTCTTTGATGGTACAAACCATATAGATGAAAAAATAAATAACTCAAAACTGAACAAGCAGCTGCCAAAATAAATTTAGAAAAAGGCAAGCTAGAAGAATGTAAGTGGCAACAACAGATTTCAACAGTTTCAACAACAGTTTCTGATACTAGAGAGCAATGCGAGCGCAAAATGCTTGTTAATATGCATGGAATACTTGGTGACTTGTTGGTAAACGTTGGGACTCACTTCCAAATTACCAAATAGGCAAAGTAGGCACCGGCCTATGGGCCTCACTCCTATTAGGGGCACGCGACAACGGATCAAAATACAGCTTAAAGTACGCCAACCCGAGGCATGAGATTGACATAACAGTTGTCTCTTGAAAGCTCATCTTCTGGCAGGTGTCAGTTTGTAAAACAAATCTGGTGCATTGGGTATTAGGATATAATTTGCTAGGGGGGGCGTGAAATTTCAACTGCCTAGGGGCCTCCACTGGGTTTAATCTGGCACTGTTGGGATTTAAGAGTGTAAAACATTTCGCTCAGTATTAAAGTGTGTTGTCGATTTGGAACCGGAGTACGCAGAGTTACTTTCTGTTCCTGGCACCCTAGGCAGAACCTCCAGGATTTTGCGATTTGCAAAAAAAATTGCAAAACTGCAGTTTTGTGAAAATGATGCGAATTGTAAAAAACTGCCTGTGAAATTTGGAAAAGGTGAGGATTGGAGAGCAAATGGCTCGAGCTTTGCCCAGGCACAGCGCTCGTGCTTCCCGTGCTTCAGGACAGCAGCACACCTTTGGTAGCGATGAGTAATCTAGCTCAGGGGTTCTCCATCCGTGGGATTACGGGACATGCAGTCCCCAGAAGTGGTGGTGGAAACCTGCAGCGGCTCTCCCCCAGGAATGTCAATGCGGGCATAGACTTTAAACAGCAGCCACTAGCGGAACAGGAATCATCCCTTGGAGTGTCCTGATTTAGACAAAAGAGCAGGGGGCAAGGTAAGATGTACAGCCTTCAATTAAATAAAATTGAATACCTCAAGTTTCCTGTAAACAAGTAAAAGTGAACCCCTGGATACAATGAAGCAAATCAGGATTTACTTAATCCTGCTACATTCCTGGTAGCGAAGTTGAGAATAATAGTAAATGGTCTCGCCATGGGCTCCACCCTTAGAGGGGTTACATTCCTTAACAGCAGTGGCATCATTATTATTGACTGAATCAACAGGTAATGGTTTAGGGTTATTCAGCTCACCAGCAAAAATAACTACATCTTTCACAAGTAATGATTGACAGCCTTTCATCCCCAAGGTATTGCGTCAATCTAGATAAGCAGATAACAGTAGCAGAGCATACCTGCTGGCGGCAGTAGGTATGTTGTAAGGGTAGTAACCTGCAGGTGTAATAACCCTGATTACTTGTGGCACCAGACAGAGCAAACAGTTAGATCGCTTGTAAAAATAGCCCAAAAGTAGCATCTTTATCTTACTGAGATAAAAAGGAGGGAAATTAGTCCTCCTTCAGCAGTTATCAACAAAACATGCCCTTTTAAAATGAATCACTATGCAGTCTCCAAAAACTTGCTTTTGCCCGTTGCCCACCAAAGGAACCCTTCTAGCCATAATGATTTCATTATGCAAAAAACTAAAATCCCATAATCTCCTGCTGAACCAATTAACGACTTTATTAATAAACTAGCAGCCCGTCCCGACGTTGTCCGGGGATGAAATAAAAATTTACCATCCTGGCTTGTACGAAGGCTGAGCGTGTGTTTGTCCTCTCCGAAAGTGACAGTGTGCAAATGCCCCTGAGCTGTCCCGCCTTGGTCGCTTCACGCACTCCCCAAAGACGGCGTGGTGCACAGATACGCCACACACGGAGGCCACGTCCGATGGCAAACCTTCCCGAACGCGAACCCCGCTTTACAATGCAGCAGGCGTCTCAGAATGCACAGGCCCACAACAACGCTGAACGGCACGCACACCTCACGAGGTGCACGAACGCTAATCTCACTGTGATAGGACGCTGTTCTCAGGCTGCAGGCGTCTCTATGGGTTACAATGCTGAATGCTTAACGCACACGCCCACCCTCGCAGAACACACCTCACGACGTGCTCAAAGGCTTTTCTCACGGTAAAACGCTGCTCTTATCATGCTGCAGGCGTCTCAGACGTAACAATGGTGAATGCTGAACGCACACGCCCACCCTCGCAGAACGCACACGCCCACCTCAGAGCTGGTGCTACTTCCAAGGGACTACTTTGTGAAACAATGTACTTTGCCCTTCTAAAGTATATGTTTTGCTGGTGTATAGCCTATGTCCATCTGCTTACCCTGACCTTTACAATGCTGTATTGGTTGTTGTGATTGGTGCTGTACTTCTTGAGCTTACCCGCCTCAAAGGTTTCAGCTCTCCCTTTCTAATAGTAGTATAGATTGTTGACATTCATCAATCTGCACAGGTCGAGGAGGATCTTCTTTTAAAACAACAACAAAAGGAGATGCTTGATGTGTCAGTTGAAGAGGCATTTGGGGCTGCTCCAGAGTCAGAAAGACAATACAGGAAGACTAGCAGAATTAAGTTGAGGGATAAATGTTACAGTATTAGTTTCCTTGCAAATACAGCTATCTGAATCAAGGCGCTGGATGGTCCCACAAGATTGGGGGGCATCAGTGGCATCCTCAATTGTTCAAATTGACGTGAGTAGGTGATAAGGGGTGGGCAAGTCGAAATGGCACACTTAATTGCTTTTAGTCTACCCATGAATGGGTCAAATAGTCTCTTGAGTGCTGGGTGTGTACAGAGTTTGTGATGTTGAAACTGACCTAACCTCCAAATTCACCACAGCAGTAGTGGCATACACTGGAATGCCAACTGGATTGGGCGGCACTTTATCCCTACGGTGCACAGTACGCAAATAGTCCTTTTTGACTTTTTCTTAGGTGTAAGCTGAGAAATTAATCAAAGGCTTGGCAGTATTAACAGGATCTGAATCAATAGTTACAAGTTCATGTGAAATACAAGGATTAACTCTCCTCCATCAGGAAGACCCAGATGTCTTTAATCAACTCAGGTTACTTCATTTAGTACTAGGGTCAGCGACTTCTGATGCTGGTAGAGCCTACTTATCTTCAAGCAAAACCCATTTGGTGGCACCTAGACTTTCCTCAACATTACTGATCTCATGGTCGATGATAGCACTAGTTAAAAAATTTGCAAAAGAGGGTGCCCAAGGAAGAGGTGTCCGGCCTCTCCGATCCGGAGGCAGCGGTGCCACGGCAGGGGTGCATACATGGGCACTAGAACATCCCAGGAAGAAATACAGCAAACTCCCACGAGGTTAGGACTGGAGCTGTGCTATGGTAGAGCTGCAGACACTTTAAACATGCATATTTCAAGTGGAATACTCTGCTAAAACAGTTTCCAGTGATTTTAGGCTGAAAATGAATGATTATAAGTCAAATAAAGTGCCGCACAAATGCAGCTAAATTTCCATATTTGTGCCTCAAAATTTGCTAATCCATGCTGCAATATCCTGGGGGGTCTGAACATATTCACTCGATCAACAGTGTTGTCTATAAAAGAGCTCTAGAAACTCTGATGATTGCTGCGTTAAGAAGATGGACCCTGCTAGCCGGACTCCTCCACTTTCAGAGGGAAGAAAATCATGGACATCTGGACAAACTTGGCGAAAACAGGCATATGTAATGTGTGGTTGAACATTGAACTTCTCATGGACATTATAGTTTTGGGCTCATCTCTATAGGGTCTGGCTGCAGTAGCAATCAAGCAGTATAGGGGCCCATGGTGACAAGAACAGAGCCATCATAATCCTGGAGCTTTTACACTTTGCCTGAATCAAAGAGGCAATGTTTCTCTTGGTCTGGGGCCTAGATTCACATTCCATTGAAGCCTTGCGCCTTCGCGGTTGACCGTGATATAACTTGTCATGCAGTTTCTGAGATTTTAAATCTACCCTATGGTTTATGGGATGACATCTTGCGCCCTTGTCAATGTCCTTACAGTATCCCAAGCAGCTAAAGAAACCCCACTGTAATGAACACTCCATCGCAAGACAATACATAGTCCTCCACTTCTGCCAAAACCTAGTACACACCTCACTTAGTTTGCTTTGCTGATTGTCTCTCCGCCTTTGACTCATGAAGCACTCTGCTACCTTTCGCCTAGGTTCACACTATAAAAATACCACAAACATGCACACACAAAAGTACACTGAAATATTGACAATTTGTGGAAAGCAAACTCTTCTTGCGTACTCTGCTCCCTCTAGCAATAAAGTGTCTCAAATGTGTTGAAAGTTTGTTCTTATTGAATGTACGCCCCACTGACGTACATACAAATCTTACCATTACTGGTACTGGGAGGAATGCGACCTCTGTTTTTCTTTACATGTATTTATTTTTCTAAGTTCGAGTTTTTGACATTGCTCAAACCTGCCTAGATGAACTCTTAAGAAATGCATCTTGAAATATTTGGCATGCAGCTACAGATTTGAAAAAGTTATGTCTAATGACATTTTTTAAACGTCAGCTGCATTGCTCCAATCGATCTGTTTAAAAAATGCAAAGCTGCTAGGGAAACCTGAATGTATTATTATCTGAAACAGATGACATCATGGCTGAGGTTGACAGTGTTCATTGCATGAAGGCAGGCTAGTCAAGTTGTCTCCATACTGTGTTTGAAGAAGAGAATGCCACTCTTCAACTCCGATCATGTTGTATGATCTTGGGCATCCAATTTTAACGCAGCTGGGCAGATAAAAAGAGGGTGAACCCTGCTATGATTTTTGTTCATCTCAAACAGCAAACATGATCAGGTAATAGAAGTACACACAGTTCTGATGAATCAAAATTGTCTCTTTTTTTTTGCAAAGATGGTGTCTTGTGAGATTTGTGTGACAATTTAACACTACTTTACTGAAAAAGGTCCCATTTCGAAAAAAAAACATAATTGCTTTCCTTGACAATTGATTTGCGTTGCACGATCATTGACTGATAAAAAACGATCTTTTCACAGACATTAATGTATGTGGATATGCAATTTTATACGAGGTATTTGTGGTAATAGATGAATGTATTACTAATTTAGATATGTATAACACTGAGTGGAAAAGGCATGCATGGCCTAATTGAGTTACCAAACTGGAAGAGCGGCAATTTCAAGCAGCTCATTTGCACCGACCTATAACTTACAGCCAAAGACCTCACACTAAAAGAAAGCATGTATGGGTAGGCTGGTAAATGTTACATCCAGAGAAGACTTAAAAATTCCCAGAATCCTCTTTTTGGACATGTGAATGATAAGGGGAAACACAAGCAGCATGCCTTCGCTTTCGAGGACCATCTTAAAAAAAATCTCCCCACAATAGTTTTTTTTAAATATAGACAATGTCATAGTTAAAATAATGGCACGGGATTCCATCCTTTTAGTCAGCAGAGGTCAGTTTTTAGCTATAATTTTGTTCTGGTGTGCATACACTGATCATGCCATATAGGTGTGTAATGTAACAGCCCAAGAATGTCTAGATATCGAATTAGAGGAACCATTGGACCTGGTCTAGGCCTTGCAGTGTTCTGAATATGGCAATTCAAATATTCAGCAGACAGGCCCGGACTGGCCGTTGAGGGCACCGGGCAATTCCCCGGTGGGCCGCATGGTTGGGGCCGGTTTTGGGCCCCTGGGGCCGTTTTTGTTATAGGGCCGTTATGTAACAAAAACGGCCGAAAACCGGCCCTGTCACAGAGCGCAGTCGCACCTTTCCCCCCCTCCCCTCTCCTCCCGGAGGGGGGCCGGCCGAGCACTTCGCCAGGGCCGGTTCTGGTTCCCAGTCCGGCCCGGTCAGCAGAAGTGATGAAAACCACTGCTAGGGGCCACATGTATCAAGCAATTTTGTGCTTGCAAACGGGCTGATTTGTGTAGTGCGGTTAGCACTCTAGCAGACGCACGTACGCATCCACGCATCCGCTGGCCAGGCGTGGCCTGCGGGGTCCAATAAAAGAAGGACGCGCGCTCGGGCACGTCACTTCCGAATGAGACGAGTGTGTGGTTTACTGGCTGATGCTCCGCGCGTCCACCCCTGCGCACGTGGCCATGCTGTTCACTTAGGCCTACCCACACACCCACACCACATTGGCGACGAGTGGAGGGATACCAACCCTCGCTCCTTTCATCGGGTGGTACCATCGACACCATCCCGCGGTGCCTACCGCGAATAGACCAACGTGCCCTCATTCTGGCGGGTCCGCCCCAGTGACCCGAGATTGCCTGACACACGACGAGGTAACACCACGGTTCGTCGACCCACTAACATCCGGGCACAGCCGCCATGGTGGACGAGGCAGCAGCGGCACCGGTCATCAACATCCCGTTCCAGCATGCTGCTGCTGGAGTGCTGCCGCCTTTCAGCGAAGCGAGTGACCCACCCACAGCATCACCTCGGTGGAAGGTGTGGCTAGAGAGACTTGAAAATTACTTCGTGGTTACCAGAGAAACGGACGACGCGGTGAAACGATCGCTGCTCCTTCACTACGCGGGGGACGAGGTATTCCGACTCTTCAAACACCTACCCAATTCAGCTGGAGTAACCACGTATGCTGCTGCGGTCACCGCACTGAACAACCATTTTGACCCGCAACTGAATGTGGATTTCGAGGTCTTTAAGCTGGGACAAGCCCGCCAACGAGAAGGTGAATCGATGGATCAATTCCACACTCGGGTCCGGGAACTGGCCAGTTCCACGGATGAAGACCAACCCAAGGCCATCAGGCGCCAGCTGATACAAGGGTGTCGGGACAAAACGCTGAGGGGCCACATCCTAAGAAAGCCCGGGATCTCGCTCGAGGACATCCTTGTCCTGGCCAGAGCTCATGAACTGTCAGATGCCAGGGCCACGGCCATGGAGCAAGCACTGCATAAGATTCCCGCCAAACCGGAAACGACCAGGAATGAGCGGGCTGACGCAGTACGGGCACGACCACGTGGCCCAGGAAGAAGAGGAGCCCGGCGAGACGCACCACAGGGCCGGTGCGGATATTGTGGACATGAACCCCATGCGGCCAGAGACTGTCCTGCCCAAGGCCAAGTCTGCGGGAACTGCGGAATCCCAAATCATTTCGCAGCGGTTTGCCGCCGGAGGAACAAACCCCCAAGCTCGCAGAAATCATGGACAACCGCCAAAGCGGTCCGCCAACTATCCATTGCAGAATCACCTCCGGGGAGGACAGACAAATTCCTACCGACGTCGCAGGTTGAATCAGACTCCGAGGACGAGGAGGAGGCGTATGTGGTCTCCTTCGCCAGGGAACTAAAAATCAGACGACGGCCGCAGCCAACATGTGTGATCCACGTAGGTGAGAGCGAAGTGAAGGCCGTCATTGATACAGGAGCCACCGTCAATGTCATGGGCCTACAAGAATTCAACAAGCTGCGCCCTCGCCCGGAAGTCCTAAACTCCAAGACCAAGATATTTGCGTATGGCGCCGACACCCCGCTTCCCCTGAAAGGGAAAATAGTCACACCCATACGGTGACGTAAATAATTAATTTACTCTCTTAATTTCTATGCAGGTAAGTACTTAATCAATAATAACTCAATCGGAATGAAAGAAAACAGAGTCCGTGGTGTTAGAGTTTCTAAGGGTTTTATTCCTCATAAAGGAATCAGGATATCATGTTCTGACCACCACAGGGGGTGTCAGAAGGGATAGAGCGCTGAACTTTATTGATAATACATAGCTTATATACTTGATTTACACCATTGGAATCAATGTAAGAGGCGTAACAGCTGAGAGAAGACAAGATAACAGTATACACGTGGTACTAGTACATCATCAAGAGGCGTAAACTAGGCGTGAACCAGAGGTGTGTGCTAGAAACGTCACTGATAGGTGACGCAAGTGGGTGGCACCAAGGGGTGGTGCTAACAGAATGTTGCAATGTCAGCAGAAATCGGAAGCTTGGATGCGCGCGCAGCTGCATGACGTGTGATTGACGGGGTGCAGGGGACTTGACATTTACACTGACGGAAAGAGACAGAAGTCTGGTATGTCAGATCAACTTGTACTTCTATCATATCTGATATCTGATGTTTAGGAACTAGACTATCTGGACGGAAAGGTCTCTAGGGCAGAAGCTATTCTATGCTAACTGTGGATGCGTGTATAAGCGCCTGAGTGTCTACATGTGAAGCGTGGGGCTCGGGGCCTTCCATGGAAGCATGGCAACAGAGGCTG
This sequence comes from Lissotriton vulgaris, assembly GCF_964263255.1. NCBI lineage: Eukaryota > Metazoa > Chordata > Amphibia > Caudata > Salamandridae > Lissotriton > Lissotriton vulgaris. Next base: position 309,099 of record NW_028244032.1, read on the forward strand.
TGATTTACTTGCGTTAAGACAGGTCGGCCCTTTGGCTCTGCAGCTGGAGAGGATGTTTACAGGATCTAGTAGGCAGGAATGCATTCTCGAGGAGCGGAACAGATAACTCGAAGGTTATAGTCAGTCTTGGCAGAAAGCAGGCTGAGCTGAGCGCGAGGGGCCGCGCTGAAAGTAGGACAGAGTTCACGGGTACAGAGGTAGCCTGGGCAGAGTCAGGAGCCACAAAAGAGGTTCAGATGGCAGGAATTCAGGGCCTACTCTTGCTAGAGCAGGAAAAATACGAAAAGGGCACTACAAAAAGACGGTGGCATAGCATACTTAGGAACGGACTATATAATCCATTCATGGTGGATCTGAAAGAGGACATGTTAACGTTGGACGCAAATGTATTTGCGTCTTCATAGCTGGCACAGGAGGGAAGTTACATGCACTTGAAGCTGGTACATGGAGTCGGTGGGGTACGCGCTAGGGAACACAACATGGCCAAAATTTAATTTTCCTCATTCCCTCCTTGTTCCCTACGGACCCTTCATGAAATATCGATCCTCATGAATCGATCAGTCTGTTCTTGTAACATCATTTGTTCTTCTTTCTTTCGGTTACGTTTTGAGTGAAAACTAGAATGTTCAATACAAGAGGTGGCACACAGTCCACAAATCGCTGGCCCGCACTGCAGGCACAGGCAGCAACTGAATACTAGGACTAGGCCAATGCCTAGGAAGGATAGGATCTTCCATCCCCAAGCTGTTAACGTTGTCCAGAACCAACCGGACCAAGTCCAGGTGCCTGGATTCTGATGTATCTGATTTGCAATTTTATGAAGACGGGTGATAGCTTGATATACAGATGGTGCATTTTGTGGAATGAAAACACAGCAGCTTGACCCGATGACCTTACAGGCTCCACCTCTATCTGCCAAGATGACGTCAATTACAAGACGATTCTGAAGGACAACAACCCGCATAGCGGACTGCTCTTCTGTTAAGTTACCTAAGGCGGAGGTAGTTTCATTTACTACGGCTTCAAGTGTTCTAGTTAATCTGCGTATTAATTTACTATTCTGGACAGGGCCTAAAAAGAAAAAGAATCCTTTATTAAAATCGGTGTACTGTTCCCATGCCGTTTCTGTGTAGTCGACAAGTGGGATATCTCTTCTGGGTCTATTCTTTACTAGATTGCTATTTCTGTGGTAATCAGGAGGAGCTAGAAAAACAGGTGGCAGAAGGAATGCAATGTAGCAGGTACCATCCCAATCTGGAGGTAGACGAATGTATGCGGTATGACCACAAACAAAGTAGGAATGACTGATAGCTTTGAAAGATGATTTTCCATAATCACTGAATTCGACCACAGTAGTGCATTTACTATGACCTAAGTGTACTGAACCTTTCTTCTTGATACATAATTCACCAGTGACTGGCAGTACTGACATAATAGGTAGAACTGGTGTGGCTTCGGATTCGACAGTAAGAATCATAAGGCTAATTGTATAATTACCTAATCCATACACTTCATTTTCTAGATCAGTTCCTATTCTAGTGGGGAGTCCCTCCTTATCCGGGTAACAGACGTCTAGTAGGACCAAGTTCAGGTTTCCCCAAACCCAACCCCCATCGAAAACTGCAATGTCGGGATCTAAAGAATTAATTATTTTGAACCATGCTCCGCAGGAGCCATTGTGAGAGAACGGGTACGGAAAGAGAGGCAGAGCTCCCTTGTAATTCTGGTAGGGAGGGAGTCGGCCACATATCCAGCAATTTGTAGCATTGTTAGTTTGATGAGAATGATGTAACATACTAATGAATGTATTGTTGCGCAGCGCGAGTCTGTAGGAAAGCTCATGAGGAGGTAACTCACTAAAAGTGTGTTCAGCAGAGACATTGTAAGCAGATTGTTCACGCTTGAAAATAGGATAGTAGACAGGTAATAAGATGCTAGCAATAATAGTTAAAACACTGAGAATAAACATTATTATTAGTGTCACTATGCAGTGACTACGGAGTGATTTGCAATATGTACGTTTCTTTGCTTCTCTCTCTCTATCTCGATCTAGGGGATACATGTCAGAAACTATTTAACCGATTCACCTAGGGGAGGACTTAAACAATTAAACTGTCTGACTTGCTAGATCGTAATTTCATGCGGTATTGTTCTTGAGGAGTTTTTTCTCGTTTCGGTTCGGTAAAGTCTTTGGTAACACAGTCTTTGGTGGGGGTGGGTGTGTCTTGTTCCGGTTTCAGTCCTGGGAATGTTTTGATATGGCTTAGGTGGACCCACCCCTTTCTGCCTTCCAATTTGACTGCGGTCCTTGTAGTAAGAAGAACGGTCTTCGGAGACTTCCAGCGGGGCTCCAACGGACTTTTTCTGTCGAAGTTGCGGACGAGGACAATATCCCCGGGGCGGACGTCATGCGGCTTCACATCTGTGTTGTCAGGGAAGGCTGCGGCAACCTGTGAACGACATGATTGGAGTGCAGACATCAAGGAGGCAAGGTAATCTGTCAACATATTAGAATCAACATCAGTAATCTTTTTAGGAATGGGCGTCCCCCACATATTCGGTGGTCTGCCAAAGACCACCTCGTACGGGGATAGCCCTGATCTCGAATGGGCGACCATTCTCATATAGAATAGTGCCACCGGCAGGGCGACTATCCAGTCGACCCCTTTTTCCTGACATATTTTGGCAAGGCGGATCTTTAATGTCTGATTATGCCTTTCTACAAGGCCTGCTGCTTCTGGATGTCGGACACAATGGAACTTCCACTGGTATCCCAGTAACAAGGAAACTTGTTTCATTAATTCGGATGAGAATGGCTGACCGTTATCTGAGTACACGACACGAGGCATGCCGTATCGTGGGAAAAATTCACGAACCAACTGTTTGGCAGTGGTCGGAGCAGTGTAATCTGGGACTGGGTATGCTTCGGTCCAGCGGGACAGAGCACAGACAACTACGAGAACATATTTAAATCCTCGACAACGGTCCATCTGGATATAATCCATCTGGAGGACTTCAAAAGGGTGATCGGGAGGATGAAATCCACCTTGCTCTACAGGGACGCTTTTACCTGGATTGAACTGACAACAGATCATGCAAGTACGCACTTTCTGTTTTGCTGCTGCTCGTAAGTGTTTATTGTTCCAGAGATTTTGTAAACTGTCTAGCATTGCTTTCTCTCCTAGATGTGCAGGACTATGTGTTGTATTTATCATGACTTGAACCATAGAGTCAGGGAGAAACCATGTAGATTTTCCCTTCGTCATCCAACCTTGATCTGTCTGGATCCCTCCTAGTTCGATCCATTTCTTTATTTCTTCCGGAGTGGCATGTGTCTGAATGTCAATAACATCTAGTGTGGGATCTCTGACTGTCATACAGTTTGTCGGATCTGTTGTCTTTGTTGTGTCAGTTGTCTGAGTGTGAGTCAGTGCTGTATGTTTTGCTGTCTGATCTGCCAGGTCGTTACCCTGGGAAACAGAATCTGTGGCTTTAGTGTGTGCTTTACACTTCATGACTGATATGGCTGAAGGCAGATGTATTGCTTCTAACAGTGCTTGAATGAGAGGACCATGCTGTATCTTTGTACCATGAGAGGTCAGAAAACCTCTTTCTTGCCAGAGCATGCCGAAGTCATGTACGACTCCGAACGCATAACGGGAATCTGTGTATATGTTGACATTTCTGTTCTTGGCTAGAATACAGGCTCGGGTCAGAGCGATGAGCTCTGCCGCTTGAGCAGACAGTGTATCAATACGGTGTGTTTCTTTAACTTCAGTTTCAGTGGTCACGGCATACGCGGCCACTAACTCTCCTGTACTTGTTCTCATGCATGAACCATCCACATAAAGTGTCAGGTCTGGATTTGTCAATGGAACATCTGTTAAATCTCGTCTGGGCTTTGTTACTGCATCAATGATCTCTATGCAATCATGTGGAGCTGGATCTATCATAACTGTAGGTAACAGTGTTGCTGGGTTCAAGATACTGCAGCGTCTGATTTCTATGTGTGGCTGGAATAATGTCAATTCGTAACCTGTCAGTCGTGCTATAGTCAAGTGTTGAGTCTGGGTTCTGTTTAACAGAACCTCTACAGAATGTGGAACTTGTACTGTTAACTGATGACCTAAAACAATTGAGTCGCTTTGTCTGATTGCTAACGCCGTTGCTGCTACTGACTTTAAACATGCAGGGAGTGCCTGTGCTACTGAATCCAATGTACTTGAAAAATAAGCGCAAGGCTTATGTGAACCTGCTTGATCTTGAGTGAGGACAGACAACGCTGTACCGTCACGTTCTGTAACAAAAAGTGTAAACGGTTTGCTGTAACATGGTGTCGCTAAAACTGGCGCTTGGCATAAAACTTTCTTTAATTCCTCAAAGGCTTGTGTATGTTCCTGAGTCCAAGGGAGGACAGTCGAAGTCGCTGCCTCCTGTGTCGTTAACTGGATGAGTGGTTTAGCTAGAAATGCATATTGAGGAATCCATTGTCTGCAGTACGAGGTGAGGCCTATGAAGGCCCGCACTTCCTTTTGTGTCTGGGGTCGTGGCATGTTTACAATTAACTGAATGCGATCGGGAGTGAGCTGTCTCCCCACTTTGGACAGCAAGTGACCCAAGTACACAACTTGCTGAACACAGAATTGTAGCTTCGAAGGAGACACCTTGTGTCCCTTGTCGGCCAGGAAATGCAAAACTGTCAGAGATGCTTCTTCACATTCGGGCTCACTTCGTGCGGTGATCAGTAGATCATCGACGTATTGCAGTAAAGCGGTATTAACTGGCATTTGAATACAATCTAGTTGTCTTTTCAGTGCTTGACTATAGATGCTGGGGCTTTCTGTAAATCCTTGAGGTGCGCGGGAAAATTTGAAACTTCGTCCATTTAAACTGAATCCGAAGAGATATTGGCTCTCCGGGTCAATAGGTACACTGAAGAAAGCGTTCTTGAGATCGATTACAGTAAAGAACGTTGCTTCTGAATCAATAGCAGTCAATAGGGAGGAGATATCGGGGACCACAGGATACTGTGGTACAATACATTTGTTCAGTTCTCGAAGGTCAATCACCAGCCGGTATACTGGCGGTGCATTGCGGTCTGTACGTTTAAGAATTGGAATGATGGGTGAATTACAGATATTGGAGTCGGTCTCTACGACCACTCCCTGGCCAATAAGCTCTTCAATTATTTTCAGTAAAGCCACTACAGCATCGGGCGGTAACTTGTATTGTCTGATTCTTGGTAAAACAACTCCTGTCTTGAGTGTAACACGATATGGAGTGATATGCATACAACCTACATCAGCTGGGCCCTTTGCCCATAAGTGATCTGGTACATTTTTCAATCTGACATCAAAGTCACGTAGAACATAATGACCCTTGAAATCCCGTAGAAAGAGTCTGACTCCCTCTGGGGAACAGCAGATTATAGCTCCTAGAGCCTTCAGTGTTTTAATTCCTAACAGATTTTCTGGACATGATTTCGTAAGCAACAAATCTGTAACTCGAGATAATGGACCCACAGCTAGTGGTACTGGTTCCGATACTTCATTTACAATAGGCTGTCCTGAAAAACCAAGGGAAACATTCTGTGAGCCTGAGAGGGGTGCCCCTGGGACTTCATTGTGACTGATAGTAGTGCGACTTGCCCCTGTGTCAATTAAAAACTTTCTGTCTTTTCCTAATACGTGACTGTGTACATAAGGACCTTCTTGATCTACAGGAATTTCAATAAGAGGCAAATCACTTTCCCTCCCTAGGCTGTTTCATGTATAACGCTGATAATCTGGATATGCTGACTGGGCATACTGGTACATCTGTTGTGATACTTGCCGAGTTGCGGCAGCGGGCTGTGTCTGAGCATGCTGTGGCTGCGGTACGGCTACTGTCTGTACTGTATGGGACTGATCATGCATAGGCTGTGTATTCTGCATTGGCTGTTCGTTCTGTGAGGTCTGTTGATGACCCTGTTCATGTCTAGGCGGACGCGGTCTTTCTTTAGTTTTACCTGTCTCGATGTTATGTTTCAGGACTGGACATTCATGTACGTAGTGACCTGGCTGCTTGCAATAATTACATGTCCCTTTAACGGGAGCGGCAGAATGATTGGTCTGGGCCCCACCTTTTCTATGACCGTCGGCTGGAATCGTCTGAGCTACTAACATTTTCATTTTCGTGTCTTTCATACGTTTCTGTTCCTGATCTTGTTCTTCCCTAATTCTGTTCTGGTGATATTGTAACATTTGTAACATCTGAGATGGCGTATTTGCCTGCCAAGTACTTTCAACTTTGTACACTCTATTTTTGACTAATGGTAGGGCATTCTCTACTAATTTTGTTACAAAAAGGTGCGGGTATGACTCACTACTAGTTTTTAGACCACTATTTATGATGAAACATTTCTCGAATCTTGAATAAAAGTCACTAGTATCTTCATCTTGTTTCTGTTTACAGGACGAGATTGCGTCCCAATCTTCCTTTCTTGTTGTCAATAATCTTGGCAAAACCTGTACTATTAAACCTGGTAATGCTTTAGTCTTGTCCCCAAGGCCTACCCCTGGGACTCGTTTGCTTTCTTCGTCTTCTATTTCTGCCCATGCTATCTTTGACTCTCCTACCTCCCAATCCTTCTCCTTTAATTTTTCGTAAATGCCCGTGGGCAACAGTACTTTTAACATTTTCATAATATCATCATACGTGTAATCTCCCATCAGTAACATGTCTTTAAGCTCTCTATGAAAACCTGCAGGGTCTTTATCATGGCACGGAACTAATTTCTTCATTTCTAACAGTTCTAACTTAGTCAGTGGTGTGTGAACATACACACGCTTCAAGCGTTGGTCCTCACCCATAACTGGATGTACTTCTCGTAAGGGGTTCTGACTTTCAATGCCACCACCGCATTGCATGTGGTACATTTTCCTTTCTGGAGGCGGGGCGGGAACATATTCAGGACTTATGAAGGTGTTATACTTACGTCGTTGTTCTAGAATTATTTGTATTAATTTGGTACTAAAACCTCTCCATCTATCCATGAGTAGTGCTTCTAATGTTTCATGTAAGGGACCTGGATCAGAATGATGGTTTCTGAACTTGATGAGGAGGTGCTGAATCATGTATACACCTGCTATTTTCTGCTCTTCCGGGGAAAGGTTCAGGAATGTCTGTACTAACGTGTCATCATTATACATGTCTGGGTTTTCGGCCCATAACACGGCTGACCGGGCTAGTTCCTGTTCATCCATAGAATTGAGTACATGGTACCCCACTCGGTCTCGAAGCCTTTTATCAGTTTCCTGGAACTGATGTTCAGAAGAATTCGGGTTCGTTAAAGCAGAGAAAAGAACTCTCTTGCTTTCTGGACGGACACCTTTCCTAAGGTAGGCTCCCCTACCTACATATGCTATAGTATCTGTAGACCTTCCTGGTGCGTCATGTTCATCTTCCTCCTCGGAGGAAGCTTTATCATTCTCTTCCTGGTGTACAGTCAATACTGCCTTTCTAATTTTCTGGGACATACTGGCTATGCAAGCCCCTTTATCATGCTTTCCTTCGGCTATATTTTGACCCCACTTGTTTAATGCGTCTAATTCACTTTGATCTGTCCCGGGCCTGTCTCGTTCTCTTATTAAACAATTTATGAAAAATCGTAATATCTGTGCTTGAATGTCAACTTTCTGTTTATGCATGGCAGCTTTGACACTGTCGGGGTCTTTCCCGGTCTGTATAAACTTATATATTCTGTCGAGAAGTTCCTGCATTCCTACATAGCATAACAAGCTATCGGTGGCAGATCTTAATCGTAGTGATGCTAATATCATTAAATCGTCTTTTCCGGGTACTGGATCATATCTGCAAACTGACATCTTCTCTTTAAATGCTTCAAGCCGGGATAAGTGGGGAGACTGGAAAGGATTCTGCGTGTCCCTTAAGTTTAATCTGTGTGTCGGTGGCGGGGTCTGTAGACCCGCTGTCGCACCTCCTGAGGCGGATGCTTGAGCATTATCTCTCCGCGGAGTCTGGATCTGAGTCTGAATTTGTCGTTTAGTAAGATCAGGTAGGACTGGTTTCGGTAGGTCTGTTTTGAGTACGGGAAGTGGCGGAGCTATCGGAACAGAGGAGGTCTGTCGCGGTACCGGCGGAACATTATCTGGGGGCGCAGTGCCACCCCCATCCCTGTCAGTAGGCAGGGCACGAACAGGCAGATTGGTATAAGCTGGTGCTACATCCTCTAGATACGAATTTAGGAATATGTCTTTAGTAGTTTTATGCATTACTTTAGTTGGAACTAATGGTGTCGGTAAGTTTTTCGGTATCTCTGATTCAGTTTCAGATGTGCCATCTGCTGCAAGATACATACCGTTTACAAGATTATTTCGGGCACGGTCTATTTGTTCTGTTTTTACTCGGATCCCTTCAGTAACTAATTCGTTTTCCTGTTCTTTATCTGATTCTTTAAGTCTATCCTCTCTACGGAGTGCTTTGTCAGCACGCTTACGTGATTCCTTACGCCAAAATTCTATGGCATCCTTCTGAGATTGTCTAGCTTTCTTTTTCCATAATGCTTCTTCTACCCTCATGATGCACTCGGCATCCCACGTTCCGGTAACAGGCCATCTATGTCTTTCGTCTAGGTGCTTGGTGTAATCAGCCCATAAATCTAGATATAATATGGCATCTATGCCGTGTTTCTGGTACATAAAATTGCCTGGAGTGTCCCTAGGGGGGATAGGAATTTCTTCCTCCAGTAACCCTTTCCTAGTTCCTATCTGTTTTAACTTGTTGAAGAACGGCATCTTGTTTACTTATTACTGAACGCTAGATCTTTATTCCTTAATACTCCTGACAGCTAGATTATACGAGGAACACAATAATACACGTTTACACAGTCACATTCATACCACAACATTAATCACATAAAAACATTGAAAACATAGATGACTACCCCCCTATACTGTATGTACTGCTCAACAGTACGGATACACTGGTGTAACAGTGCAAAAATTCGGAATACTTGATATACTGCTAAACAGTACAGATACACTGCCTAAAAACAGTGCAGACCGGACTTGCGTACCCAAACCCGTCTAGATACGACCCAGCAATGGTACTCACCGGGAAGCACGGAAACAGAAGGCCTCGGAAAACTCGACTGGACTCGACTCGGTACTTCGGAAAACTTCGGGAAATTTCGGAAAACTCGGAAAACTTCGGAAAACTGGTGGGCCTCTTCACACCTCGGACCTTGCTTCTTTCGGCTGGGCTCTGGTCGGGATCCTCCGCACTCCTCACCGCCTCGTCTGGGCACTGATCGCAGTCTTCGTCACCTCCGTGGGTCAGAGGGAGATGCAGGAAATCCTGCCAGTACACGTGTGTTCCGTCTAACTGATGGCAGGGGGCAGAGTTTGCAACGCACCAACCGGCGCGTGAGGTGGGGGAGGGGTCCCTATTCGGGCGCCAAAATGACGTAAATAATTAATTTACTCTCTTAATTTCTATGCAGGTAAGTACTTAATCAATAATAACTCAATCGGAATGAAAGAAAACAGAGTCCGTGGTGTTAGAGTTTCTAAGGGTTTTATTCCTCATAAAGGAATCAGGATATCATGTTCTGACCACCACCGGGGTGTCAGAAGGGATAGAGCGCTGAACTTTATTGATAATACATAGCTTATATACTTGATTTACACCATAGGAATCAATGTAAGAGGCGTAACAGCTGAGAGAAGACAAGATAACAGTATACACTTGGTACTAGTACATCATCAAGAGGCGTAAACTAGGCGTGAACCAGAGGTGTGTGCTAGAAACGTCACTGATAGGTGACGCAAGTGGGTGGCACCAAGGGGTGGTGCTAACAGAATGTTGCAATGTCAGCAGAAATCGGAAGCTTGGATGCGCGCGCAGCTGCATGACGTGTGATTGACGGGGTGCAGGGGACTTGACATTTACACTGACGGAAAGAGACAGAAGTCTGGTATGTCAGATCAACTTGTACTTCTATCATATCTGATATCTGATGTTTAGGAACTAGACTATCTGGACGGAAAGGTCTCTAGGGCAGAAGCTATTCTATGCTAACTGTGGATGCGTGTATAAGCGCCTGAGTGTCTACATGTGAAGCGTGGGGCTCGGGGCCTTCCATGGAAGCATGGCAACAGAGGCTGTGATTTACTTGCGTTAAGACAGGTCGGCCCTTTGGCTCTGCAGCTGGAGAGGATGTTTACAGGATCTAGTAGGCAGGAATGCATTCTCGAGGAGCGGAACAGATAACTCGAAGGTTATAGTCAGTCTTGGCAGAAAGCAGGCTGAGCTGAGCGCGAGGGGCCGCGCTGAAAGTAGGACAGAGTTCACGGGTACAGAGGTAGCCTGGGCAGAGTCAGGAGCCACAAAAGAGGTTCAGATGGCAGGAATTCAGGGCCTACTCTTGCTAGAGCAGGAAAAATACGAAAAGGGCACTACAAAAAGACGGTGGCATAGCATACTTAGGAACGGACTATATAATCCATTCATGGTGGATCTGAAAGAGGACATGTTAACGTTGGACGCAAATGTATTTGCGTCTTCATAGCTGGCACAGGAGGGAAGTTACATGCACTTGAAGCTGGTACATGGAGTCGGTGGGGTACGCGCTAGGGAACACAACATGGCCAAAATTTAATTTTCCTCAACGGGCTGACGACGTGGAAGTAACCGCAACGATCCACATCATTGATCGAGAGGCCGACACCCTAATAAGCAGCCACACGGCGGAGGACCTGAAGCTCATCGCTTTTGCCAACCACATACGGAACCACCAGGTAGAAGAACTTCTGGAACGCTTCCCCGAGCTGTTCAAAGGCCTGGGGTGCATCAAATGCGCACCGATCAAACTGCACATTGACAAAACCGTCACTCCCACCGCTCTCCGCCATCGGAGAATCCCATTCCACCTGCGGCCGCTGGTGGAGAAGGAACTGGTGAAACTCGAAAAATTGGGGGTCATCGAGAAGGTAACCGGGCCCACCCCGTGGGTGTCGCCCATGGTCATCGTCGAAAAACCCAAGCAGCCGGGCGAGGTCCGGCTATGCATAGACATGAGACTGCCGAACGCGGCAATCAAGCGGGAAAGACATCTGACCCCGACGATGGATGACATCATAGCCGATGTGAATGGCTCGAAGTGGTTTTCCAAAATCGACCTGAATGCGGGGTACCATCAACTGCCGCTCGCTGAAGAGTGCCGCTTCATAACCACCTTCAGCACTCACTTGGGCCTCCGGAGGTACAAGCGACTCAACTTCGGAATATCCTCGGCCGCCGAGGTGTTTCAGAACACCATCAGGGAGCTGCTTTCAGGACTGCCAGGAGTCATCAATGTGAGCGACGATATCCTCATACACTCAGCCACGGCCTCCGAACATTACAAACACTTGCGGGATGTATTGAAGAGACTCAGTGCACATGGAGCAACACTCCACAAGGAAAAATGCCAATTCTTCCAGCCATCAATTGAGTTCTTTGGCTACGTGTTCAACCAGGAAGGAGTCCAGATCGACCCGCGAAAGTCGAAGTCCATGAAGGACGCCCCAGCACCCCAATCACCCACGGAAGTGAGGAGCTTCCTCGGAATGGCCACATATTGCGGCCGTTTCATCCCAGGACTGGCCACACGCAGCGAGCCTCTCCGAGCGTTGACGAAGGCAGATGCCGCCTGGACCTGGGGCCCCAAAGAACAGGACGCCTTCCGGAGCATAAAAGAAGCGCTTCTGGAGAACGCCACCCTCTCATACTTCGATCCGACCAAGCGGACTGAGGTAATCGTGGATGCCAGCCCTGTGGGACTCGGGGCAGTCCTGACACAAGAACATGAACCAGGGAAATGGACCGCCCTAGCATTCGCGAGCAAAGCCCTAACTCCCACCGAGGCTAGATATGCCCAGATTGAGCGCGAAGCGCTAGCCATCAAGTGGGCCTGCGGACACTTCCACCTTTACTTACACGGACAAGCCTTCGTCATGGTCACAGATCATCAACCCTTGGTGCCACTCTTCAAGGGCACTGCCCCCCATCCACCGCCATGAATCGAGAGATGGGTGATCCAGCTCCAAACTTATGACATGGAGGTCATCTACAGACCCGGAGCCAAAAACCCAGCCGACTACTTGTCACGGCACCCACTGCCGCGAGAACTGGCAGCCACTGATGAGGAGTGTGATGGCTACGTTCAGTGGGTGGCTCTCACATCTTGCCCCCAGTGTATGACTCTAGATGAAATCAAGGAGGCAGCCACAGAAGACCTTCCCTACATGCGGTCACTCCAGGCGGTGCAAGAAGGGTCCTGGACGGAGTATCTCCGGCCCCCCCCGAGTTGGTCGGCGGCGGACAAGGAAACCCTCACCAAGTATTGGCAGATCCGCCATGAACTTAGTGCCACGGAGGAGGGCACACTCCTCAGAGGGACGCGCCTCGTGATACCAAGGCGACTCAGACATCGGGCCACCCAACTGGCACACGGAGGTCACCAAGGGGTCACAAAGATGAAGGCGCGCATGCGCGAGAAGGTGTGGTTCCCCGCACTAGAAAGCACCGTGGACGAGTATGTCAAGAACTGCATGTCCTGCCAGTTAACCAGCGACCCGGAACGTCCAGTCCCCATCATCACGGAGGAAGCCTGCACAGCTCCATGGGAAAAAGTCAGTGTGGATTTTGGGAGTTTCCCCGGTGAGGGGCACACTCTGGTGGTCATAGACTCTTATTCCAAATACCCCCTCGTCGAGAAAATACAATCCACGGCTTTTACCCACGTGGGGCCAGCACTTGAAAAGATGTTCTCCCTATTCGGCCTGCCTGGTGAACTCAAAAGCGACAACGGCCCTCCCTTCCAGGGAGCGGAGTTTGCCACCTTCATGACGACGCGAGGCATCACCCACCGGCGCATCACTCCCCAGTGGCCACAAGCCAACGGGGAGGTGGAGCGATTCATGCGAACACTCAACAAAATGTTCAGGATCGCAGTGGTCGAAGAGGCCGACCCCGAACAGAGACTGCACGAATTCCTGAGAGAGTACCGGGGAACGCCCCATTGCACCACACTGAGAAGCCCGTGGTCGTTGATGTTTCAAGGCCAACGAAGGGACTTCCTCCCCATGCCGCCGGGGCCAAGGCGGGAAGATGAGGAACCGGATGAGATGCAGGAACTCGCACAAAGACGCCGGCGCAGGAATAACATGCGGGCGAACGACCGCCGCAGGGCCACCCCAAGGCAACTACATCGGGGGGACCGGGTCATCATCAAGAATCGACGACCCGGGGGAAAATTTCGGACTTTCTATGAACCAGGGCCGTGGACGGTCACCAACACGAAAGGCACCATGGTGACCGCCAACAAGGAGGGAGAAGAAGTGTCAAGGAACTCGTCGTGGTTCAAAGTAATCACCCCAGCCGGCAATGCAAGTGCTGAAGCCCAGGAGGATATCCCTGAAACACCCGGAGCGACAGCGCCAGAAGCGGCGAGCAGCCCTGCAGCAGACGGCGGGGGCCTCACATCAGAGCCTGAAGCACCAACACACTCCACCCCCGTCCGAAGCCAGGCCCACCCCGGGGATCGAGGCTCGGGCCGCACACCTCGTTACAGTCTGAGGCCCAACCCCCGCCCCAACCAGAAATTCAATGACTATGTCTGCCACCTGAGCTCCTAAACTCTGCAACCGGGGAGCACGCAAGTACCTTTTCATCATTGTATATTTGCTTCATGAACAGTTAACTGAACATTGTGAAATTGTTGAAAGTTGGATAGAGATGTAGTGCGGTTAGCACTCTAGCAGACGCACGTACGCATCCACGCATCCGCAGGCCAGGCGTGGCCTGCGGGGTCCAATAAAAGAAGGACGCGCGCTCGGGCACGTCACTTCCGAATGAGACGAGTGTGTGGTTTACTGGCTGATGCTCCGCGCGTCCACCCCTGCGCACGTGGCCATGCTGTTCACTTAGGCCTACCCACACACCCACACCACAATTTGCAGAACTGGCCAGTTTGTGAATGCAAAAAAGGCCTTTTCCATGTATCAAACTCTATTTTGCGATTCAGTAACCTGTTATTCGATATTTGGAAGGTGTGTGTTTAGGGTGTCCCTTCCAAATATCAAATTGCAGCAGCATGTTTGAATGTTTTGTGACCACGAATTTGGTCACAAAACATTTGCAATTTACCACTAACTTCAAGTCTGTGGTAACCCATTTGCAAATGAGACGGGCCCCAAGTGACACCTTCCCCTTTGGTAATGGTGGCGAAAATGTTTTTAAGAGCAGGCAGAGGTCTAATGGACCACTGCAGCTCTTAAAAAATTAAAAGAAAACTTTTCATTTTTCTTTTTTTAAATGCAACTCGTTTTCTTTTAAGGAAAATGGGCTACATTTAAAAAATAAAATCATTATTTTATTGAAAAGCAATCAAGGACATGGTGGTCTGCTGACCCCAACAGGCCACCATCCGTGTGATATTAGCAATTCCTAGGGGGTCGCAAATTGTGACCTACCTCATTAATATTAATTAGGTAGGTCGATTTACAACCCCATAGAAATTGCTATATGAAACTCTTGGAGTTTCATACATTTGGAATAGCGATTAACTAATAGCAATTTGCTTTTCCAAATGTGGATTCATGTGGCCCCTTGCATCTTGAGAATTGATATCAACAGCATCATGATTATGGGGAAAATAACTGTTTGCTAATTGTGTTCAGGCTTTAAAAGTGCACAAGGCCAAACAAATAGCAAATCACCATACAAACGCCGGTAACATAAAATAACGACAAAGTAAGCAGGACTACTGGCATTTTCTGATTCTGTGATGGGTTCTGCATAGTTGCCTCATAATCAACCATCTGCTGCCTAATCTGCAGTGAACTACAACAAAAGAGGACTACTAGCTCGAACTTGTAAAATGTTATTAAACAAATAAGTGCCAAACATGGTGCCATACAGTGGTGATCGTTTGCAAAGACTGACTCGTCACCATTAAGTTGCTGATTGCTGAATTCAGGTGTTAAACAGGTACTAATCATGTGAAATCTTTGCCCAAACCATAAGAATGCATGCTAAAAAGTCAAAATAGTGAAATAACACTTACACAGAACGTGCTGAACGATGCCACATAATTTGCCTTTTCTTGCTGCATAATTTAGTCAACCATGCTGCATTTTCTTGATCCTCTGCTGCCACATGATTCCAAATGGCCCGGATATATGTGTATATTTGAATGATGGAGACCGGGCAGCAGTGAGCAACTCTGGACCTGATACATAAGGCACCTAAAACAACATCTATGAAGAATAAGATCTGATCTGCCGTTGACCCTCTACCGGTGGGCTCACACCTTTGCTAGTATGTAGCAATGCCAGGGCCACTGACTCCGATTATATGACAATGGATGACCTAATTAAGCAGCTGAATTCACTAAATTATGCATAATGAAAAACTAAATTATGGATTCGTATTTTAGGGCAGTTTTTCATTGTTTTGCCATTGGCATAATCCCTAAAATCTGGCATGAAAAACTGGCCTTTTAATTAAAATGTATGATTATCACCTCTCCTTTTTTTGTTCTTTCAGCTTGCCCTCGCCTTCCTTTATGTACTCTGCTTGCCTTCTCTCTGTGTGCACAACCTACTACGGTCACATGCATTTTGCTCTTAATCTGTATTACTGTATTTATGCAGACTGCCCACAACTCATTTACAAGGTCACACTCTTCCCTCCTTCCTCCAAAGTCATACACCTGCAACCTAACAATACCAATTCTCCTCTAACTCGTCTATTAATCCCACCAAAAAGGTGTGCATGAGCTCACACGCCCCTTTACCCCTCACTAATGATCACAACTAACCCATATTAATTTAGTCTACCATAAGGAAACTGAAATGACTGCATGGAATGGGTTAATGAGCACAAAAGATATATCCCAATAACAATAACCAATACCACTGGATTAACCAATAACCTTGGGTTCCGGAGAATTGTGCTGCCAGGTCTGAAGCACTTCAACGCCTCGTCAGGGGTAGTTGGCGCCATAAAATACAATTTCAATTACAATTGCAGTGGGTGGAAATCCCTTTCGCTGCACCCGTCGGCCAAATGTCGTTGCGAGCACTACCTCCGTAGTGCCGCGCACGTTCATGGCCGCCGCGGCCCTGCCCACTCAATCAAACCGCGGCGTAATGGCCGCCGCGTTTAAGTGGCTATGGTACAAAAGGTTTGATTGTAAGGTATGAAACTAAAAAAAAAGCATTGGCAAAGGAAAAAAAGAATGGCCTTTTTTTTAACAAATACATGCAATATGCAAAAAATAAAGTAACAACCAGGTACTCCTTTTCAGGTGGCTGTGCACACATTAACAGGCAAAATGCTGTTGCTCACAGTGCAAGACACCCAGTGGATAAAGTGAGCTGATTCACTACACTCTGTTGTTTTCTTGGGTGGAAAAAAGCTGAATGCCAATAATAAAGGATCAGTGAATGTTGAAGTAATGAAGTCAATTCATTACCATTTTATTTTTCGTCACTCTATCCCGAACGGAGCGTCAGGATGGGGGAGGGCTGCTGCTGACTGGCAGTTTTAAGTGAGCATGTCTTATTGGCCAGCCGCCTTGCGACGGCCAGCCACACATGCGCACTTTAAACCTCTCTAACCCAGCTGTCTTAAGACGGCTGGGTTAGAGAAAGCAAAGCCTCCAGTGCTCTACTTCGCCGATAGAGGCCGGTTCCACCAATCCTGGCACTGCTCTCATGCTGGCGAGAGCAGAGCCAGAATTGGCTTGGGAGTTTGGAGCGTACCTGCCTGCCACGAGGAGAGAAGACCATTGAGGACGTCACACTGCAGATAAGTGCTTTCAATGTATTTTTTTTTATAATGTCCCGCCCGCCACACCACCATGAGGACATGCCAGCCACCACTTTCTAAAATCCAGACTTAACAAATGACAGGGCCGAGAATAATGAAGTTACTTACTATGGCATTTATTTGCAGCGCCACTCAACGATTGTCTAAAATGAGCAGCAAAGTGAAGGGTGTGCGATCTTGCAATAGCTATTTTGCTGCTGTGGTTGAAGATGGAGAAGACCCATTGCAAGCAGCATCAAATTACAGTTTTGTTGCTTGTTTCAGAAACAATAATTTGGGGTATATTCTGCAATTTTTTATAACAGAGAAGAATTTTGGTGACATTTTGGGATAAATGGGTGTTTGTTTGTGGCCAGGAGTAGCAGCTGTGGGGAAGGGAAATTATGTAAATGAGGAGAAAGCACCCTTGGTACACTGACGTCTCCCACAGTTATGGGACTTGCTGTAGTCAGCTGTTTTGAGGCAGTTAAACATTTATAATGTACCTCCCTGGCTTATTTTGCATGTTATTTTTCAGTTGAGCATCAGTCATGGTTTTGCACAATGTGGTCCATTTCCTTAGGAGTCCTTCCTGTAAATCGTGCATGTAATTCCTTGTTGAGATGCCCCTAGGCATACACAAATAAAAATAAAAAGTAAACATAAATTGCTCCAAGTGACCACAGATTAAATAACGTACGTTCATAAGCAATATTTTCCAAAGCATCTAATTTCAACCAATGCTTTCTGGGTCCACTGCTCAATTAAACAAACATTTTAACTTGTTTATATTAGGCATGGGCAGTGAACTCCACTCTGTTCGCAGAGTTTTCCGCACTACGCTGAGTATGCAGAGTTCCGAAAAACTCCACTCTACTTCCATGCTTGCCAATGTGAAGTTGGCGAGTGCGAGCGAGGAAAATTCAACGCTAGACCGCCTTCCTGCGAGATTCCTCGAGGCGGGCAGTTCCGGATGGTTGCGATTGCTCGAATTGAGAAACCATCCGTTTGCGATGAGGAAGCTGCAGCTCGAGCAGAAAATCTACTTGAGCAGCAGAAAGAAGCAGCGCCCTCTCGCACTGCATATGGTGTCGTTCAAGTTGATTATCCAGCGCGGGACAACACCTGGTGCTCAAAATCAGCATGAACGGCGCACCCTAAAGCACTCCACTGCTTGCGGAACTCAGCGTAGAGCAGATGAGCTTTTTGGTCATTTTGAGGAGTTCCGCATAGTGAAGCTCCGGGAACTCCACCCAGACCTAGTTTATATGGTGACAAGCGTTGCTTTCCACCTCAATAAAGCTGGTTTCATCAATTTGTAATTCAATAAACTGAAGCACATCCATAGTTTCAAGTGACAGCACAGGAAATTGGGAAAATATTTTAGGCTGCAGTGGGGCCAAAGCCATTCTCCATAATTTACTGCACCCTGCAGTCTTTTGTTCGAAGCTTTACTTGAGTAAGAGTATTTGACTGGCATCACATATTTGGGAAGTCTAGAAATGCTAGTGATCTAATGACTTTATAATGGTTTCTGGACCAACCATGACACAAAATTGTTTCTTCCTCCTGCTAACGCAGAACTACATTTATTTAGGAGTTTTTATAGTCATCTTTCTACGTGCTTTTTTTTATATATATGCATAGCTAAGTCTGGAAAATTCTTATTTTTGTAAAGTACAAAAACGAAACAGGTTGCGGATTTGCTTGTTCCTATATTTCTCGCAGATGTGAAACTCCCAGCAAAATCCCCAGAGAAACAGAAGCATTTGCAGCCGGCTCACGTGTGTTCTCCATTTCGCAAACAGCTAAATCTGGTAATTTTGCAAAGTGAAAGAGATAAGAGAAAGACATGGCGAATGTGTTCCACACGAGAAATGGCCACGTAGGCAGAATCCGCACGCTTTTTCGCGGGAAAGTTTCGGCCAAATCTCTACGCATTACAAGGAGAGCTTCTTCCAATACATCGACAATTTAATAAAACCGTGTCCAGTAAATGGAAGGGATTGGAACCCTCACTTATCGTGTGTGTGTGTGTGTGTGTATGCTGCTTTAGTGCAGGAACGCATCCTACATACGTTTTCCACAGTCACCCAGTTAAGATACCATTTGCTGTTTGCTCATTAATGCCCGCAAAGTTTGCGTAGCCAGTCTTATCAGCTCGCATTCGGCCTGGCTGGAGGGGGGCAGGGCCAGGATGTCAAATGGGAGCGGTGGGGTCGGGGGAGGTGTGAGGAGGCTGACAGACTGCACTGGGGGTGGTGATTAATGGAAGGGAGGGGGGTCGTTCGAGGATGTCCTATGACCCTCTCTAGTTGAAGAGCACGGTTTGGGAACGCGAAAGGTGCGTCACAGCACAGGCCAGCCCTCAGACCGAGGGATGACTTGGAGGGACTAAAGTAAAAGGCTTTTTGGACTCGTGTGATGGTGGGCGATGATACAGTCGAGGTCTGCTGTGGACGAAGGCCACGTGTGTTCCCCGTCACTCCTTGCAGCGTGGGGGTCATGTTTTTGCGGTGTCTGCTCGTCCTCGGAGTGGGCGTGTGGAGGTAGAGTTGTTCCTGGGCAGGCGTCTCCCCGCGGCACGGTGAGTGGTGTGGGTGCGTCACGGGGTGACGCTGGTGGGCGACCTGGAAGTGAACTGGGGCGCGGTGACTAGTCCGTGAGTTGGGTTTTACTGACACGTGCCTGGTTGTTGCTGCGGTGATGTGTGAGCGGCTTCATCCCGGGGACTGGCTACAGCTGCAGTTTACAGCACGCAGAAGTTTCCGGGATTAAAGGTCACGGCAGCAAGAGGGCGAGGGGTTGGAGCTGGAGAAAGCCGAAGGGAAGTGGTTTAAAGACTTCTAAAGAGAGGTCGAATGGTAAAGAAAGAGAGATATAAACAAACGTGAAAACGAAAATTGCAGAAATATTTCCTTATCATTTAGACGATTAAGCTAGTTTTTTAATGTTAGGAAGTGGACAGTACTTTTGCTCAGAGGGTTAGGTGTCTATAGTGCAGCAAGTGGAGTGGCACCCGGGCCTAGGGGCATGATAGGCCCTCTCTTCTCCCCATCGGTGTTGCATTTCACTACCTAACCGGGGACAGGGCGGGGGCTCCTCTTTTGTTACTTGCCTTGGGGCCCATGGCACTCTTTTTACTCCACCGCCGATGGTTACCGGGTTGCCCTATGAAGCCCCCTTTCTGTTCAATCGTACTTGCAGCATGCATAGTTTTATGTGTAATGTAAGATTATAATGTATTTATTTCAGTGTTACTCCGGAAGGGCCGGATCCTTGCCAGGTTTTCAGGCTAACCACTATGTTAACGAATTCAATTTAAATGTAATGTTTAGGGATGCATGTTATGTGGAAATCCTGAAATTCTAGGAAGTATGCTGCCCTCCTGGAACCTAGTTGGACACCCATGGTTTATATTATGTATTGACAGGGGCCTGCAGACTCCGGGTTGCACTTTATGGGATAATTTGCTTCAATGACACCTTTTAAAGAGGAGTTGATGTGTATATTGCCGTCTGTTCACACGTCTGCAGAAAGGATTAGAGGAGCATTATTAATGGGGGTACTTGCTGTATTACGCCATGCTGTGCTTTGGTATGCCCTGCTGTGAAATGTTGCAATGAACTGTGTTGTATTTAATTATATTTCATGCAACGCTGTGCTGTATTATGTGATACTCTGCTATGCGCTGCTTTTTTAGAAGGTTTACTGTGTTGTGCTAGGCTGTGTTATGTTGAACTGTGATATGGTATGTTATACAATACAATGCAATGCAACATAAGGCTACATCATGCTGTCTTAGACTACACTATGCTGTATTAATGACATTGTGTTTCGTTAGGCTAGATTCTGCTGCATTACTTTACCCTATGCTGTGTTCTGTTATGCTCTAGTTTTATTATGCTTTGTAATGTAGGGTTTGTAATGTGCCATTTGTATCTTCATTATTATTAGCTGTATGCTAAAGTAATTACATTTCTGCTGTTCAGGGTTTGTTTACTCCCATAGTATGCAATGAGGTGCAGATAATGAGTTTTATATAATTCTTTAGGTCGAATTCCCCTTAACTTGTGTCGTTTCATTGCTATTATCTCTAACTCGAGGGTGACTCAGTTTACCTACAGGAAGGAACTGCACGAGCTGGAGTGATTTGTCTTTAAAAAGCAGCGAATGGGCAGTGACGCTGTCAGTGTGTCAACGGCTCTAGTGCAAGGAAGGGAGTGGGGCCTCTGGCTGCAGTTTGAACTTTGAAATATATCAATAATCGGGGTTCAGTGGGGCCCTCAGGTCTCTGGGCCCTGGTGCCACTGCACCTGCTGCACCAATTTAAACTACCCCCCCCTGCGAATGGGCGCTGTTACCTTCGTGAACACCTGGAAAATACATCCATTGTTTCATGAACATTGCCTACTTTCATTTTAATAGCAATATGGAAGAACAAACCTTGGCAACGCCAGTAGATCTGGCTTGTATTTTGAGACCTGGCTATGATATTTTTTAAAAATGCCTGATTCAGTGAAGAAAAGAAGCAACACGGATTGCTTTCTTTATATGAGGCATCTTTGGGATGAATAATTGAAGGTGTTTTGATTCAGAGTACTTTTCAGATTCATAGTAGCTCCCCTCTTCTTGCAGTATAGGCATTCCCCAGGAGGAGTGATACACAAACTGCCAACCAGTGAAGTAGTGTGGCTCACTGGTTAGAGGCGGCAGACCCGAGAGCAGAGGACGGCCCGGGACCAGGGTTCGATTCCCTGTGCGGCAGGTTTCTGGACCAGGGTCAGTCAGCGGACTCGATAATTCTCTCGCCTCGGTGCCCACTCTGATCAGCGATCACACTCGGCAACTCTGGGCATTAGCTTGCCTCATCTTCACTAACGGCCCCACCAGACCGCCGGGGATGCCTGGTCTCACCCTGGATATACCCATTAAGGGACCATCGCTCAGGGAAGCCAGGAAGGGTTTCGCAGCGGTCGAAGCGCTTTGGGACCCTACGGGTAAGTAGTGCGCTATATAAATGCCTATACATTTACATTTACATGTGCAGAGAGAGCAGTGCTTCTCTGGACGGAGTCAAGGCCCACTCTATATGTATTTCAAAGAATTGGTAACCATGTGTCTTGCAGCAGCTGTGCAGTGAAGCCAGTTTGTTTTTTTAAAGAACCACTTTTTAATGTAGTGGACATATTAGGAATCAAAATTGTGGGATGCCAGCGGCTGCGTAGTCTTGAATTCACTTCAGGTCTCCCTAATCCATTACCACACACTGCTGCCCCTTCATTGTACACTTGCCGGTTCCTACTTTCTCCCTTTCTGTCCGTTTTCCTTCTTTCTCTTACTCCTCCACTCCAGTGTGTGTATTTCCTCTCGTGGTCAATATATGAAGAGAAAAAATAAGTGCCAGTCCCCCAAAACGAGTGTCAGCGGCCCCACCGGGTAAAATGAAGCACTGGGCGTCTGTAACATTATGGTGGCAAAGTCAGCTAGTATTGAAAAACAAATACCATTCATTGTGATGGTGGCGCAGTGTGGTGTCCTCGATGTGATATGAAAAATTAGGTAGGTCTGTGCTTACAATAACAATCCCTGGTCATGTCTTACCACTTGATCTCACCCACCTCACTAATACAGTACATACCTTACAACCAACCCATGCTTTAGCTTTCCATACATAATTACACCTCACAGGCACTTAATCTCCAACCATCTTTTCACCCCACCAGTGGTCATCTAACTGTCCTGATGTCCCTTTCCCATTATTCATTAACTGTCTCATTATTTTTGCACTCCAACTCATTTTCAGTTCAACTATTGTCCTTACTGGAGCTTTGGAGCACAATTGCATCCCTAAATCTCACCTCTTCCAGAGTTAGCGCAACTGATCTGTGATGAACGCAACTCTCCTGTGACCTCTTCCATATGTCCCCAATCTGCACCCAGAAAAAATGCTCACTTGGGGTGATTGCTTCCACACCAAAGTGCACCACCTTATACCCTCAGAGGTATATCCTAATTTTCCATTTAGCTGTCCAACATCTCTCCCAACAACCATATCACCACACCCCTCAGAGCCACAAGATAGTATTCATACTCCCAAAAATGATAGATTTTCTCCACCTCCATCAAATAAACCATGGTCCTTGAATCTTATTTCTTTCAAAAGTGCATGCCTCGCATCAAAAGTACATGCCTCGCAAACCCCTTCCGTTCCCAGCTCAACTTTTGCAAAAGCATAATCTGTACCAAGTCATTCCCGTCTAAATTAATCACAAACATGTCCAGGCAACTCGGTCCCTTGTGTAGATGTACTGGTGCCACCATGAGCTGTCTACAGTGCATTCCTTTTTTCCTCACCAAGTATACATGGATCTGGCTCACCTCCAAACCTAGCTGTTTCCCAAAAGGTCTCCGTTATACTTGCAGCACCACCTACTTAACAAACAAACGTCCAGCTATCCACACCTGTGTTGTTTCTTCTTTTGGTCCCAGATGTACCTTGCATCAGTGAAGAGAAGTCCTTCCTCTTGTCTCAGCTCTGCTTCCTCCTACCCCAACCAGCATCTTGCAACTCTGCCTACAATGAACTTCCAACCAATCTTGCCTGAAACTTTAGTGGAGTGTGGTAAACAACCCTCAGTCATTTGGAACACCCTGACCATTCTAATTCCCAGAGTTACAACAGCATTACCTTAGTGACTATGGTTGCTCCTGGTGACCACCCACAGAATCTCAGCAGCCTCAAACAAGAGAAAGCATCCAAAATAAATGTGTCTAAACCTGCAATATATCCAGGGCCGGCTCTAAATTGGATTGAGCGCCCTGAGCAGAAAGCAAATTTGGTGTTTGTTGTGGTAACGGGAAGGTGATGCGGTGTGGTTGTGATGGCAGGAGGTATGAGCTGATTACAAAGCCTTTAACAGGACCCGATTGAGCTCAAGTGGGACGGACGAGCTGCTGTTTGCCAGAACTTCTCATCTGGCAGCAGCACTGTGCTTGAAGCCTTTGTTGAGCTATCCACTAGATATCAGCATTACAATTTCCAGCGAACGTCAGGGCATGCTGGAGGTTTTTTCTCTCCTTTGGGCAGGGAACGGCTACGTTTCTGTAACATTTCCACTTATTATGTAGGAATGTCAAATGTTGCATCAACAGCCAATCCTCAAATTATTTGAAAATCAAACAAAGATATAGATATACATGCTTCTTTGTGGCTTAATTTAGCCCATCTGTCTTTTGCCTGTTCACTGGCCTATGTCCCTGTGCTCCCCCCACAAACTGTAGGGAGAGACCCACAATCGTGGTGCATTGTATCTCCAAATCAATTTTCCACTATTAATGTACACTACGAGGTGGTGTTCCTCCGCAACAACCTCTCTCAGGAGATTGCTTTAGTTCTTGCAGTGATGATTTTCCATCTAGATTATTATAATAGCCTGATTGTTGGCCTACCCAACAAATCAATCTCCACTTCTCGGAGTCCAGAGCCAGGCTCATTGGCTTCTATACTACTTCCATACCACACCCGTTCTGGAGTCTTCCGATGAATCCAAGTAAAGGGAAGAGAAACTTAAAATCCCTTTGTCCACAAAGTGGACGATCAACAACCAACTAGTTGGCTCTGTTGTTCCTTCCCAGCCCTGCCAAGATTTCCTGTACAGATATTTTCTTTGAATCCATTTTTTAAAATTTCCCTTTAAAACCTGGGCGGTTATTCACAAAATTCAAAGACAGGCATTTGCAATGCAATAGGTCTTGCATGTGCCAGAGTTTAAGATATTGTCATTTACAATGGCGATAGCTCAAACTCGTGTAAATGCGAGACCTATTTCACATCGAAGAAGCGGCCGCCATTGTCCTGGGCTGCTTGAAAGTGAAAGCGGGCATGGCGAGGAAAGCACGTCATGCCTGTAGTAGGAGAAACTCATTAAAGAAAATAGTGCTTACAGACTAAATAAGACATACCGTGTCGCAACAGAAGTAAAAGGGCCAGTCACCGTAGGAAGTAACAAATGCAGACCAGGCGGCACCAAGGAGGGACTAACAAGCCTGATAGTGACTTTGAAGCCAGCGTTTATGAAGGCCAGTGAAACAAGCCAAATAAAAATATGGGCTGAGAGTGGGCGGGGCTTCAAAGCCATACTCCACTACTGCATGCCTTTCAGCAACGCATGCGCTGTCCAGGCTGACCTAAAAAATACCAGGACAGGCACAGACCATCATGCATAAACCGGGGAAACTTGCCAGCAATGCATACCTCCCCTTCCACCAAGAAGACTAGGCTCTTCAAACCATAACTTACTATACATTCGACCACTCTCCTGCTAGAAATCTGAAAGAACAGTCCTTATTGTGCAAGGATCTTCTCTAAGAAACTCCTTTTCAGTGCATTTAAGACTGGAAAATGACTTTTTCAGATTGAGAAAGTCGTTAAAGACCTAACTCTTAGTTAAGACAAATGAATACCTTTTTAAGCATCTAGCCACAGGCGTCATATCGGCGCAGTAGGCAGGGGTAGCTAGGTCTTCGACACGTCTATGTCTATGGCCTAGGTCTATTATCTAGCTACCGCTCTGACATGATATCTGTGGATAGAGGCTTAAAAGGTATAATAAGCAAGAGGAAGCCAAAATACTTTTTATCTTTAAGACTCGGTTGTCTCCTCCCTAAATTAAGATTGTTACAAAAAGAAGAGATGATGGATGAAATGCTGAACAAATCAAACATTCACCCCAGTCACATATCTGGGTTAAAGCCATAGTTTTTTTTTGCTCCCCATGCCATCCCAATTTGGACCGAGCCATATGCAAATCACACTTGACCCTGCTACCCATGGCAACTGTTCAACCTGAACTGCCAATTAAGATTGATGGCATGCATGAATGCATTGAAGCTAGGTAAGTCAGACCTTGCAGCGTGCGGTGGACGCTGTGTTGCTTTTTAGATCCTGCCACGTAGGAAGTCGGGAGGGGTCTCAAAACTTGGCCGCCAACTGTGGCTGGCAGTCGCTTCCACGTTCATCGGAGTGGGGCACTGGCCTCAATGGTTTCCCTGGGTGCGCTTGGGGCGGGAGGCGAGTGTTACTGGAAATGCTGTAAACCACCACTCAGTGCTTTAAATGGGCTGGTACTCACCAGTACTGAGTACTGGCACTTCTCAGATTTCTCCCCTAGAGTACCGGAACTTCTCCTTGTGTCAAGAGAGTACCGGTACTCCTAGAGGCAAGCTGGGGTCGGGCTCTGGGGTGTGGGATTTCATGCAGCGCAGGTGCTGCTGAATACCTTTAGGGGGAGCGTGTCTGTGAGGCACTTTGACAGTCAACAGTGAGTGTATTCAAGTGCTAGGTTGCTGCTACCTTGCACTTTAACTGACAGCGTGACAGGAGTAAGGAGATGTGGCCTGCCCTGGAAGAGCTACCCACATTGGAACTTTTGCGTTGTCAGTTAGTGGAAGTCTGCAGTGCTGGAATACACGGTCACAGTGCACAACGCTTGTGGCCAAGTTCAGCTCATGTGTACAGTGCGCCATTAGTACTTTTTTTTTACAGTTATATATAGCGCACACTTGGCAGGATGGTATTAAAGCACGTTAAATGAGTAGTGCAAGTTCTACACGAAAGCCTACTTTATATTGTTTGTATGGCACAAAGAGCTGGAATCCCAGCTTCTGCTCAACGTCCTGGTATCCTGTACCATAAACACAAACCAATGATGTTTTCATGTAAAACTCATGCTTCTTAAGTAAAAAGCTTTAATGCCCTCTGGCTAAGTTCGCACAATATAAAACTGCAAAAAACACAAATTACGACGTGCACATATGAAGAAACTTGGCCAAAGGACACTAGAGCGCTTTTGCATTGAATGAGAATTCCACCATTGTTAAATACCTGCCACGAAGCCACACCCCCAGACACGCCCCTTCGAGACCCTTAAAACCCATCCCAATAAATTTGGTGAGTACCGGCACTTTTGTTTTTCCATTTAAAGCACTGCCGCCGCTACAAATGAACAGACATTGCAAATGGCATTTCCACCTTTAAAGCATAAGTACAGAAGCTCCAAGAGAGGGTGAAGTAAACGTGCATGTCAAGGTGTCCCAAATATCCAACTTTTAATGATGCGGCCAAAGACAAAGTTATTTCTCCAAATGAAAAAAAACAAGTTTTCCAAGTGTAGAAAAAAGTGGAGAGAGTATGTGCCGATTACTCTTCTTCAAACCTTCGTCTTTTTTGGTGAATCGGGGCTGATATTGATTACCCCAGAGACACAGAATGTGGTCAACTTTAGAAGTTGGCCTGGGAGCTCAGGTATCGCCAACATGAACACTACACAAGATCGCTCCAACAAACGACGATAAGAAGAAAAAAAGCAACAACAAAAAAATAGTGTGACATTTGTCATACACAAACAAGCTCTGTAACCGTACTGTCCATTGAAAGCAGACAAAATGTGGCCACAGCCTGTGCGCGCTGTTGTTGGCCGCTTACTGGATTCCATCTCGTTTGCCCGGAAGGGCCTTTCTTTTCAAATCCCTTCATCGTCTCGGTTAATTGTTAATTGTGCCTTCCTGCCTGTGTAACCTCTCCCTGCAGGAGGGCAGCCCAGCCCCGAGGCTGCTCATCTGAGGAGTAATCTCCCTCTGCTGCTTGTGGCTTTTCTCTTTTTATTTTCGGCAACATGGCGAAGCTTTAGTGGCCGGAGTGGATTGGGTCCCGTGATTTATCCCATGGCAAACAAATGCAGCGCCTCGAGCCAGCCAGCATGGCCCCTCTCGGCGTCCATTTTATTTTCACAGCATTTGCATCTCATGGCCATTTGGCGGCTAGTTAGGGGAAAAAAATCAATAGGCAAAACATGGAAGTTCATTCGAAATTTGTAAAAACTGAAATGGAAATTGACAAAATACATCGAAATATTAGGTTTCAATATATCGTTAAACCACCGTGTGCAGAGATCACAAGTTGTCCCTTGTGAAGTGCTATCGTTTATTTTATTCTGTTTACTTTTTTTCCTTCACATTTTCGGACTTGTGTTCCTGCATGTGTAACACTAAAAACAGTACTACAATTACCAGAATGCAAAACGAACTTCAATTAACCGCTCTTCTCAGGGCCCTTGAGAAATTTTGAATGTGTGAGATCAGTCCCCGTTTGTTCCATTTATAGGGCCCAGTTTGGGATTCTCGCCCAAAACCAGTGAAACCAATACAATTTGCCCTGCGCGCAAGATGCAGACAAAGCAAGCGTCTGGAACATAGAAAACAAAACCTCCGACTGCTCAAGGTCTGAAGAGTTGTTTTGACTGGTGGTAGGCACCAGGAGGTGATTGCAGTATGCAACATGCTGATGTGAGGCAAAAGCAAAAACATACCATGCCATTTTAAATAAGTGACCGGGATAATCAATTGCTTCTTGAATACCTTCTCGCTTCACAGTAGCTACGACCACTCCTGCGACCACCACTAGTGCTATTACTACTACGGTCAGTCAGGCTACTAATGTGCCTTATACTGCGCCTACTATTTCTGCAGTTTTTGCACTACTATTTCTGCTGCTGCTATTATTACTACACTGCTACAGCGGCCACTACTGCAATCTCTTTTCCTGCTGCTGCTGCTACTGCTAACCCTACTAGCACTTTTACGGCAACTGATACGGGTTGGTGCAAACACAACAGGTGATGGACCGAGTGTGGATCAATGTCACACACTCGCCCCAGTCCAAAGATCTGGGCCCAAATCCATCGTTTTTTTGCACTCCACACCACCCTGGGTTAGACAATGGCGATATGCAAATCAGCTCTGACCCTGTGCCCCATGGGAACAGTCCAGTCAGAACTACAAAAGCCATGTCCTTCCCAGAACGGAATCAAGAATCCGAGGACCGGACCGATTTCGAGGTAACACCTCTCATCAGCCCGGCTAGCTTGACTCCAGTGGTGTGGAGTGCCTGGGACCCACGTCTGGGCATCCCCAGCGCACTTAGGGCGGAATATGCAAACACAACAGGTGATGGACCGAGTGTGGATCAATGTCACACACTCACCCCAGTCCAAAGATCTGGGCCCAAATCCATCGTTTTTTTGCACTCCACACCACCCTGGGTTAGACATGGCGATATGCGGTTGGACCTGGGTGGGTCTGTGGGGGAATGGATGCCACTGGACATACTCCAGCTCTGGGAGTAAGTGTGGAGTAGAAAGAGTTTGGCTTTTCCCCTGTGGATAAGGTCTGTAATGGAAGGTGGATCTTACACCCTGCTGCCCTAACTCATGTGAAACTGAGAAATGTTTGGGTTCTCCCTGCAGGCGGTTATCACAGCGGGAGTGTGGGTCTTCAGACTCTCCACGTAACATAAGTTAGCTATGAAAGAGTAACCCGTTGTTGGCGTCTCACCAAACACTGTACTGCACAGGTTAGTTACTGCTTTTCCTAGGTCTCTGTGGGTGATTCTGCTGGTAGTGGTGGGTTGCTGCAAGCGGTCATCAGCCCTTCCTCAGTTGTTCTTTGCCTGAGCCTAGTCCTGGCATTTTAGTGGAGGGTACTGTTTTCTTTAGATAAATGAACCAGTGTATTGTCTAGCTTGGTTAGTGTACGAGGTTCTCTCATGGGTTCCAAACCGTATTCTGCCTGTCCCTGTTCCCATTTGTCCTCTACCTTTGTTCTCTGCTGTACTGAGTTTGACCGAATTTAATTTGTATTTTATAGTTCGCTCACTCTCATGAAGAGATATGTCCTCAAGCTACATATATGTGGAGTTAAGAATAGTAATTTTATACTTACCTATTTGTACTTACCTTCACGTAAATTTGGTGATCAATATTTTGACTGTGATATTTTTGTAGCATATTATTTAAAACGTTCTATTCTGTTGCTATAGCCATTTAACATATTAATGCAATCTCATAGCTGGAGTCTGGCTTCACTTCAGTTGAATCATTCAGGCCCAAATGGTCTTTAACCCTTTGCATGCGTCGGACGCCCCCCGGCCGTCCGACGCCGGAGTGGGCATGTGCGTCGGATGGCCGGGGGCCGTCTGATCTGCGCATGCGTAGAATTTCCCCTCACTGCAATTCTGGCCACGCCCAAGGGGTTAAGAAGAAAGCCCTGGAATGTTATGGGCTACATGGATTTATCTGGTAACCCCACACCCTGGGCATGCATTATCATGCCGCTAGTCGCAATGCTATTTCCACCTCTTCCCTTAATAGTGGATGATATGTTACTTCTAGAGTCAATCTAGGCACCCTGCTGTAGTTTCTAAGATCACCATCTAGAATTGCTTGGCAGTGCTATAACAAGTCACGCATGCCCGACTGCAGTCCCTGCCAAGGCTGAACGGCCAGCAGGCAAAAAGCGTTGGATTTCCTCTTTTATTTCTCCCAAGTCCACACCACTGGCTCGGGGAGTGGACACA
Source organism: Lissotriton vulgaris (assembly GCF_964263255.1). Classification (NCBI taxonomy): domain Eukaryota; kingdom Metazoa; phylum Chordata; class Amphibia; order Caudata; family Salamandridae; genus Lissotriton; species Lissotriton vulgaris. The sequence goes on from NW_028244032.1 coordinate 339,370, forward strand.
GATCCCTTAGTTTATATTTTGCTTATTTTGGCCCCATGATGTTGCTTGTGTGTCTGGTTTGTTCCTGTACTTTGATCAATGAAGTGATGGCTGGAAATCTGGGATATCTGGGCTAGAGCCTCTTAAAGCCAGTTTGTAACTGTACCTGAACTGGGGTTTTGGCATGCCCTCCACACTTGAGGCGGTGCAACATGTTTATACAATTATCATACCTCCAATTGTGTAGAAATTCACTGCTGAGTTTTACAATAAATTAATGTCTGACTTTGTGTCCCTATGGACGTGTATGATCTAATCTCCCGTATGTATTTCTTTTTGAGGATTTATAATATTTTTTTTCCTAATAGGTACCTGGGAATAGTTGGGTTCTTTTACTACAAAGTGTTCTATAAAGTACACAATCAGAGTGAAGTTTGTCTTTGATGTCACTCAGAACCTTGACTGCTACACATCTACAATTTTATCGTAAGTGTGATCCTCCAAACCCTCGCTCTGCATCAGATAGTCATGTCCAACATGTCATCAACCTTCCCCTTCTTAGTTTCCCTTTAGAAACACTGGTGAATTGCCACCACAACCACCAACGCTGGGCGTCGTTGCCTTTCATTTAAATATATTTTTTAAATACTTGCCGTCCAACCACCCTCCCTCCTATCCCCAAACAGTAGTACACTCCTGACCTTAAAACATAAAAAAATGATCTGGTGACCTCACATCCATCCTCATCCTCTGGGGAGAAGTGATGGCGCTAGGGCCAGATCTGCCAGCTTTGGAACTGGTGAACAATCTTTGGGTCTCGTCGTTGGCTCAACATCCTGTGATTCTGAGCGTGACCTTGTGTAATGTAACCAGTGATCATGTAAAGTGCTCTAATATCTTCGGGTTGAGTTTGTGCTGTACAAAAATCTCCTTAAATAAGACCATCTAACTACCCCTTCCAAGTATGTAAAAGCACAAATACCCAGTGCCTTGGCAATCAGTAATGGCGGTTGGCAGCGCAAGAATGCCGCCCATGTTCCCCATCTCCTCCAGGTCTGTGGTGCCCTGAGAGAGGCAAGAGAAGACAGATGAGCGAGTGGAAAATCAGCCATCGTTCCACCACCTCCCTCTGCTCTCTCACAAATAGAGTGAAGAAGTGATTCAGCAAATCATCGACCAATGGATTCTAACATTTCATCCCTGTTCTGACATCACAAGAGTGAAATACGGAATCTTTTTCGCTGTTCTGTCATCAAAGCAATGATGAAGAGTGGTGGTCCTGCTAATGGCTTACAACAAATTATAAATAAAGGGACGTTTCAGCATGCTTCATGTTGGAAATATCGGTAAAGTCATTATTGCTAATTTAAGATTTAAAGCAACATTGAAAGAAACATTGAAAAAAGTTCATAAATGTGTGCAAGCAGCCTGCTCCAGTAATGAAAGCCAAGTCAACATAACTCCTGGCATAGCATATGTGACATGGCACACACTTTGAATCCCACTGACATCACAGGAAGCGGTACCTCATTGTAGACCTCCATAACATGATTCTAAGCAATGCAATACGACCCTTAATTTTGATGACATCATAGTAAGTGATATCGCATGAGCTTGATCTAGTGCCATCACAGTAAAGTCAGTGGCATAGCAAGAGGGGGGGTCCGCCATGGGCAGCACGAGTTTTGGGGGTAGGGGCCTCCCCCCCGCTATTACCTGTCGACTCAGGGCGGCAACAGCAAGCCAGTAAACGGAGAATGCTCTTCACTGTGGCTGCCGTGGAGCGGAAAACACAAGGGCCGCCATGGGCGGCCAGAGGGCTAGCTACGCCACTGAGTAAAGTCAAAGAAGGGGAATGTTGAACGATAAGACCCGCAAATATTGACACAGGAGTACCCTCGCTCAGACAGAATGGTATGTCCAACACAAATACTTCACACAAGTTAGTGGGGCTAAATAAGACATTACACTTATGGACTCTTCGACTTCTTTAATTGTTTGTATACAACAACAGAAGACTAATCCTGATGAAGTCTACTGCAACATTGTCCGCATCAGACAAATCTCGTGTTGGCGCGGGCAAAATGCACTTCTGGATGTCTTATAAAGGACATGTGTTGAATCTACAAGCTCAACTCTTGATTCTTGAGTGCTTGGAGGACCACTTCTTTGGGTTGTATGTCATTACAACGCATGCTTTTACCCCACATGCCATTACAACGCGGAGATTACAACGCATGTTGTTACAACTACTTGCGTTGAAGGGCGCTGGATAGTGGAATAGTTTAATTATCTATTCCAACTCCAGTCTCCGTGGATTGTATTGAAGGTGTTGGATAGAAAATTAAACTATTCCCTATCCAACAGTGCCCTCCAGCAAAAGTCGTTATAAGGACTTTCGTTGTTATCCCCGCGTTGTAATGGTAGTGCGGGGTAATAGTTGCATCGTAAAGGATGTTCCCCCCTTCTTTGACCTTTGGAATTCTTCAAGCAGAGGAAGACTTGGTGGCTTCTCCTCTTCCTCCTAGAGCACCAGATACTTGTAGACATTTTAAAAAAACTATCTAATTGTGTTTGATTGCGACTACTGTGGCCGTGTGCCCCCTCTTTCCCAGCCCCCACACTTGTATTCTTTATCACATCACAGAGTAGTAGTAAGAAGTAAAACAGCATAAACTACGTGCACAAATGCTTAAGTAACAGAAAGAATGCTAAAGCAGGAAACGTCAGTTGTTCTACACACTGATATAGTGCTCTAACACCACCAACACTGATCACCAGAAACAGTCAGGTCTAAAAGATGAACTCTGTCTGGCAGGCCCCTTTTTAGGTTTTGCCTCGCCGAAGATGCGCTCTGCGCATCTTTTCGGCGCAGGCGAAAACCTGATGATAACTGTAGTGTGGCTTGGTTCGGCCCTCGTCGTTGATTGGCTGGCTCCGTAAACGGAGCCTTGCCATTGGACGAGGGGCCTGTCCGTCAATGCCGGACCAGACACGGGGGCGTTCCCGACATTCTTTGGCTTTTGCCGACGTCACGGGACGCCGGGAACGCCCCCGTGTCTGGTCCGGCATTGCCGGCACTTCTGCGTCTCTCCTAACCCCGTGACTGGCCGGCCGGCCAATCCTAGCGCGGCCGGCCGGAAGTGCCCGCCCCCGGCAGCCCGGGGGAAGAAGGAAGCAGCAGGACGAAAGAGGAAGACCTGCAAGGAGCGCTAAAATGTTTCTGCGCGTCCAAGGTAAAGGCTGCAGGCTCGCCTTTCATGTATTTTCGACGAGTCTTGAAATACGCCTTGTTAGCTATGTGATTCATTACTGAGTGCCTCTCTTATTCTTTATGCCTGGTTTTCTGTCCAAGTCCGACCCGTTTTGAGGCACGTCCCTCCCTTCCCTCTATCTCCGTGGCCCTGAAGCTGTAGGGCTGCTGAGGGAAGTTCAGTCAGGCAGCAACAGTGAGCCCCGGTGACGAGCTGCCATTGGCGCAGACAGGAGCCGTTCTACCAATCACAGGGCCCGGTCTCCACTCCCTGCTGCAGGCCCTCCAGCCCTCCAATCTCGCTCCCAGCTCGGGGCATTGCTCTTGCTTCTCTCTGCATCGACGAATATTCGCACTCTCTAGTCCCATTCACCTCCCTCCTCACCCTGACCCCACGACCCGGCTCTCCGGTCCTCTATTCTCACCCTGAGTCCTTCACAACCCTAATGTTCCTCCACAGTCCTTCCTCAGACCCGGCCTTCTCTCCTCATCCTCCTTTCTCAAGCCCAGGCCCGGCCTTCGCTCAGATAGCGCCCTGGGCGGCACCAGAACTTCGCCCTTGCTCCCGATTGTGCGTAAAATAAGGCAACAAGGGGTCCCTTTTGTGTTCAACGGCTAGTCATTGGCTGATTACATCAGAGCCATGAGTGGCCTCTGAACACACACATCTCCGCCATCACCCTCACCCCCCTAAATTGTACACAGATCAACTGCTCCATGGTAGAGCCAAGCTGTTGGTGAGGGGCCGGTTGGGGGATGTGGGCAGGGGGTGCCAGGTAGTTGAGGGAGGAGGAAGGTTAGTTGAGGGAGGAGGGTTAGTTGACGGTAAAAATGTTGTGCCTATGGAATATAGAAAAAAACTGATGAAAAACAAAAGAATACGATGAAGCCCTAGAGCCATATTTAGTCTGCTGACTGCATGCCATTAATAAAGCACCTCGGTGCTCCCCTGGCGCCCTGGGTCTAGCTCGCCCGTGCTCAAGGCCGGTTCTGCCTGGCCAGTCCCTGACTGGCTACATCAAGCACTGACTTGTGTCAGAACACACATCTCCCCCCCCCCCTCACTCGAGTTACCCACAAGGTAGCTCCCACCCCCTGTGAAGCTAATTCCAAGTTGTTTGGAGGGGCGGGGCTGTTGATGTGTGGCAGCAGGGGGCTAGATAGCGCTTTGAATAGATCACTGGACAAAGGAACAGAGGAGTTGTGTTGGTGTTTGCAAGGGTAGTTGTGCTGACAGTTCTTTTCGCCCCTCTGGAGCTTGGCGCCCTGGGCTTGGGCCCAGTTCGCCCATATCAGAAGTCGGCCCTAAATGTACCATCATTACTCTGCACCTGACAAACTTTGCCTCTACACTCTCCCCCCCACCCCCTTTAAAGTCTCCATCCGGTCTTCGCGCCTAGTCCCAATCTCCTGCCTTCATCATTTATTTGTTCCGCCCAGTTTATCTCCATTTCACAACACCTGCTGCTCTCAACACTGTCGGCGCCCCTCCCTCTCGGCCCAGTGCACCCGCCCCCTCTCTGGCACGCGACCATACTCTACTCCCCCCAGCACTGGTTCTCCTGCCTTACTCCCCCTCCCTCCTGCAGCACGTGCTCCTCATCCACCCTTATCCTCCTCCTGCACTTGCTACTCCTCCTTCCTCTTCCTCAGGGATTGGCGGTCCTCACTTTATCTCCCCATATCACTGACTCTATACTGCCCCACTTTTATCGTCATTCACCCACTGACTCTCCGTGGCTACCTGGGACTCAATCGTCAAATGTAAAGCGCTCTATCATATTTGGGTGAAGGCTGGCGCTATATCAAACAGCACACATACATAGTCCTTCACTCCCTCTACAACGCCCCCGACACACAATAACACTGCTCTCCCTCCCACGGCCTCTCCCCAGGGCTCAAACCACTCTTTCTGCACTGCCACCCTTCCCGCTCCATCTTCGTGCCAGCCCCTCCCGCCTCTTTCTCTCTCCTCCACCTCTGCTGTCCCTCCAGCCGCCCACCGCACTGGCTAGCCTCCTCCCCCGGCCACACTTCACCTGCCCTCCCCCGTGGTTTGATTTCCATGCCTCGCCCTTCTCCAGTCCCAGCACGGGCTCTCCCTTAGGGCCTTTTATCGCGAGCCTTTCCCCATCACTTCAGCACTACCTCTCCGAACCCTTTATCGCTCACCGCTGGCTCTCCCCTCCTCTCGCTCCTCGGGCCTCGCTACCTCTACCCTCCCCGGACGCACTTTCCGTTCTCTGCCCACAAACCAGCTGTAACTCTGAACCCGGCTCCGCTCCCGCCTATCTCTCACCCTCCCGGGCACCTATTAAACCCCTCCCGCCCCCGAGCAACGTCTATGTAGCCTCTCTTTTCTCCGGTAATTGTCTTTTCTCCTTTAATTTTTTTTCTCTTATTTAGATTTTTTTTCTCTCGCCCTGTTCTTCGATTACCGCCCCGCCCCCCCCCCCGCCACATCCTCCAGCACTGCCCCCCACCCACGCCCGTCATCGAGGAGTACCCACCCTCACCCTCACTCACACTCACCCACCCTCACTCACCCTCACTCACCTTCACCCTCACTCACCCTCAACCCCTCACCCTCACTCACCCCCACTCACCCTCAACCTCACTCACCCTCACCCTCACCTTCACTCACCCTCAACCCCTCACCCTCACTCACCCTCAACGCCTCACCCTCAATCACCCTCAACCCCTCACCCTCACCCACCTTCACTCACCCTCACTCACACTCACCCTCACTCACCCTCACCCACCCTCAACCCCTCATCCTCACTCACCCTCAACCCCTCACCCTCACTCACCCTCAACCCCTCACCCTCACTCACCCTCACTCACCCCCACTCACCCTCAACCCCTCACCCTCACTCACCCTCACCCTCACTCACTCTCAACCCCTCACCCACCCTCAACCCCTCACCCACCCTCAACCCCTCACCCACCCTCAACCCCTCACCCTCAACCCCTCACCCTCAACCCCTCACCCTCAACCCCTCACCCTCACTCACCCTCAACCCCTCACCCTCACTCACCCTCACTCACCCTCACTCACCCTCACTCACCCCCACTCACCCTCACTCACCCCCACTCACCCTCACTCACTCTCAACCCCTCACTCACTCTCAACCCCTCACCCACCCTCAACCCCTCACCCACCCTCAACCCCTCACCCACCCTCAACCCCTCACCCACCCTCAACCCCTCACCCACCCTCAACCCCTCACCCACCCTCAACCCCTCACCCTCAACCCCTCACCCTCAACCCCTCAACCCCTCAACCCCTCAACCCCTCACCCTCAACCCCTCACCCTCAACCCCTCACCCTCAATCCCTCACCCTCAATCCCTCACCCACACTCACACTCACCCACCCTCACCCTCACCCTCACTCACTCACCCACCCTCACTCACCCTCAACCCCTCACCCTCACTCACCCTCACTCACCCTCACTCACACTCACCCTCACCCACCTTCACTCACCCTCACTCACCCTCACTCACACTCACCCTCACTCACCCTCACCCACCCTCAACCCCTCATCCTCACTCACCCTCAACCCCTCACCCTCACTCACCCTCAACCCCTCACCCTCACTCACCCTCACTCACCCCCACTCACCCTCAACCCCTCACCCTCACTCACCCTCACCCTCACTCACTCTCAACCCCTCACCCACCCTCAACCCCTCACCCACCCTCAACCCCTCACCCACCCTCAACCCCTCACCCTCAACCCCTCACCCTCAACCCCTCACCCTCAACCCCTCACCCTCAACCCCTCACCCTCAACACCTCACCCTCAACCCCTCACCCTCAACCCCTCACCCTCAACCCCTCACCCTCAACCCCTCACACCCTCACCCTCAACGCCTCACCCTCAATCCCTCACCCACACTCACACTCACTCACACTCACTCACACTCACCCACCCTCACCCTCACTCACACTCACCCACCCTCACTCACCCTCACTCACCTTCACCCTCACTCACCCTCAACCCCTCACCCTCACTCACCCCCACTCACCCTCAACCCCTCAACCTCAACCCCTCCCTCACCCTCACTCACCCTCAACCCCTCACCCTCACTCACCCTCAACCCCTCACCCTAAACCCCTCACCCTCAATCCCTCACCCTCACCCCCACTCACCCACACTCACCCCCACTCACCCTCACTCACACTCACCCACCCTCACTCACCCTCACCCACCCTCACTCACCCTCACCCACCCTCACTCACCCTCACCCTCAACCCCTCACCCACCCTCAACCCCTCACCCACCCTCAACCCCTCACCCTCACTCACCCTCAACCCCTCACCCTCAACCCCTCACTCACCCTCACCCTCAACCCCTCAGCCTCACCCTCACTCACCCTCAACCCCTCACCCTCACTCACCCTCAACCTCATGCTAAAGATTTACAAAAAAACCCATAAACAATTCTAAAAGCACTAACTCTAATGCTGCGAGACCTATTGCATTTCTAATGCTTGTTTTTAATGCAGGGGACGGGATTTGATCATGCCCATTACGCCGTATTGCTTTTCAAAGGCAACTGTTGCAGAGCCAAGTGGGCTGTTGAAAATTGTGTTTTCTCCACCTGCCCCTGTTGCCTGCTTGTGCCTCCGTTTTCGTGCCCCTGTTGCCTGCTTGTGCCCCTGTTGCCCGCTTGTGCCTCCTTGTGCCCCTGTTGCCCGCTTGTGCCTCTGTGTGCCCCTGTTGCCTGCTTGTGCCTCTGTGGGCCCCTGTTGCCTGCTTGTGCCTCTGTGGGCCCCTGTTGCCTGCTTGTGCCTCTGTGGGCCCCTGTTGCCTGCTTGTGCCTCTGTGTGCCCCTGTTGCCTGCTTGTGCCTCCGTCTGCCCCTGTTGCCTGCTTGTGCCTCCGTCTGCCCCTGTTGCCTGCTTGTGCTGTGTTGGTGTGTGTGGAGGGCTCTGTGTGGCTGTGTGTGTAGGAAGCTTTGTGTGGCTGTGTGTGTGGAGGGCTCTGTGTGGCTGTGTGTGTGGGGGGCTCTGTGTGGCTGTGTGTGTGGGGGGCTGTGTGTGCGGGGCTCTGTGTGGGGGTGTGTGTGGGGCGGCTCTGTGTGTGTTTGTGTGTGTCATTTGCGATAGATAAAGCTAGTGGCATTGTAAATGACAATGCCATTTATTTATGTTAAAAAAACATAAATAAAAATAATGGCAATAGCTCTAACTTTAACAAAGGCAAAACCATTGCATTGTAAATGCTTGTTAGGTTTTGCCTCGCCGAAGATGCGCTCTGCGCATCTTTTCGGCGCAGGCGAAAACCTGATGATAACTGTAGTGTGGCTTGGTTCGGCCCTCGTCGTTGATTGGCTGGCTCCGTAAACGGAGCCTTGCCATTGGACGAGGGGCCTGTCCGTCAATGCCGGACCAGACACGGGGGCGTTCCCGACATTCTTTGGCTTTTGCCGACGTCACGGGACGCCGGGAACGCCCCCGTGTCTGGTCCGGCATTGCCGGCACTTCTGCGTCTCTCCTAACCCCGTGACTGGCCGGCCGGCCAATCCTAGCGCGGCCGGCCGGAAGTGCCCGCCCCCGGCAGCCCGGGGGAAGAAGGAAGCAGCAGGACGAAAGAGGAAGACCTGCAAGGAGCGCTAAAATGTTTCTGCGCGTCCAAGGTAAAGGCTGCAGGCTCGCCTTTCATGTATTTTCGACGAGTCTTGAAATACGCCTTGTTAGCTATGTGATTCATTACTGAGTGCCTCTCTTATTCTTTATGCCTGGTTTTCTGTCCAAGTCCGACCCGTTTTGAGGCACGTCCCTCCCTTCCCTCTATCTCCGTGGCCCTGAAGCTGTAGGGCTGCTGAGGGAAGTTCAGTCAGGCAGCAACAGTGAGCCCCGGTGACGAGCTGCCATTGGCGCAGACAGGAGCCGTTCTACCAATCACAGGGCCCGGTCTCCACTCCCTGCTGCAGGCCCTCCAGCCCTCCAATCTCGCTCCCAGCTCGGGGCATTGCTCTTGCTTCTCTCTGCATCGACGAATATTCGCACTCTCTAGTCCCATTCACCTCCCTCCTCACCCTGACCCCACGACCCGGCTCTCCGGTCCTCTATTCTCACCCTGAGTCCTTCACAACCCTAATGTTCCTCCACAGTCCTTCCTCAGACCCGGCCTTCTCTCCTCATCCTCCTTTCTCAAGCCCAGGCCCGGCCTTCGCTCAGATAGCGCCCTGGGCGGCACCAGAACTTCGCCCTTGCTCCCGATTGTGCGTAAAATAAGGCAACAAGGGGTCCCTTTTGTGTTCAACGGCTAGTCATTGGCTGATTACATCAGAGCCATGAGTGGCCTCTGAACACACACATCTCCGCCATCACCCTCACCCCCCTAAATTGTACACAGATCAACTGCTCCATGGTAGAGCCAAGCTGTTGGTGAGGGGCCGGTTGGGGGATGTGGGCAGGGGGTGCCAGGTAGTTGAGGGAGGAGGAAGGTTAGTTGAGGGAGGAGGGTTAGTTGACGGTAAAAATGTTGTGCCTATGGAATATAGAAAAAAACTGATGAAAAACAAAAGAATACGATGAAGCCCTAGAGCCATATTTAGTCTGCTGACTGCATGCCATTAATAAAGCACCTCGGTGCTCCCCTGGCGCCCTGGGTCTAGCTCGCCCGTGCTCAAGGCCGGTTCTGCCTGGCCAGTCCCTGACTGGCTACATCAAGCACTGACTTGTGTCAGAACACACATCTCCCCCCCCCTCACTCGAGTTACCCACAAGGTAGCTCCCACCCCCTGTGAAGCTAATTCCAAGTTGTTTGGAGGGGCGGGGCTGTTGATGTGTGGCAGCAGGGGGCTAGATAGCGCTTTGAATAGATCACTGGACAAAGGAACAGAGGAGTTGTGTTGGTGTTTGCAAGGGTAGTTGTGCTGACAGTTCTTTTCGCCCCTCTGGAGCTTGGCGCCCTGGGCTTGGGCCCAGTTCGCCCATATCAGAAGTCGGCCCTAAATGTACCATCATTACTCTGCACCTGACAAACTTTGCCTCTACACTCTCCCCCCCACCCCCTTTAAAGTCTCCATCCGGTCTTCGCGCCTAGTCCCAATCTCCTGCCTTCATCATTTATTTGTTCCGCCCAGTTTATCTCCATTTCACAACACCTGCTGCTCTCAACACTGTCGGCGCCCCTCCCTCTCGGCCCAGTGCACCCGCCCCCTCTCTGGCACGCGACCATACTCTACTCCCCCCAGCACTGGTTCTCCTGCCTTACTCCCCCTCCCTCCTGCAGCACGTGCTCCTCATCCACCCTTATCCTCCTCCTGCACTTGCTACTCCTCCTTCCTCTTCCTCAGGGATTGGCGGTCCTCACTTTATCTCCCCATATCACTGACTCTATACTGCCCCACTTTTATCGTCATTCACCCACTGACTCTCCGTGGCTACCTGGGACTCAATCGTCAAATGTAAAGCGCTCTATCATATTTGGGTGAAGGCTGGCGCTATATCAAACAGCACACATACATAGTCCTTCACTCCCTCTACAACGCCCCCGACACACAATAACACTGCTCTCCCTCCCACGGCCTCTCCCCAGGGCTCAAACCACTCTTTCTGCACTGCCACCCTTCCCGCTCCATCTTCGTGCCAGCCCCTCCCGCCTCTTTCTCTCTCCTCCACCTCTGCTGTCCCTCCAGCCGCCCACCGCACTGGCTAGCCTCCTCCCCCGGCCACACTTCACCTGCCCTCCCCCGTGGTTTGATTTCCATGCCTCGCCCTTCTCCAGTCCCAGCACGGGCTCTCCCTTAGGGCCTTTTATCGCGAGCCTTTCCCCATCACTTCAGCACTACCTCTCCGAACCCTTTATCGCTCACCGCTGGCTCTCCCCTCCTCTCGCTCCTCGGGCCTCGCTACCTCTACCCTCCCCGGACGCACTTTCCGTTCTCTGCCCACAAACCAGCTGTAACTCTGAACCCGGCTCCGCTCCCGCCTATCTCTCACCCTCCCGGGCACCTATTAAACCCCTCCCGCCCCCGAGCAACGTCTATGTAGCCTCTCTTTTCTCCGGTAATTGTCTTTTCTCCTTTAATTTTTTTTCTCTTATTTAGATTTTTTTTCTCTCGCCCTGTTCTTCGATTACCGCCCCGCCCCCCCCCCCGCCACATCCTCCAGCACTGCCCCCCACCCACGCCCGTCATCGAGGAGTACCCACCCTCACTCACCTTCACCCTCACTCACCCTCAACCCCTCACCCTCACTCACCCCCACTCACCCTCAACCTCACCTTCACTCACCCTCAACCCCTCACCCTCACTCACCCTCAACGCCTCACCCTCAATCACCCTCAACCCCTCACCCTCACCCACCTTCACTCACCCTCACTCACACTCACCCTCACTCACCCTCACCCACCCTCAACCCCTCATCCTCACTCACCCTCAACCCCTCACCCTCACTCACCCTCAACCCCTCACCCTCACTCACCCCCACTCACCCTCAACCCCTCACCCTCACTCACCCTCACCCTCACTCACTCTCAACCCCTCACCCACCCTCAACCCCTCACCCACCCTCAACCCCTCACCCACCCTCAACCCCTCACCCTCAACCCCTCACCCTCAACCCCTCACCCTCAACCCCTCACCCTCAACCCCTCACCCTCAACCCCTCACCCTCACTCACCCTCAACCCCTCACCCTCACTCACCCTCACTCACCCTCACTCACCCTCACTCACCCTCACTCACCCTCACTCACCCCCACTCACCCTCACTCACCCCCACTCACCCTCACTCACTCTCAACCCCTCACTCACTCTCAACCCCTCACCCACCCTCAACCCCTCACCCACCCTCAACCCCTCACCCACCCTCAACCCCTCACCCACCCTCAACCCCTCACCCTCAACCCCTCAACCCCTCACCCTCAATCCCTCACCCTCAATCCCTCACCCTCAATCCCTCACCCACACTCACACTCACCCACCCTCACCCTCACCCTCACTCACTCACCCACCCTCACTCACCCTCACTCACCTTCACCCTCACTCACCCTCAACCCCTCACCCTCACTCACCCCCACTCACCCTCAACCCCTCAACCTCACTCACCCTCACCCTCACCTTCACTCACCCTCAACCCCTCACCCTCAACGCCTCACCCTCAATCACCCTCAACCCCTCACCCTCACCCACCTTCACTCACCCTCACTCACCCTCACTCACACTCACCCTCACTCACCCTCACCCACCCTCAACCCCTCATCCTCACTCACCCTCAACCCCTCACCCTCACTCACCCTCAACCCCTCACCCTCACTCACCCTCACTCACCCCCACTCACCCTCAACCCCTCACCCTCACTCACCCTCACCCTCACTCACTCTCAACCCCTCACCCACCCTCAACCCCTCACCCACCCTCAACCCCTCACCCACCCTCAACCCCTCACCCACCCTCAACCCCTCACCCACCCTCAACCCCTCACCCTCAACCCCTCACCCTCAACCCCTCACCCTCAACCCCTCACCCTCAACACCTCACCCTCAACACCTCACCCTCAACACCTCACCCTCAACCCCTCACCCTCAACCCCTCACCCTCAACCCCTCACCCCCTCACCCTCAACGCCTCACCCTCAATCCCTCACCCACACTCACACTCACTCACACTCACTCACACTCAACCACCCTCACCCTCACTCACACTCACCCACCCTCACTCACCCTCACTCACCTTCACCCTCACTCACCCTCAACCCCTCACCCTCACTCACCCCCACTCACCCTCAACCCCTCAACCTCAACCCCTCCCTCACCCTCACTCACCCTCAACCCCTCACCCTCACTCACCCTCAACCCCTCACCCTCAACCCCTCACCCTCAACCCCTCACCCTCAATCCCTCACCCTCACCCCCACTCACCCACACTCACCCCCACTCACCCTCACTCACACTCACCCACCCTCACTCACCCTCACCCACCCTCACTCACCCTCACTCACCCTCACCCTCAGCCCCTCACCCCCTCACCCACCCTCAACCCCTCACCCTCACTCACCCTCAACCCCTCACCCTCAACCCCTCACTCACCCTCACCCTCAACCCCTCAGCCTCACCCTCACTCACCCTCAACCCCTCACCCTCACTCACCCTCAACCTCATGCTAAAGATTTACAAAAAAACCCATAAACAATTCTAAAAGCACTAACTCTAATGCTGCGAGACCTATTGCATTTCTAATGCTTGTTTTTAATGCAGGGGACGGGATTTGATCATGCCCATTACGCCGTATTGCTTTTCAAAGGCAACTGTTGCAGAGCCAAGTGGGCTGTTGAAAATTGTGTTTTCTCCACCTGCCCCTGTTGCCTGCTTGTGCCTCCGTTTTCGTGCCCCTGTTGCCTGCTTGTGCCCCTGTTGCCCGCTTGTGCCTCCTTGTGCCCCTGTTGCCCGCTTGTGCCTCTGTGTGCCCCTGTTGCCTGCTTGTGCCTCTGTGGGCCCCTGTTGCCTGCTTGTGCCTCTGTGGGCCCCTGTTGCCTGCTTGTGCCTCTGTGGGCCCCTGTTGCCTGCTTGTGCCTCTGTGTGCCCCTGTTGCCTGCTTGTGCCTCCGTCTGCCCCTGTTGCCTGCTTGTGCCTCCGTCTGCCCCTGTTGCCTGCTTGTGCTGTGTTGGTGTGTGTGGAGGGCTCTGTGTGGCTGTGTGTGTAGGAAGCTTTGTGTGGCTGTGTGTGTGGAGGGCTCTGTGTGGCTGTGTGTGTGGGGGGCTCTGTGTGGCTGTGTGTGTGGGGGGCTGTGTGTGCGGGGCTCTGTGTGGGGGTGTGTGTGGGGCGGCTCTGTGTGTGTTTGTGTGTGTCATTTGCGATAGATAAAGCTAGTGGCATTGTAAATGACAATGCCATTTATTTATGTTAAAAAAACATAAATAAAAATAATGTCAAGAGCAATGGCAATAGCTCTAACTTTAACAAAGGCAAAACCATTGCATTGTAAATGCTTGTTATGTGACCTTCCATCAAGTTATCTGCCTGTATGTCAGTTATCTGCCTATATGGGTTGTTATCTGTTTTCAGCTCAGTTGTCTGCCTTCAGCCGCCCTTGGTTGACATGCAGATGACTTCCAAACTGCATACCAGGGCCAGCATGCTACCTCTGCAACTGAAAGCTGACATTTGGGATAGGGAGGGCCCATTTTAGGCGTTTGATGTCGGTGCTCCTAAAAGATAAACTCCAGAAGGGGAGGGGGGTGGTGTTGCCAAAGGCTCTTTGATGACCCCATGCAGTAGTCACGCCTAATTGGCACCTCTCATCCAGAAACTCTTTAGCAGCACGCAACGCCTGACACATTCCCCAAAAACACTTGAATCACCTCGTGATGAGTTCCAGATTGGTGCATGGTTTAGCATTCTTCAGCATTTAAAGGCAGCAGAACGTCCGCTTCCGGGGGCTATCGGAAGTACGGTGTGTATATTATATCCGGACAGTTTCATGTGTGCTTATTTTATGTGCAACAGATAATGTTATCGCATGAGGTAGTCTAGGCTATAGGCTGCAGAGGAGTTACTGTCTTGCGTGTTGATGGTGCTTTTCTGCTTGAATGAGAGAAGCTCTGTCTGCTCCATGACACATTTGTGCTTCCTATGTCTACGTGAGATAAATAAGCAGCCATTCTGTACTCGTATTACCTGAATCGCGCCTCCTTTTCGTATTCTATCATCTTCAATGTTCTAGTAACTTGTTAATATGTAACTTTCACCACGACTACCGATAATTAGTTTTACCTGTTTCCATGCTACTCTCATTCCTTATGTAATTTACTTCCCTCTATTGTAAAGCACTCTTACACCACTGGGTAAAGATTGTGCTATATAAAAAAGCACAAATAAGATACACCGCTCACCTTGCCGTCTAATGGTGGATGTTTAATGGGCAATGCAGTTGGTTGATGAGAGTTGTGAAACGTCTACCACTGACCTAATCCGCCTCCTCTCCTGCTTGTGATGTTAGTGGGAAGTAGGGGTAGGGAGGAGCTTCTAAGTTCATTGGTCACGTCGCCTCCCCCGAATCTCCTACTCGGATGCTAAATTAGAGGTTGGACATCAAGCACGTGGGGAGGGAAGAGGATGTGAAGGTGAAACAAGGAAGGTGGGATAGGCAAACCATAGGAGATTAAGGGGATGGAACATTTGTGCAGCACCTAGAAAGAAAGAGTAAGGGGCAGATTTACAATAAGAGACGCATCCATGCATATTAGCAGAGATGCGCCACTTATTGTGCGCCATGCCTCCGCCACCATTGATGCGCCGCATTTACAATGCGGCGCACCAATGGGCAAAAACGGCACAGATGCATGACGCATCTGTGCCGTAAAGGCGGAGCATTGCTGGAGTTGCGTCGCAAGCGCGACGCAGCTCCAGCAAGGCTCTGGGGGGCCCTATCTTGTTAATGCTGCGTCAATCCTTACACCTGCTTCAGGCAGGCGCAGGGTTTTGATGCAGCATTGTTAAAAAGGGTTCCAAAGACAACCGGTAACCAAAGACCCTTTTATGTTGCCCGGCGGTATCGCCTCTATGACCCACCAATATTAATCAATGAAGAAGCAGGCGCTGGAGACTGGAAGGCAGGAAACGAGGATTTTATTCTCTCCGGAGGAGAACACATCAATTCAGACAGCAAGTATCGTCACGAGGTGCTCTAACCACATCTCTGAGACCTGGCCTCTTATACTAGGGTTTATGACCTTTATTGCACATAACACATTCTCGCAATACTTTAGTACTTGAAAGAACATCCTCGGAATCTCCCCTTCAGACCCGTTCCCACATACATTTACAGTTGGATTCCCCACCCCGGTCACAACAGGTGATGGTTGTCGCACAGCAGGGCATTCCGCCGATTCACGGAATGCATGGGGTTGATCGGATCTCATGGGGTGGGGGCTTTGATCGGTTCGGGGGTCTTTTGATGGGGAGGGGAAGCTTCCTACTGTACGGGGTAATAAACAGTATCCGCAGGGCCAGGTGGCGGCCTGGGAACAAGGAAGACAAACGGGGACACAGGAAAAAGGGGGTTTGCATCAAAAGGATCTGAGGCCAATGAAAGGAATGAGGGGAGGTGTCGCGCTGGGAACAGGATGGGATTCCGTGGTGAAGCTGCGCTGAAGAGGGGTTTATGACCCAAGGCATGAGAGAGCGGGGGTTGTCAGCGTGCGGGGGAATGCTTGCGAGGTTAAGAGAGAGAGACGCGCTGGCTATCAGCGAGGGGCAGGGAGGTCATGGTGCTCAAAAAAATGGCTGCCGCTTACGCGCACGAATGGGCTTGGAAAAGGGGCAAGATGGCGCCGATAATGTTCACCAAGTTTGTATTTATTTTCCACAGTCCTCCCTTTAACATTTCCAAGACATCTTGCTGGCCTATTTCCTATCTACACCTATATGCAGCGATCATAAGTAAGGGAGAGGGGACTTAGGCGAAAGAACTGTACATAAACATCACATTATAAACATCATATTGAAAAATCTCATCATTTAGTAGGCGGGTTCATCGTTAAGTTGGTTGCAGAAAAAGTCATCGTAATGCAATATCAGACTAGAATTATGTAGCGAGGGCGTCGGGTACAGATCATAGAATAAGAACAGGTAAGTTATCATATAAGTAAGTCCTTTTTGTATACGACGGGTGCATAGTCAGTCCAATGGTGGTTGGGAGAGAAATGAGATACAGTAAAAATATATATATATCAGAGTTCTCGTTGTCCTTTGTCGTCTTCTGTCGGCATTGTTGAGCACCTGGATTACCTATCAACAGAAATGTTCATGTGGATTGAGTCGTTGGGGGTCTGCGGGTAGGGGTGCATTCTGTTTGGTTTTCGTCAGACCTCGTAGGAGGAATGTGTTACGGTTTTGGAGCAGGTGCATCTTCTTCCGCAATGCAGAGCATAGATTTGCAATGGAAAATGCAATTGTTCCAGAATTGTGAGATCTGTTCGTTTCTTGAGTCTCTGAGGTGGGCATTTCCTGTTGCTTCCATCATCTTCAAGGTGCTTGGTAGCGGGCAGAACCACAGACTTTGTTTATCTTTTCTTCGGGGGCGACCCTTGGTGGAGTTCTAGGTCACCGTTCTGGGATTTAACATAGTTCGTGGTCTACTTAGTCGGAGCTCCCTCCCTTCTGACGCAGGGAGTACTCTTCTCTGGGTAGCTCAGTAGGATTTGGAGGAACTTGGGAGTTCGGGTGGAAAGGTGCGGGTGTGAACAGTCCTTATGGTAGGTCGGAGGAGGAGGGGATGGAGCAAGGCCAAGTCGGGAACAGATCAGGGGGACGGAGGGTTTGCGACAGGCGGGTCCGTAACCATGTTCAGAGAGCGGGGACTTTTTGGCACACGTCGATCATAGAGCAGGGGCTTCAGGTCAGCCCTTTCCTTAGCTTTGTTTGAAACAGTGCCCCGTCCTGCGACTCCTTACTGCTGTGGTCTCGCCTCGGCCTCCGTCGCTGATGTTCCACAATCCGCAGTCAGGCCGCGTGCTCCCACATCCGGTCTCTTTCTCCTCCGACAGTGATACCCTTAAATGAGTTTGAAAAGACAGTCTTTAGAGATTTTGCAGAAAAAGGTAATTACATAAATCTATTTTCTCTCCCAACACCAAGCAACTGGGGTAAGCACTCGCTACATTTGAGATTTTTGCGGCTAACGTATAAACAATTGATGATGGATTTGCTGGATTCCTTACAACTTCCTTTTGTTGGCTAATTCTTTGACGCTTTGATGATTATTACGTTCATTTGTCATATGTCTATTATAGTAGATGTCAGTTCTTCTGGCAGAGACCCATTTCCCTAGTACGAGTCTTGCAAGGCTAGGCTGGTCTTCAGGGCCTTGTATTTTACAAAAAGTGCAACGTGCTATTCACCATAGTCTGATAGGCATCCTTCTGAGGGATGAACATAGGCTAAACAAGTCTTCATTACATCAAAACATCTTATTTTCAGCAAGGCTTACAGCAACAAGGTCTTTCGATTTTCGATCTAATTTTTTTAACTTTGCATACATCTTTCTAACTTTCTATATAAATCCTCGCAACCTGGTTACTACAAAAACTCGGGGGGTGGTTTGCGATAATTATTAAACTTATCCTCGGGGAAGGTGGGATCTTATGAAAAACG
The DNA here is from genome assembly GCF_964263255.1 of Lissotriton vulgaris. Taxonomy (NCBI): domain Eukaryota; kingdom Metazoa; phylum Chordata; class Amphibia; order Caudata; family Salamandridae; genus Lissotriton; species Lissotriton vulgaris. Next base: position 357,709 of record NW_028244032.1, read on the forward strand.
ATTAGGAACACAGCGAATCGGAGCAAGGGGCGTTTTTCAAGTTCTCGTTCAGGGCAGCTGATACCAAACTGGGGGCATTTTGGGTAGATGGGGGTGTCTCGATCATTTCTTACAGCTTGGGGTACGGAGACAATTTTCAATGGGGATGGTCGCATTACCACAGACACATTTTATCATAGAAGCCACTGACAAATAGTTCCCTGCGAGTGGGTCAAATTTAGGGAACCTTAGTCGTCTTACCTGTCCCTTTCCTATCGGTCAATTTAAATTTCATCCATATTTTAGTAGAAAAGGAGAGGTAGTAACGTGGTACCGATACAATTTTATTTAGGACAAATTTGTGCAAATACTTGTGGTATTTGGGGCCAATCAGGAGGTGCACCAGGTTCGCCAATTAGGTGCCAGTTGCTAGGAAGAGGGAAAGTGTGGAGGGGTGGAAGAGTGAGTGAGAGAGAGAGAGAGAGAGAGAGAGAGAGAGAGAGAGAGAGAGACAGACAATAGGCCAAACAGTACACGTGTGACATGGGGAATGACCGTGTATTGTTTGGGCTATTCAGTGCGTTACCTAACGTTTAGACGATTCGGGTCTGTGTTAGGATGTAGAAAGCATGCAGTTTTGGGACAGAAGAGCATTAGATCAGGTAAAAAGGTCGTGCATTGGGTAGAGCGTCCTTGTTGTGCCGTTTTGCAGCGCTAGTCCGTCTTCATGCATCGGGCGTGACGTGGTTCCAGATCCCTTATGATACTCTAATCGGGATTCTAATGTAACCTGCAGAGGGAAAAAGGGGGAAAAAGGGGGAGGTAGGGGGACAACATTCGAACACATCAAGTGTATGGGCACGAAAGTCCTTTACTTACCACATACTCGTACTTATCTCTTCGGGATATAATCCCTTGGGGTTTTGGTTTCCTAAAGTCATGGGGGCAGGCAATGTGATAGGTGGTTCATGGGGAGGTTCGAGGATGGCATTAAGGATCGTGTGTAGTGAAAACGCTAAAAAGAGGAATCAGAGGTGCCTAGCGTGAGGTACCCGGTTTTGTAGATGTATCCGGCCATCGGGATCCCTAAATCATTCCCAAAGCTGTGATGTTCTAAGGCATATCAGTTCTTCGTTCAACCCTGTACCTTAGTACCTTCGACCACCATATCTTTATAACATTTTATCAATCACACCGTTTTACTTTTACCCATTCTCAGAAGTCGAGGTCCTTCTTCATACGTCAGTTCCTGAGCTCAGTCGCATATCTTGGAGGCAGCGTATCATACCTTTGATTCGACCATCAACCCAGGGCCGAACAACCATTTCTCGGATAACCTTAAAAAAAAAAGAGCAGAACAGTTGCGCACAGAAAAACCCTCCCACCGATACCCGCATTTACAAAAGTATGCGATGCCTATCCATAGCTTTTTAAGACCTTTATTTGTAGAATTATTCAGTACGTAAAATGTGAGAGCGCAATTCATATTTTGGCCTGATATGTCGTCGATGGAAGCACATACAGTAGGGGGTTATTTTGTAGCACAAGAACATGTAAAAAAGGTCTAATTAATTATTTGCAAGTAACCAAAAACATTTCATTGCGTGACGAGGGAATCAGGGGCATTTCAGTTCATAAATGGAAACACAGTCAAGTTCATCGTAATCACATTTCCTAGATGTAAACCGTGGGTGTGCATCATAAGCGACGTTATGTATCAGTTACAACAAATATCAAAAATAAATTGTTCATTGAAATCAACATTTTACGGAACCCTTCTTAAATGTTCGCCAAGTGAACCCTCCTCCCTTTAACATCGAGTGCGCAATGGTTCGTATATATATATATATCTTAGTACATCAAGTTTCATTAGCTAAGGAACACCACGAGGCATCCGTTAGTTTCCATTGATACCAGCGCCATTTTGGGCGAGGCCGGTTTAGTCCGGAAGTAGCATCAGGGGCAAAATATCCCCGACAATTGGCGGTTGGACCAGAGTCCCTTTCGGCAGTTCAAAAGAAAACTGTGCTAACAGAGGGGCTGGTGGTGTGGACCATCAATCAAGAGAGGGAGGGGGTAGAGTCTCTCTTACCGGGTCATGTTGATGTTCAGCCGGAACTTACTCGAGTTCGTTAGCCCATAATGTTCCTGGGTGGTTCAGACGGAAGCTGATGCAGACACGAGAGCACCGCCATCTTGTTGCTAAGCCGTGGTTATTTCATTAGTGATCAATGCAGCTGTTCCCCTCCGGAAGCCTGAAGGGGCCGAGGGCTCTTGGGACTTTGGTAGAATCTTCAAAGTCGAGGGGATGTTTGTCGATGGTGGGGGCTTGCGCCCAGGTGGGCAAGTGCCCGAGTTGCAATTTCGGACAAAGTTACTCCAGCGGCCTAGACCCGCCTTTCGAGGGCCCAGACGCCATTTTGAGACCCTGTGGCAGTCACCTTTGCCGTATCCATCAGGAGTGGACGAAACTTCTTGTGATGGCGAAAGACAGAGCATCATGCTGCTGGAGCAGGACATTCTGGTTCGGGGCGCCAGGGTGCAGCAGTGGAGCCTTCGTCTGGGGAGGTGAGAAAGGCTCGTCCGTGCCGCCTTCCTCTCCCGGCGCATCCTACGCCGTCTCTTGGAATCAGGGGCGCACATGATGACCACCCTACACCCCTGATTCCGACTCTTGGGGGACCACTGTACATCCGGTGCTCCGTAAATATGCCTGTCGGACATTGTATGTCCTGTACTAAGGAAGTATACCAGCCGGGTCTTGTATGTCCTGTGCTGAGAAAATATACCAGTCGGGCATTATGTGTCCTGTGCAGCGTAGGTATATGGCCGTCGCCCGGCTGGAGGACGTCGGCGCCGGAACAGGGCAGGGAAGCCTCCTACCTGTGGAGGTGGAAGAGGCTCGTCCGCGTCGCCTCTTCCTCCCTGCCCACCCTGCATCCGTTCGATGGAGGAATTCGTGATGGCCGGACTAGGAGATACGAGGGAGGGGGTCATTTGCAGCCGCCCCCTCCCTACTCGCGGCCCGGGGGACGCCATCCCTGGAAGGGTAGTATGGGAAGACCATTTCATTGCCTGCTTGGCGGAGCCTCCAGGACCTTCTCGCCGGCGATCCCTTTTGGCTCATGGCTGCTGGCAGGCCCCGCCCCACACGTGCTATGTGTTTCGGATGGGCGGGACCATCGAACTGTTACATTGGAGGACTTCCGGAGTGAGCATAATATGTTTTGTATTTTTCCTATTAGTAAAGTTTGTTTTAGAGAGAGTTCTACTAGTTATTCTATTTACCGTTGGTTGTGTGTTTTCTTTACCGTAATTAAATCCTAAGTTATATAATAGATGCTTGGCTTCCTTGAGTCTTTCCTCTAACGGGGGGTTGTTTACACTGGTCTGTAATTGTGTTCGGTTTTCAGAGTGGGGGAGCAACAGAGAGCAATCAGTCCCAGAACTCTAACATGTCGTTAAAATTGGTCTGACGAAATCTGTGCCACCGAGCATAATCAAACGGGGTGGTCCTGTCTGTTCTGTCTGCACTAGTCTGATTGGTTTTTATCTCACGCCTTTTTCCTTTCTGTCGGTCTGTCCTTTCTGTCAACCCTCCATTCTTACCTATGCTTTGCAAAGTCGGACATTGGGCTTTCCAGTGCCCGAGACATTTACAGAAAGCACATTGGTTTTGTTTTAAATCTGTCCGTCCTGTGCGTAATGTCGGGGGATTACCTTCGGGTCGTTGTGTTCCGGGGTTGGCTTGTCGGCACATCCCTTTACACCGTTCGCTTTTCATGTCTACTCCTCGGGACTGTGCCATCGCTGGCCCTTCCCTTTGCCTACTAGACGTTTGGAGGGTTGTCCGTCATGTCCCTTCACCTTCTCCGAATTCGTCGCCTTCCCTTCGTCGTGTGGCTTCTTTGCGCCACATACCGAGACTATCGAGCATAATAGGTGTTGTTTCATTCCTACGAAGGGCTATTTCTACTGTTTCTATTTTGTCGAGATCAAAGGATCCTCTCAGTGGCCACTGTCTTTCTCGATCCTTTTTCGTATATTTATGCCACAGCTCACTATAGGCTATAGCAATTAATCCATGCTTCATGAACATGTCCTTATTAGGGGTGCCTTCCAGCGGAGCCGGATGGTTCATCTCTAATAAGCGGTCCGGGTTAAACAGGCTACTAACCAGTGGGGAGAAGACAGGCATGACGGATCACAATGGGATAATAGTCAGCACTACCTATCTTATCACTGCGCGCAAAGACTAGACAGAATATTTCTATTCTACGTTGTTTGCACGTAGTGAATACCTCATGAACCAATTCTGAGCAATCAATCAATGTTAGGTCAAAAATAAAAAATCAATATGGTCAATGGGGAGAATAAGTAGGCTCGCAAAAGTTCGCGTCACCTACCCTTTCACTATCTGCAAAGAGGGGACCTATTCTTCCCTGTTTGCAGACAGAGAATCTCCAGAAAACAATCTATAACAGTTAATCAATGGGGGGAAGGGGCAATTGTTCAGTGGGGGAGAAAGATAGGTCCGACGGGTGCGTACCTATCCTTCGCTGTTTATAAAGGGAGAGCCTGTTGTTTCTCCGTTTGTAGACAGTGAATCTCCAATAAATTAACAAAAAGTAATACTAGTATTTTCTCAACAATTATCAATCACTTTCAATTATCTATCACTTTCGCAATTCGTCGTGTTTGCACGACCTTACCCGGACCGCATGGACAGTTTCTCGTCTTCCGAATCCAGCGCCCGATCGTCCTCTTCTCTTCGTACTTCTCGTGGCACTCCTGATGGTTCCCAGTCAGGACCGCAGATCACTCGAGAGAGGTCTGTTCGGAACCAGTGAAGTTCGGATGATCGGCTGTCAGACGAGGGTCTATCGGACAGGGTACCTTCCGATCGTTGCAGTCGTTCACTCTGTCGTCGGGACCTCTCCCACTGGATCCACGAGTCGCTGATGGGCCCCACGTTGGGCGCCAATTGTTAAAAAGGGTTCCAAAGACAACCGGTAACCAAAGACCCTTTTATGTTGCCCGGCGGTATCGCCTCTATGACCCACCAATATTAATCAATGAAGAAGCAGGCGCTGGAGACTGGAAGGCAGGAAACGAGGATTTTATTCTCTCCGGAGGAGAACACATCAATTCAGACAGCAAGTATCGTCACGAGGTGCTCTAACCACATCTCTGAGACCTGGCCTCTTATACTAGGGTTTATGACCTTTATTGCACATAACACATTCTCGCAATACTTTAGTACTTGAAAGAACATCCTCGGAATCTCCCCTTCAGACCCGTTCCCACATACATTTACAGTTGGATTCCCCACCCCGGTCACAACAGGTGGTGGTTGTCGCACAGCAGGGCATTCCGCCGATTCACGGAATGCATGGGGTTGATCGGATCTCATGGGGTGGGGGCTTTGATCGGTTCGGGGGTCTTTTGATGGGGAGGGGAAGCTTCCTACTGTACGGGGTAATAAACAGTATCCGCAGGGCCAGGTGGCGGCCTGGGAACAAGGAAGACAAACGGGGACACAGGAAAAAGGGGGTTTGCATCAAAAGGATCTGAGGCCAATGAAAGGAATGAGGGGAGGTGTCGCGCTGGGAACAGGATGGGATTCCGTGGTGAAGCTGCGCTGAAGAGGGGTTTATGACCCAAGGCATGAGAGAGCGGGGGTTGTCAGCGTGCGGGGGAATGCTTGCGAGGTTAAGAGAGAGAGACGCGCTGGCTATCAGCGAGGGGCAGGGAGGTCATGGTGCTCAAAAAAATGGCTGCCGCTTACGCGCACGAATGGGCTTGGAAAAGGGGCAAGATGGCGCCGATAATGTTCACCAAGTTTGTATTTATTTTCCACAGTATGGGCCCCGAATCAGCCACTGTTAGGAGGCTCACCTGCGCCGGAACGCCCCCTCCTGCGCAGGAACGCCTCCTTCTGGCGCAGGGCTTTACAACGTGACGCATCTCCCAGATGCGTCACATTGTAAGTACCCTGCACCACGGTGCATCTTTTGAGCCGCCGCTGCGTCACAAAAGTGACGCAACAGTGGCGTAAAAGGGGCGCAAGGGGCTTGTAAATCTGGCCCTAAGTGTCTGGGCGACCTGGAGTTAAAATAAATAAATAATGAAAGCATTTTTCGAGACAAGCCCAGTGCCCCCTCTGAAACCAGGCGCCCTGAGCCTGGGCCTGGACCCAGCTCGCCCATGCCTAAAGCCAGTCCTGACAGGATGGACACACCCTTTTTCAGGGATTATTTGAGGTGCAGAATGTATAGCACCAGGACTCCCAGGCAGGCCATTGCATTTTCCCGGTGAGCAACTGTCATTGGTGCTGCTGTGAGAGCAGTATGGGCTGAGATTCCCCAACCTTGCTTTCAAGATCCCATTCTGGTTGCGGCCTTCAGCTGTGTGGACTAGTTTGAACATTTGTGCGAGGTGAGATCTTGGTTTCCTGTCCTACCATGCTTGGTCAGCGTCATCATGTCTACTGCCTACCTTGCTTTGCAGCATTTGACACCATGTAGCGGGTGCATGCGAGAGCTGCTGCTGTGCCGCAAATTGGATAGGGAAGTGGGGTTATAAGTGGATCATCAGGTAAGTAATACTGATAACAAACAGGGTCCACACAGTTTACGTACAGACAGATTACTGCATGGTAGGCTTGTTGCCCAGGCCGGACCGTGAGCCAAAAGCAGAATGGAAATACTCTCTCTCTCTCTCTCTCTCTCTCTCTCTCTCACCTCTCTCTCTCTCATCTGTGCCTGCTACCATAAACTGAGAGCTGGAGACAGAGGCAGTGGCCATTGACCTTCAAAAACAGCCCTCCATTTTTTAATGGAGTTGTATATAGCGCAAACTCGACCCGTAGGTATTTGGTATTAGAGCGCTTTACACGAGCACCAGTTGCGTTACATGAGGACACATTAATTTTTGTTAGGCACAGGGAGATTATGTGATTTGCGCAGAATCATAGGATGTTGCACATCCTTGCTGAGACTCCAACCCAGTACCTGGATTTGAGGTTGACCCCCATAGCCGTTAGGCCAACTCCTCTCCTCTCCATTGGCTCAAGCCCACCAACCTCTCTACTGGGGAAATGCCAAATGGAATTTATGGCCAGTCCTTCCCTCCTTGTTGCTGATTCTCTTCCTTTAGAGCTGAGGTCTTCAAACTGGGGGTGGGCTGTTTTAAGGGACCTGAATTGATCCAAAGAGGGGTTCTAGGCTCTGGCCAAAAGGGGCATTTACCATGCACACAGGGAACACAGACAGCCATCATGGTTAAAACAGTGCTATAATACTGAAAGAAGACCGTAGCAGTCAGCCACGCTGTAATGGGCCATCAGTAATGTATTTTTTTTTCACTCATGTCCTAGCTGGAAGTAGGTGCCAGAGTGAGCGGCATAGGGGAGGTGGGGGTTCCAAATAACCCTCAAATCCCCCATTTCTGATAAAAGGTCACACTATGGATACTGATACACTTTTAGGGAGTTCAGGATCTCACTGTCGTATGGCAAACCCAGCATGCCTGCTGATGCAACATTTGATGGAGTAATCCTCTCCGCATTCAGACTATACCACCACAACAGAAAATCCTAAAATGTGTCTGGAATTCTGAAAAGTTCACTTTTAATTCTTTATCCTTGACTTTGGGAAAAACTTAAACCCAGAACTAGTTGCTTTAGTATTGTTATCCACAATTATGCGATTATGAGATTATTACTATTATGTACACGCCAGATTCTTTAAACTGTCCTTGCACATGTATGTTTTTTTCTTTTACAGTTGCTCACGTCCTAAGGTTTATCTTTTTTCCACATTGCCCGTTTATTTTTATTCACATTACTTCCTTTTATGTACATGCCAGATTCTTCCTCTATGCCACTCCACTCTACACCTCTCCATTCTATGCCACTTAATTCCACTGTACATTGCGTTACTCCACATCACTATGAGACTCCACTTTATGCCACTCTACTCTGCTCTATGCCACTGTACGCTACTCCACTCTATGCCATATCACGCTACGGTATCTTATTCTATGTCACTCTGCTTTATGCCACTCCACAGCAATTCACGTCACTCAACTCTATGCTGCTCTACTCCTCGCCACTCTACTCTGCGCCACTCCACACCGCTCTACCTCATGCCGCTCCACTCTACCCTGCTCCTCTCTACCCCTCTCCACTCTACTCCATGCCACTCTACTCTACGCCATGCCTCTCTATACCATGCTACTTTATACCATTGTAAGTCACTCCACTCTACGTCACTCTACTGTAATGAACTCCACTCTCCGCTACTCTAAGCCACTCCCCTGTATGCCACGTCACTACCCTTTAGCCATATTGCTGCTGTACAATATTTTTTAAAGACATTGCCACTGCCAGTAGCTCTGCATAGGCGAGACCTATTGTCTTTGCCAGTGCTTGTTTTGCAAAGGATACAGAGGTTGTGCCAATGAGAGTATGCAACGAGTGTATTATAACAGTCAAACACAGTAGTACTGCCTGGGAATTAATAATTAATATCAGAGGTTCCTAAATATGTATTAATCCTGCTTGATTAATCATCTACTGTAAGCCCTTCTCTCTTTCTTTTGTGTTATGGGTGTAATTATCATCATTTGCGTTTCATATTTTTATACAGCAGCACTTTTATCAATTTATGGTTCACTTAAGAACTCTAAATAATATAAGTGTAGCAAATAGGCAATATGTTTAGATTTTTCCCCACTAATCCTTTAAAGTCATGTTTGACAGTTTTTTAACGTCTGGCACTTTATACTAAGAGCCGTAAAAGTTTCTACAGAAAACGTGGCTGTTTTTTTTTTTTTTAATTTTAATTTCTTAAAGGCGGCTCATGATAATTGCGGTGCCTCGCAGCACCGCGGCGGCCGTGTCAGCCCGGTCCTTACCTCACCCTGTCAGTCCATGGAATATTAAGGGTGCTGGATTGACTGACAAGTGCCAGACAACGGGGACCGGCCAGCTGATGCCGCCTGCAGGTCAGCTTTAATGAACGCCCCTGTTACAGTTCTGTGGGCTGTGACCGGTTCCGTCACATGAAGCCAGGCCACGCGAGGGCTTCACCCCCTCCAGACCTTGAGGTGAAACACAATCCTGAAAATAGTCCATAATATTCCGCAGCGTGTGCTCTTACAACAAGCAGGGGTCTGTTCTCCTGAAATGCCCTCTGCGGCGGCCCAACGCGCTACTCCCCTGACAGGTGCTTTGGGCTCCTTGACTGACATGCGCAGCACAGGTGGGCGCTTGATTCACAGAGCACCACATCACCAGAGCCCATGAAAGGGCACGCGCCTACCCAAAGCCTGGAGAACACAAGATGGTGGGTGTCCGATGGATTGATTACTGCCTCGCTATTTTTTGTCATCTTTGCCAGACTTTCATTCCACCTGCTTCAGAAGTGTGAAAGGGGGTTTGTTGCGAGTCTGTTAATAGCATGGGTCTACCACATGCATAGGGTACAGACCAACCTCTTCACAAACCTGTATGACATGGGACCACCTACCTTCTCCTGGTTGCTGCTTTATTCCATCCCAGTCGCGGAGAGGATTGCCAATTATGTTGCCTGACATTTTGTAATTTGGAGGGTGCTGGCCGATGTAAGAAGCGTTTTTTGCATCTCACACAGAATCAGGACTTTTAGACCACAAAAAAAAACTTTTTGATGTGTTACAAACACAGATTTCCTTCCGGTAACGCATTACCGAATTGCAATTTCTGTTTGCGACTACATCCGAATTGGTATTTAGAAGGGGTGGGTTTGAGTCAACCTTCTTAAATACCGATTCGGAATGGGAAGTATTAATGTTTACAACCAAAATCCAGTCTCAAAACATGACTGCTTTAAAGACCATACAAATGGAATGGAAAGCCATTCGGAAATAGGCCTTCCCCTTTGAGAAAGTTAAACAAAAATGATTTTTACAGGTAGGCAGTCATTCCAGGGACCACTGCCTACACTTCAAAGGTGTTGTTCCAATTTTCATTTTTTTAAATGCATCCAGATCCCCTTCAAAGAAAATGGATTACATTTAAAAGCAATAATTTTATTTAAAAGCAATCACAGACATGATGGTTTGCTGACTTCAGGAGGCCGCCATCCCTGTGATAGCTGCGATTTATGATGGGTCACAATTTTTTTTATAGTTTTTTTTTTTCCACAATAGGTTATCATAAACAATGACTCTGTTCATCATACATACAGATGTATAATTATCCAATATACTATCACTCTCCCATTGCCATCTGACCCCACCAGTCCCCAAATACACAATGAGGCGCCTAGGCGTTACATTAACCGTCCAGTCCATGATAGTCCCACCATTTCCTTCATATCTTGTTATACTTCTGCGGGCAACCTCTCCCCTCATATGTCATTTCCTCCAACTTGCCACACAAGTCCATGCCTCTCGTCCAGGCTTCCACAGCTGGGGCCGAGGAGGATGTTTAGTGGTGGGCTAGATCATGTTTTGCTGCGATTGTGCCAAGACCAACCAAAGATCTATTTCCCCCAGGTCCCCCAACATCCTCCAGAATTCCCAACATTGTAATGTGTGGATTTGATTCGATGGGGGCCCCCACCACCGAAGAGAGGACACAGAGAATGGTATCCCAATAGGCGTGAATCACTGGGCATTTCCAAACCATATGAAAGAAGTCACCCTTTAGGTCTTGACATTTGGTGCAGGTGAGGCAGTTACGAATACCAGCCTTCCTTAAGTGATAAGGTGATGAATAGGATTGGTGGAGGATATCGCCATTGTATGAGACAGAGTCTAGAGGATATCGTCTGGATCCGAGGGGACATACATGCATTTCTCCAGTAGGTTTGGTCAAGCTCTCCAACACAGCTTCCCAGTTAACCTTTAGATCGTCTAGCTTTGTAGGGGAGTGAATGAACAATGATTTGTAGATCTGAGATGTCCCACCCACTCCTAGATTTCCCATAAGTATCCTGCATTTTAGAGGGCTGCATTTAGGGATGTATTTTCATTCTGCTTGGTAGGGGGAGAGGGCATGATGAAGCTGGAGGTATTGAAATAAATGGGAAGCTGGCATTTGGAACTCTGATCTAAGATCTTGAAAGGATTTCATATGATCCTTCTCCCAGACATCACCCAATCTTGAGATTCCTACAGAGTCTCATCCTTGAAAGCCCTTCAGGGACATTACCTGGGTTAACCACCTACCCTCGCATAGTGGAGTTTCTAATGTATATTTGTGATTCCACTCTGTCCAACGAACCGCGTCTCTTCACACTCGGAAAGCTACTTGGGCTACCTCAGGGAGTGAGAAAGGGATAGGGCTCCATACATGAAGTCCAATACCCTCTCTAGGCCCAACAGAGCCAGTTCACCTCTTTATGCTGGGTCAATTCATCTTCCATGTAGCCTGTCATTGATGGGAAGAAGTTGTGCAGTAGTACAGTTGCACGCCCGTCATTGCCAACCCCCATCGGATGTCACACAAGTACATTTCACCCAAGGCACTCTGGGAGCCCTACCAGCCCAGATACATTTGCGTCCCATGTCCTGCATTGAATTAACACACGTACTTGAGATATTAAAGGGATATTTTTGTAACACATATAGCCGTCTGGTGAGGATCATCATTTTAAACAGGGTGATGTGGCCCATGATGTTAAGAGGGAGATTATTCCAGCCCGTCGGATCCTCCCATGACCTGCGTGTGACAGGACAGAGGTTTAAACTCCACGTGAAGTCTGGCTCCCAGGAGATATGCATCCCAAGATTTAAGAAGCTGACCAGCTGTATTGGGATCTGGGACTGCCAGGTCTTGTCTCTTCGGTCACCTCTTAATGGGACCAATATGGATGTACCCCAATTAACCCATAATCCAGAGGCCTCCACGAACAGCCCCAATATTTGGAGAAGTCTGGGCCCGGTTTCTGCCGGATGGGACAGAAACAGGAACACACTGTCCGCTTAGAAAGCTACACAGTCCTCCAGAGCAAGACTCCACTCAAAGCTCCATACCCCCGCATCACACCTGATTCAGGCCACTAAAGGCTGAATGGCCAGCACAAATAATAATGGGAAGAGGGGATAGCCTTGTCTAGTGCCCCTCCGTATAGAGAATTTGGCGGAGAGAATGCCGTTAGCCCGTACCCGAGCCAATGGTACGGCATATAGGACCTTCACATATGCACAAAAGCGAGCCCCAAAACCCAATTTTACCATGATTTCCTGAAGGCCGGTTCAATCCTCTGTATCAAGTCAATTAATAGGAGGGCAACCAGACCTCCTAGAGCTTTTATGCAAGATATGGACCACCTGGACTCTACGGATATAATGCCTAGTCTCATGGCTGGGGATAAATCCACACTGGTCTGGTTGAACTAGGTGAGGGATTACCCATTGAGTAAGCAATTGGCCAGTAGTTTGGCGTACAGCGTAACCTCGCTGTTTTTTAGGAAGATGGGTCGAAATGAGGCACACGCCACTGGTGAGCTGCCCGGTTTGGGCGGGATAACAATTGTGGTGTGATGTTTATTGGTGCGGAAGCGGCCTTTGGCAACGGCCTAAGAATACAGTTGGAGCAGAGGCAACATAATGATTGGGTAGAGCTTACGATATAGCTCGATTGGAAAACCGCCTGGGCCCGGCGTTTTGCCAGGGTTCAAATCCGATAGGGTTTTTCTGATGTCCACTAGTAAGACGTCTTGATCAAGGGCGACCCGGTGTGAGCCCATCAAGTTGAGCAAGGGAATGTTCGACACTAAAGGGGATATCGACTGGCGTTCCAGTCTGGTCTCCCGGGTATAGAGGGTCTCATAATACCGGGCAAATGCAGCTGCGATCCACAGGAATCCTCAATCCATCCCCCTGAACTGTTCTGCAGCCAGGATATGACCCTGGATTTGGATCAGCATCTGGCGAGCCAGTGCAGTAGCATGCTGGACTTCTCTCCCAACTCATATACCCATTGCTGGGATGTCATCCAACATTGGGGATCAGTATCGAAACAAAGTTGGCGAAGGGAGACCTTGTCCAGCTCTAGTTGGCGTTGTTCCAGGGCAGACTGGGCATTCGGACCCTACGCTTTCTGCCAAGTATCAAAACCTCCAAATCTGTTATGCGACTAAGTTTGCCCCTGTGGATACCTCTAAACAACCAGCATTTGCAATGCAACGGTCTCGCCTTTGCAAAAGTTAGAGATTTTGGCTTTGTAAATGAAAATTTTTATGTATGTGTTGATTTTGAAAACAGATGAATAAATGGCATTGTTATTTACAATGGCAATAGCTTAATCTTTTGCAAATGTGCGACCTATTGCATTGCACACCCTGAACCCTCACCGACATAACGGCCTAGGAAGTGTTCAAATCGAGAGGACCTGCTTAAATACTTCACAAGTTTGCGTCTATGACAGACTAGCGCCTTCCTTTGCTCGCTGCATTGCAGTTTATGCAGCAGCTGTGTGCAGGGCGGTAGTGCCTTCATATGCATGTCTCGTTTGTTATGTGTGCATGTATGGATGCAGGTAATTTAGAGGAATTTACCATAGAGACATACTTCAATCCTAACAGTGCACATATCCCGCCCGCCATGTGGCACGTGAATTGGTGAACAAATCCCTGCCCCGAGAGCAGGGCGATTATTTCTTTTGCCAGACATTTCGGGAAGGGGGCGGATGTATAGTAGGCCATGGCAGTTTTGGGAAGCCTGGATCCGCTGATGGCACGTCTGTCTCTAAGGGAAGGGAAGGGAAGGGAAGGGAAGGGACGGGACGTGGCTGCTGTGTCCCGTTCCGGCCCTGCAAACACCTCCAACAGTCACACAACGAAAACGAGCTATTAGCATTGTAAATAATCATGTTTGTAAGTTATGTTTTTTTGTTTGCAGTGAGTGAGTGAGGGGCGACTTATACCGCGCAACTTAGCCCAAGGGCATCAAGGCGCCAAACAGGACAGAAAATCTCAAATCACCGAACCCAAGTCTACGAGTTGGCCTCTCAAAAGAACCAGGTTTTCAAATCTATGCGAAAACGCGCCAGAGAGGATTGTCCTACCAGTTCAGGTGGAAGGGAATTCCAGAGTTTAGGTACCAAGGTGGAAAAAGCTTTACCTCCCCATCTTGCTTTTGCAAATCTAGGGACTAAGAGGAGATTTTTAGAAGATGACCGGAGGGCTCTACTGGGAGAGTAGGGATGAAGGAGGGACCTAATGCCCTCTGATCCAGAGCCATAAACAGCCCCGTGGGCAAGGCAAAGAAGTTTGAAAGAAATCCTAGACTGGACGGGCAGCCAATGAAGTTTTTTCCTCGCTAAGGATACAGATGAACGCCTAGGGAGATTGAAGACCATCCTGGCCGCGGGGTTCTGCACCATCTGTAGGCGATAAACAAGGCTCTTGTTCATGCCCACATACATAGCGTTTCAATAATCCAATCTCGAGGAGACGAGAGCTACTGTGGCCTGCTTCCGGGCATCAGGAGAAAGATAAAAGGCAATCTTTCTGAGGATCCTAATAATACCACAACAGGTGGACACGGTCCTGCTGACCTGACGGTCAAAGGCAAGAGAGGTATCAATCAGGACCCCCAGGTTCCTAGCAGAGTGGGAGGGAAGGGGACAATCCCCAAGGGAGTCCGGCCACCAGTCTTTTGACCAAATGTCTTGACTACCCCCGAAGATCAAGACCTCCGTCTTCTCTCCGTTAAGTTTTAAAAAGTTCTGGATCATCCATTGGGATACTGCCTCCATGCAAGTTCTAAAATTCAGGGCAGAGTCATTCACAGACTGTGTAAGGGAGACCATGATTTGAGTGTCGTCGGCATACGACAACACCTCAAACCCATAAGATCTCACTACCCTGGCAAGTGGGGCCACGTAGATATTAAAGAGTGTGGGACTTAAGGAGGATCCCTGGGGGACCCCACATTGCACTGGTTTGGAGGGGGACAGAAAGTCACCCAGTGCAGAAACGTAGCAGGTAAAACAGCTGACTTTGCAGTTGAATTGAAATACTAACTGAGAGCATGCCTTGGCTTTACAGTTTAGATCTTTTTAAAGCAGTGTTTTTTGAGATTATAACCATTGAGTTTCCTCTGGCAAAGCTTAAGTATTTGCATGGTAGGGAGATAAGCAGCCTTTCGGGATTAAAAGCTGCATATAACGACACTGGTTTGATTATGGCTGAGCCCTGGGGACGACAGCTATGGTGTATAAACTCAAAGTAATAATAATTTGTAAATTTAATAAAAACGTATAGGAAACATGGTTTAAAAGAAGGCAGCATAGACAGATTGATGCCATGATTGTATGTGATCTATGTAAAGCTTCACGACTGGGGGTCTACCTGAAATACAACGAGAGTTAGAGCTATTGTCGCTGGCCTGAATGGCAATATTTTATAGTGTTGGATGTGCTAGGCTGAGTACTGCGTTAATACTGGGGACACCACACAGGAGTTGACGGGGTGAGCGATGTGAGGCAGCACACAGCACTGCCGGGATGCGCACTTTATGGCACGGCAGCCTAGGGCTGCAGGATGCATTGAAGTTAATATGTCCTGCACTTACTGGTAGCTGTGGGAGGCAGTAGCAGGCTAGCTTCAGTCCCTATGTACTGGGCACAGAGCAGAATCAGGTAGAGCCTCAGGCTGCAGCTTCTTTGCACAGGATGCTGGTGGCGGGGACATTACCATCTGAATCTTAACAATGTATTAACTGCAACAATTAAGGAGAGGGTCGAAGTCCGCAACCACAGCCCCTCTGAAGTGAGAGCTGCAGGGGAAGCAACCAAAAACAGGGGCGGAGTTGCATGGCGCTCCGGAGAAATAGAGCTGAGAGTTTTGAAGCGCAGCTCTCAGCTCTAGCCCTTAAATGTAAAATAAAAGCAGTGTTGTTGATAAATAAATAAAGGTGCACGTTCATGCCGTGTCGGGAGGTGGAGGTGTTCTTTTGAGGAAATCCCACAAGCAGCACACCAAGCAGATGAGCACAAAGTAAAAGCGGCGCTGTTATTTAATAAATAAAGGCGTAAGGGCATGCTGTGTCGGAGGTGTGAGAGGTCTGCTTCTGTGTAAAGGCAAGAAATAATTATGAAGCACGTGGGCACAGTGAAAAATAAACAAAGTTGCGCGCCCATGCTGTGTCGGAGGCAGGAGGGGTCTAAATGCGGAGCGGTTATTAAATAAAGGGGTGCAGCCATGCTGTGTCGGGGGGGTGGGAGGGGTCTGCTTTTGAGGAAATCCCACAAATAACACTCTAAGCAGATGAGCCCAAAGTGAAAGTAGCACGGTTATTAAATAAATAAAGGTGCCCGGCCATGCTTTGTCAGAGATCCAATGGATATGTTTTGGAGGCAAGCTAAGAACATTTTTCGAAGCACCCGGGCACCTTTAGTAAATAAATAAAGGCGCCCGGCCATGCTGTGTTGGGAGGTGGGAGGGGTCGGATTGCGGCACTGGTATTAAATAAATAAAGGTGTCGGGAGGTGGGAGAAGTCTGCTTTGTAGGAAATCTCACAAAAAACACTCTATATGCGCCTTAAGTGAAACCGGTGCTGTTATTAAATAAATAAAGACGCACAGCCATGGTGAGGTGGGAGGGGTCTGCTTCGGAGGAAAGGCAACAAAGAGGGGTTGGAACAATGAGCAATAAAACGAGAGGGATCGTGCACAAGAGTTGAAGTTACACTAACAAAAACATTTTGGAAGTGGTGGGGGACATATTAACACTCGCAGTGCACACCCTGTGATGCAACGCCAGCGCCAAGCGAAAAGAAAGTGAATTACCTGCTGCACCATCCTGCTCTGTCTCTCCATCAATTTAGCAGATGCTCTAGTCTCCGTCCCCGAAGCATCTGTCCAAAGCAGGCATCAATTCTAGATGAGGGGGTGTGCGCAGGGAGCACGTGAGAGCCAGCGGGACGAGAGGGTGGAGGGCCGCTGTCCCACGCGCTCCCAGTATCTGCTTGCTTCTCTGCCTGCCAGGCTCCAAGCCGAGGTCTCAGCCGGTGAGCGCGGAGCGTACATAAGAGCAGGCAGCAAGTAGCCCGGTGAGCGGGGCTGACTTTTACAGCACTTGGGGCATTAACATGTGTTTAGAGAGCATAGGTGACTCCATGAATCGGGGTAAGACGCCGTGAGCATGCACATGGGCTGTCCAGGCGTCTTGGCTCGCGAAAGTGAAAGCGCGGGGAGCGCGAGAAGAGACACGCGCGTTCACAGTGCGTGTCTCCTAAAGCGTGCAGGCACAGCCATTGTCTCCTATGTGTTTGGCAAGCTCATGCACCTCTCCTGTCCCACTTCGCTAAGCACCCAGCGACTATAGGTCTTGCTTACGCGAGCAGCGCATGCGCTACATCGGTAGGCGAGGCCTAAAACGCTGCTCAACTCCGCAGATAGGCCTTGCCTGTCTCCCATTGGACCCCTCTCAAGATCACCAATCCCTCATTCAGCTCAAGATAGGCTTAAAATTCCATTTGCTGGTGAGCCACAAACTATTCATCTTGAAGAAACCAGGCGTTAACTCGTCATATTAGACGTACATCTGTGTAGGTACGGTCATAAAGAAGGAGGGCTGGAGCATGATCTTTCAGTCCCCGGCGTAAAACGTTTGCCCCTGAACCGCATAGGATATCTTCTGCAGGAAGGAACAAATAATCCATGCCTGGCCCCATGGGCTGTGGAAACATGAGTGTATTCCAAGGTATCTGGATGTCAAATCCCCAATGTGCCTTCAAGTATTATATAACGTCCTAAGGGGTTGTTTGTGACATTGGACTTACGGTGGAGAATAGCCACCCGTGATCTCCTAGCATGCATTGCATGGTTTATGTTGTCATATCCCCTATGGGCCAGGAAGTTGCAGTTCTGTTCCAGTAGGTGGGTTCCCTGTAAAGGGACTATCATTGACATGTGGTGTTGTAAAAAGAGGAATATCGCCCCCCGTTTAATGTGATCAAGGAGACCGTTGACATTTTATGTCATTATTGTCAGAGATTAATTCATGTGGGTGGCAATAGAATGGGTTTTCTGTCCTCCCTAGTTATTCTCCCATCAGCCCTTTAGGGGGATCAATAATTGGGAGGGGGCAGTGGTGGCCATTCCGCAATGGGATGGGAAACATCATAGTTAATAACTCTAGATATATTGTCAAGCAGAGACACACAAACCAAAAATAAACATTCAAAACAACACCCCTACCCTCAACTCCCCTCACCCTATACTTACCACCCTCAAGAAGCTTCTGTTGCCCATTCCCAACTGTGTAGAACCAACTAATCCACTATGAAAGGTAGGTGTACCCAGACAGACCCCCCCCCCCCATTATTCTCCAAACTGCAGTTAACAATATCATTGTAGATTATAGTGGTGCTGGGGTGCAATAGTGCCAAAACCGCATTGTGCCCTGTCAGCCCAAACTCTAGTCCATAGAAGGGTCCAGTGGCTCCGGGTTTGCGCCTGTTGATTATTGGCTCCTTGCTCCTTCAGATTTCCTGGTTAAATCCAGTTCCTATCCTCCCACTCATCGACGACGTGACTGCTTCCGATGTACACTAGCCACATGACCCACCAGGGCTACGGTCTGACCTGGTGGAGGCCTCAGAGGACCCGATAGTAGTGGTTCATTAGTTGTGAGCGGACAAAGAAGATGGTTTAAAGGTGATGAATGATCTGTAGGATAAAGGAGCAGGTAGGGTACAAGCATGGCACGCAGTTTAAATTTGAATTGGTCAAAGGATTTACGTTGCATTTGTACCCAGCAGGCATAGTCCGGGAAGACTAGAACATGCCCAGATTGGTATAAAAGATCCTTTGTGATTTGAGCACACTGGAGACACGCATTCTTGTCTTTATAGTTTAGGAACTGTGCTATCATGGGTCTGAGCGGTGCCCCAAGGGGATTTCTGGGCCAGTGAGCGATGCGCTCACTAAATGATGAAGCAAGAAGACAGGCGTTTGGAGTCGACCCAGGCTCTAAACCATTGGTCAAGGATTCCATCAGAAGTCTGGCCCTCCGAGCCCTCGGGAAAGCCGATAAAGAGAAGGTTTTTTTCAGAGGGCCCTGTTTTCGGCATCCTGAGCCTGGTCCTGGAGGGATTTAGTTTCTCTGGATAGCCAAGAGAGTTCCAAGAAGAGAAGCTTCACAGTTCCTTCTAGGATCAAGATCCTCTCTTCAACCTCTGAGAGTTTGGTGAAGGTCTTGGTGAAGTAGGTTCACGTCTACCCTCACTTCACTTATTTTCGTTTTCAGTAGGGTCTTGGAGTCGTGAATGGCTTGTAGGATAAGAGAGGCGTTATTGCCTTGTGTTAGATTCTCGGTTCCGGGGTCACCATCCGAACCCCCTTTGGTTAACCTATTGGTGCTGTATATTTGTCCATTCTATCTTGACCCACAGCGCTTTTGTTTCGGCCCATTTTGAGATTGTCAAGGCAGGCCACAGGGTTCTGGGAAGTAATTGGGTTGCATGAAACACACATTTGTGGTTTCTTACCAAGACAATGATAAAAAAAAATATGTGTGTTGCAATGTGCATGTTAATTACTACAGGCATGTTCTTTCAGTGACCTTTTTAGGTTTGGTGCTTTTGTTACAAGTAAAATTATGTTTCTCTCTCAGTATATTGCTTTCTCATGGCAGAAAGCTTAATTAATACAGAAGACATTGGACAGAAGAAAAGAGTCAAGCGAAAGCAAATACCAGATGTTGTTTTCACATATTGCACAGCAGCTTGTGCTGCTATGCAACGTCTAAAAAAACCTTGACAAAGCCAATAGATCTCCTTTAGGCAAAACCTACTAGCTTAGCCAATACTTCTTTTGGGAATAGGTTGACAGCACCATTGTCTGCAAAGACATAATGTGGGTTTTGAATGCGCCCCCTGGAGAATTTTGTGCTATTGGCTTTTTTGTCTATTAGTCTGCCTCCTGTGGAGTACTTGCATTGTAATGCATGATGGACTTATTTTACATCTTGAAAGTCCACTAAATCATCACACCTTACAGTCTTTATCTCATAGTGGCCTTGTGTATAATTCTTTTTTCAACGCTGAAGCCTGTTTTAAATAAATGTATGCCAGAACTATTGGATTTTCCAGTGTTTGTTTGTATTGTGCCGCTGACAGCTCTGAGAGCAAGCCTGGCCTTGTAGTCATATTCTTGTCAAGGAACCCTGCTTAATAATGAAACTTCAATGGTGTTTTTGTTTTTCATTGTAAATCTACATCTCTTGATGGATTTTCTTATGTGGCCTTGTTTTCGTAATGCCGACTTCATGCATGGCTTGTCTTAAATGCCTATCCATAGCCGCAGGTGAAGCAGATTGCTCAAGATTTGTTTTTACCTGTCAGAATATTCCGAAAGATCACTGAGACAATGTTTTCTTTAAAATCCGTATCCGAGGCAAGGTCTGCTGCATTTCCTTTGGAGACAATGAAAGTACCCTATGGAGCCACGCCTTTACTAGAGGGCTGGAACATTGCTTGCAACTTGAATGGATACTCTTACTAATTATGAAAGATGTGATTGTGCATTTGATGAGGCAATTGCATAACTATAGCTCCCGCATCCCCTCCATGCACGGGGGGGGGGGGGGGGGGGGGGGGGGGGGGGCTCCAGTGGGCTCCCTCTGGCACTGTTCACGGGCGGTCCTGAGAGCTCCTGACTGGGTCCAGGGCGTAGGGGATCCCTCCATGCACTTTGTGGGGGGAAGGGGGGTCTGCAATAAATGTTATGCCACTGTGATGAGGCCCAAAAGTTTCATTGCATGGCAAGGTGCTTACTGGAAACAACAAGGTCACCCCATTGCTAATTCTTAACCTCAATCCCTAGCCCTTGGTGACCCAACGATTGACAAGCAGGGCCGGACAGAGAAAACGCAAACTGGTCCTGGCAATTAAGTCTGACTGACCGTGTGGGTGGGGTTTGTGGGCGTGGTGGGAAACACGGCTGCTGCTTTTTTTTTCAGGTGTTGTGTGATATGAGTGCGGCGTGGGAGGTTAAGAATGATTCTGGCCGCCGAGTTCTGAATGGTCTGCAGCCTTCATGTGAGTTTTTTGTTGGCCCTGGCATAGAGGGTGTACCTGTGATCCAGCTCGCTTATGACAAGAGCAAGTGTAATGTTTTTTTTGGGTGCTGATTGGCAGCCATTTGAAAATCTTCCTTATTCATGCCATGGAAGCATGAGGTGGGGACTTTTGGGAGACCAGTCTGCTCATGCCATGTTGCCAATTATTAATTTGATCGCATATTTAAAAAGGATGCGTTACTATAACTACAGTGTTTGAACTATTAAATATGTTTGGAACTACCAATTTTCTTGAATAATGTGAAAAAAGTGTCAAAGGGCAGGAACTAGGCAAAGTCTGGCAACCACTGATTCTGCATAGGGGTTGCCAAGAAAGCCTTCTGAGTGGTATTAAGCACAATTGTTTCCTGTCTACGGCATTCCAACTGTATCTTTGGCAGCACAACACCATTTACTCATGGGGGGCTGGAGGAATCTCTCCTTCCATGTTTAGGGAACCTGTTCATCTTCAGCTTCTGTTACCTGTTGAATTGCAGGGCTTTGTGATGTAAATCGAGAGTGTGTAGTACTTCCCATGTAAGCAGGAATGGTCTTGGGCTGCGAAATTGCAGTAACATAGCTATCTAGAAGACAGTCAACTATTCTGTCCCTTTCTGTCTGGGTAAAAAACAACAAATCAAGGAGAAAGCAGAAATAAATATGAAGAGATTGGGATGTTGGAGATCAAAATAGAATGGTTGGTTCACAGTTTATGTGGAGTTCCTTCTAACGGCAAGTAACGACTTGCAAGTGATGGTAGTCCATTTGGTTTATTTAGGAGGCAACCAACAAGACCTGTATGGATCAAGAGCTCTCCTGTCCACCAAGTGCTTCAGTAGTATAAATGCACAGAAGTATATATGCACAGAGTGAGATGGGTTTGGAGAAGCCTTTTTCAGTGCACTGTGGGCACGAGGGACCTGACCACTGTTCTAGCAGTGCCTCTTAAATGAGCTTCCTCTCATCTCATGTCCACTGTTTGGGGAAGTGTAATACAGGGAAACGACTTAAATGTTCTATGTAAACTGAATATGGGATTTAGATCCTGTTTTTCACTCCTGTTATGTCACATCAGTATAAACTGATAAATAGGCTCCCCGCCCTGTCTTCTTCCACACTGCTAGGTCTTCAGAGAAGAGAGAATTACTGTATTGTATTACAACATTCATATTGTGCTTACCACCCCTATTTGTGGGGCGCTGTAGTACTTGCCTCCATGGTTAACACGCTGCAGAGTAGTAGTAGTGCATGTGGCTTGAAGGGTGTTGTCTTAGTTTTGATCGTGTGTGGGAAGTGTTTCCATGCAGTGCATTAGGACCACCAAGATCTTTTTATGAGACGCAGCGCTTAGCAATGTGACGCAATGTGAGAGAGGTGCACAATTTATGATTTTCAGTCAGCTCTGCAGGTTCCATTGTGGTATTTCTTGAATTTATAGTTCACTTAGCTGGTTACTCCGCAGTCGTGCCCAATCTGAGATATTTTGTTTAAATGTTTGGTCCTCAGGAGGCATAGGTTGGAGGAAGTCATGGATCAGAGATCTACTGGGATGGCCTTTGTTACTATCATCTCCTATCTGACTGTTGTTTTTAGATGGCACAAGGCGGTTATAGCATGTGGCTAGTTGGGACCTGCAATGGTGAACTAAATTAAAATCCTCCATTGGCCAGCAGCATGTGACAGATCTCTTAGTAAAAGAGAGAATGATAACCTGCTGTCTCTCCTGGTGTCCTCTCACTATCCGCAGAACCAAGTGAGGTGTTGTGACGGGTGATGATATAGCATCACCACTCACCATCACTCCTGCCTGCCACAAGTCTGCCCAGTCCAATGGGTGACAGCGGATCCCTAGTAGTCTGCTGTTCAGAAAGGTGGCTGCTCTCCACTATGTCATGGAGAACTGGTGCATGGCATGCTGGGACACTGAGCGAGGGAAAGCCAGAAAGGGGGAGAGCTGAGTGGCTGGACACCATTTATACTTATCACAAGGGGAATGGGGAAGGTGGAGGGAATTGGAATGGGAAGGAAAGACCAGAAGGAACTGAGAGAGGGAGGCAGAATGCACTGGTTTTATATGTATGGGAATGGTAAGATCGAACATTAAGAGGTGTGGGAGGGTTGCAGGACGCCAAATTATATTTCAGTTGGATGGAAAGGGAGATCTAGATGAAGGCAAAGGGAGGATAATACAACATCAGGTACATTTTATATACATAGGAAGTGGGGGTAAAGGCCAAAGGGTGGTGAAGATGTTCGCATGCTGCCAGCTATTTTTTTAAATATACACAAAGGTTAAGGTGGAAGATGGGAAAGGGAGTCGGGATACTACTCGGGTATCTTTAAAAAAAAAAAAGTCTAGTGAATGAGAGGACCCAGTCCCAGGCAGGTCGCTCCCCATGCCGCACAGCTCCACATGTTTGTGCCCATGTTTCCCGCCCTCGCTGCTGCCGCGAGTTTGCGCCAGTCCTGTGCCTTTGTTTTTTTTTTCCCAGCTGCCTGTCAGCCGTTTTTTTTCACTTTGCTCACTATCACTGTACTTCTTCCACCTTCATTGTATTCAGTTATTAGTCATTGTATTTCTCTTTACTATCTCCTTTATCTCTCTTTATTTTTCTCCTTTCTGTAACTCTCTCTTGTTTTTTGGCATTTCTGCCTTTTCCCCTTCCTGCCGCTGCTTTCACCGCAGCCCCACCCCCTTGCTCGCTCATTGGCCCTGCACCCGCCTCCCAGCTGCTCCTCCCTCCCACCTCCCTTTTTTAATAGCTGCTGCGCCGCTGGTGCGCCAAAGGCACGCCTAAGGCAAGCCCGTCTGCGCCTAGACCGTGCCCAGCGCCAGACCCCCTGACCCCCGCAAGAACCACGACTCCCAACGCCCCTAAGACGCCAACCTCCTCTACGCACTCAACACCGGCCATTCATCTACCTGCTTCCAGGCCACCCCGAAGCGCACCCACGGACCCTTCACCTGCCGAAACTGCAGCTTCACCAGCCAGCGAACACCAACACGACCTGCCCCTCCCACCAGGGCAGGCCTCCACCATCTCAGATGGATACTACTCAACATCCGCTCTGTCCACAAGCATGCCATCGATCTCTGGGACCTGTTTGACTCTTCCTCCCTAGACTTCGCTTTCCTGACGGAGACCTGGATGAACCCCTCATCGGCACCGACATTGCAATAGCCATCCCGGATGGCTACAAGATTACCCGCAGGGACTGCACCAACAGGCCGGGAGGAGGATCAACATCATCCACAGAAATACTCTCAGAATCTCGACCAACACCGAAGACACCCTCAGCACCACCGAGCACCTGCACTTCCAGATCCACATTGATCACAATACCACCCTCAGAGGAACCCTCATCTACAAACCCCCCGGACCCCGGCCACAGTTCAGCGACTCCAGACAGATTTCGTCAGCTCACACGTCTTGGCTTCCACAGACTACATCCTCCTCGGAGACCTGAACTTCCACATTGAGGACACCAACGACAGCAACTCCACCACCCTGCTGGACAACCTCGCCAACCTCGTACTCAAACAGCTCGTCACGACACCCACCCAGTCTGCCAGGCACACGCTTGACCCCAT
The DNA here is from genome assembly GCF_964263255.1 of Lissotriton vulgaris. Taxonomy (NCBI): domain Eukaryota; kingdom Metazoa; phylum Chordata; class Amphibia; order Caudata; family Salamandridae; genus Lissotriton; species Lissotriton vulgaris. The sequence goes on from NW_028244032.1 coordinate 382,343, forward strand.
CTTTTCCGCCAGCAGCCACGTCACCTTCACCCACACCACCGAACTCCACTGGACCGACCACCGCTGCATCCACTTCTCCTTCAAGAAAAATACCGCACACAACCACCCGCAACGAATCCCCCAACGTAGCTGGAACAAGGTCACCGAAGGCCAGCTAATCGCCACTCTCGCCCGAGACTCTCCAACTGACCACACCGACACAGCCGCCCGCAACCTCAGGCAATGGATCGATGACTGTGCCAATGCTCTTGCCCGGATCAAGAAACCCTCAAACAGATGCACCGACAGAAGGGCCACATTATTGACCACTGACCTCCAGACATCCAAGCAGACGTGCCGATGACTCAAGAAGAAGTGGCGCCACAAACAGACACCGGACAACCACACAGCCCTCAAGAACGCCAGCCGCAGGCACCACCAACTCATTCGAACCGCCAAAAGGACCTCCTTTAAGGAACGCATTGACAACAACGCACACAACAGCAAAGAGCTCTTCAACCTTGTGAGCGAACTCCCCAGCTCCAGCTCTAACGACATCCCGGTATCACAAGACCTCGTCGACTATCTAGCCACCTTCTTCCACCGCACAATCATAGACCGCCAAGACAGCTTCAACACTCAGACCCCCCACCCCCTCCCGAGAGCCGCCGACAACTCAGACTCACCGCCCCCCAGTCACACCGGCATCCTGCTCTCCTGGAAACACATCAACAACGAAGACACCATCAAAACCATGAACAACACCCACTCCGGCTCACCATCAGAGCCCTGCCCTCACAACATGTTCAACAAAGCGAGCTCCAGCATTGCACCCCTACTCCAGAAGATCTTCAACAGCTCCTTCAAGACTGCCACCTTCCCGGAGAGCTGCAAAGATGCAGAGATCAACGCCCTACTCAAGAAACCCAATGCAGACACAAAGGACCTCAGGAACTTCCGTCCCATCTCCCTGCTCCTGTTCCCAGCAAAAGTTATCGAAAAGATCATCACCAGACAACTGACAGCTTCCTCGAAGAGAACAACACTCTGGACTCGTCCCAATCTGGATTCCACAGCAAAGACAGCACCGAAACTGCCCTCATCGCCGCCACCGACGACATCAGGATCCTGCTTGAAAATGGCGAAACTGCTGCCCTCAGCCTCTTAGACCTCTCGGCCGCCTTCAACACCGTCTGCCAACACACCCTACACACACTCTTCCACAACGCAGGGATCCGTGACAAAGCCCTGGACTGGATCACCTCCTTCCTCCCCGACAGTACCCAAAGAGTCCGCCTCCCTCCCTCCATTCTGATCTGAAGCCACCAAAATCAACTGTGGCGTACCCGAAAGATCATCCCTCAGTCCGACCATTTTTAACGTCTACATGACACCGCTCGCCAACATCGCCCGATCACACGACCTCAACATCATCTCATACGCCAACAATACCCAGCTGATCCTCTCCCTCACCAAGGACCCCGCCACTGCCAAAACCAACTTCCACGAAGAAATGAAGGACGCCGCCGAATGGATGAAAAATATTCACCTGAAACTGAACTCTGACAAGACGGAGGTCCTCATTCTCGGCTCCACCCCCTCCGCCTGGGATGAGTCCTGGTGGCCGGCCTCGCTGGGAGCTGCGCCGACACCCACTGACCACGGCCTCGCTGGGAGCTGCGCCGACACCCACTGACCACGCACGCAACCTGGGGTTCATCCTGGACTCATCACTATCAATGACCCAGCAAGTCAACGCCGTCTCCTCCTGCTTCAACACCCTTCGCATGCTTCGCAAGATCTACAGATGGATCCCCGCTGGAACCATAAGGACGGTCACCCAGGCCCTCGTCACCTGCAGGCTGAACTACGGCAATGCCCTCTACGCGGGAACCACAGCCAAAATACAGAAAAGACTTCATCCCATATAGAACACCTTTGCACGCCTCGTCCTAGACATCCCCCCACGACAGCCACATCACTGCCCACCTGAGTGACCTGCACTGGCTCCCCGTCGTTCAAGTTCCTCACCCACGCTCACAAAGCACTCCAGGACGCCGAACCAACATACCTCAACAAACGACTCCCTTTTACACTCCTAACTGCCAGCTTTGCTCTGCTGACCTCGTCCTTGCCACCGTTCCAGGCATCCACCGAACAACCACCACCGGTAGATCTTTCCCCCACCTCGCCGCCAAGACTTGGAACACCCTCCCCCTCCACCTACGACAGACCCAGAACCTGCTAAACATCAGGAGACTTCTCAAGACCTGGCTGTTCAAACAGTAGCAGCTCTCCCCCAATCCCCCCCCCCCCCCACACACACACACACCCTCTTAGTGCCTTGAGACTCTTGCAGGTGAGTAGTGGGCTCTACAAATGGGTGATTGATTGATTGACCTGGGAGTGGGAGACGCGGGTTGGCAGGTATGGTTTGTTTTATATTGAGTGGTGGTTGAGGGTGGGGGCAGAGACGTCACCGGAAGAACACTAGAGGACACAACTTTTGTGGGTGGTGTATTTGGCATGAATAACCTATTGCTCCAAGCACCCATGTCCTCTGGCCCATTAGGTAAGCTTAATATGGGGGGCGAAATGCGGCATAAATAACTAGGCTTGGGTGGTGAACTCGGTTGAGTTTGAGGGGTTTCCTGCACTCCGTGGAGCACGCAGAGTTCCGAAAAACTATGTTCCACAAAGCGAAGCACAGTTTTTTCCACTCTCGCCAATGTTAAGTTGGTGAGCGAGGAAAATCCAATGCTAGACCACCGCCCAGTGAGATTTCTCAACACAACCGGTCGCGGATGTTCGCAACCGCTCACGTTGAGAAGCCATCAGTTTGCGTTGAGGAAACTGCTGCTCAAGTAGAAAATCTACTCGTACGGCAGAGAGAAGCAGAGCCCTCTTGCGCTGAGCATGGTGCTGCTTGCACTGGAAAATTCTGGGCCAAACACCGGGTGCTAAAAATCATAGTGAAAGGCGCGACCTAACGCACTCTGCTGCTTGCGGAACTCTGCATAGCGTGTCAGAGTTTTTTTTCACTTCGCAGTGTTCTGCTAACGCCCAGGCCTATTGATTATTCATAACCTTATATTACACACTGGTAGATCTCAACAAATGGGTTTTTAATATCATAGGGTTCCCACTGGCAGGAAAGGAAACTCAAACTTTGCTGTTATTACATATGACATCACTTGGAATCAGGCGGTCAAAAATACCCCAGTCGTTAATACCTTCACCCGCTTATTTTTGCAGGGCAGAAATATTCCAATTGAAACTTGAATTTCAGATTTCAATAAAAGTTCAAATCGTTCTCATTGCGCGTACTGTATGTCCGTCACTCTTTCACCCCTATTCTCCTCCCTCCCGATTCAGGGACCTCGCCTGGTTACTGTGTCGGTATTTGCCTATGCTTGGACCCCTTGGCATGTCTCTCTGCTATCCTATGGGAGGCCATGTCTGGGAGGCAGCAGCTAGAGGTGAACACAATGGCGACGTGAGGGTGATGGAGCGGATTCAGGGACACTGGTCACTTCAGGCAACAAGCCTTTCTCCTTGGTGATGCCGATCAGCATTTGTCACATGCAGTGAGGCGGAGGGGGCGGGTGAAAAACCCCTTATGCTGCTGCAAGGGAATTCTTTCTCTTTCTTTGTAACGGAATTTTGTTTTTCAGTCACCGAAAGCATCCGAATATACAGCCTCCTATCAGCTCTCGCATCCATGCAAACATCAAGATTGCAGGTTTAAGGCCTGGCAAGACTGATGGAGGTAAATACATCTAATGTCCGTGGTTTAGGAATTAAGTATGAATCTATTACGTACAGCGATGGGAGAACCCGAGAAATAAAGTGCGTTTGTGTTTCCCCATAACCTTTTACACTTAGTCCCTTCTTTAGTGGTAAGGTGGTACAGTGACTGACGCACTTGCGGCTTAGTTTTGTCTGATTTGAAAGTTTAAATCCAGGCAGGGCCAACTGAAACTTTAATATTTCTACGGTCATAAAAAGAGTACCGCTTTTGTGTGAAATGGAAATAGTTCTATTTTTCGTGCACCGCCGACCCTCGTCCTGTTATAAACGTTCTCATATCCTGCGACTGTCGATAGCAGCCTGAAACGGTAATTATGGCGGAATATACCGCTATATAAAAATGTTTTTAAAAAGTTAACCCTGTGGGGCCAAAATGATTTTAGAGAATATCATATCAGGCTTGAGTAACTCATGCTGGACGTAACACTTTTTTTCCGTTTTTGTTTATGTTTAACTTTTGGGTTCCGCACTTGTATTCGTGTATTTTGAATTAAACGACCAAAACGAGAAAGATGCAAAATGCAATCAAAAAAGCATGAGCGGGTGAACGAACAACTAGCACCTGACATGGGGCAGCTATTACATGTCCTCACGAGAGCCCTTTCATCCTGTTCTGTTCACTCAGCTCGATTTCTGCAGTAAACAGTTATCTACGATTGAAACCATGTGTCCGCCGGGGGCTCCTTGTGCTGGTAAAGCGGCTAGGTCCCCCTCTTCCAACAGGCATGTCACTCCCCGTGTCTGCGGCGCATTTCCACGAGCAGAGCCTGACTGACATCACAGCACCTTTTGTTGCTGAAAGCCTTAGCTGGTGGACAGACAGTGTGAGCAGTCATGTGAAATCGGGAGAGTCCATTTCAGAAGAAAGGGGAGCCTCCAAGTGATCCTCTGTGCTTCTTGCTACATTTTAGCTTTAATATATATCGCCAGCACTCATTGTGCAAAGCTGGATGTTTTGAAATACTTTTTAGTCGGGGGTTGTTGCGTTTTGCACAACCTTCCAGGAGACTGAGTCATGTGCTCAATATTAAAGACTCCCCTGGTGCGCGCCTTTGTGGTGCAGTCCAGCCTTCAGCTGGAGTGTGCCTGTAGCAGCCTCGTCTAGCTATGAAAAGTTTTCGAAGGAATGTCAACTCCACCGTCCAGCGCTCGGCAGCCGGCAGGAACCTGGAGAGCCCGGGGGGATTCGCAATGAGGGGACGGGAGCCGACCTGCCCATTGCCCACCGTCCCAAGGGACAATTCAGCGGCTCCCCTTTGAGGTGGATTAAGCAGAGATTGAAGAGCATGGTGACGCTGCCCCGGGACCGCGGAGAAGTATTTAAAAAACGCAGCACCCCTGGGTCCTGCCCGGGGCAAAGGGTTGTTGACACTGCCGGGCTGAAGCACTGCTGAGGCGGGGGAGCAGCCATGGAGGAGGAGGATCAAGCGGCCTGTCCAGAGCCCCAGGAGGAGACGGGCATGTCCGATGGCATTTCCAGGCTCTGGACCGATGTGATGGGGATGCTGGTGAGTTGTTGTGTGCAGCCGGTGAAAGGGTCGGGGGAGGGGAGAGCGCTGGGGAGCTTGGGGGACAAATCACCGAAGACCCAGCAGACCTGACTTAATTATACCCGAGAACTTTCATAGCATTCGTAATCCATTAGTGATCCCAAGATGTCCCCGTGCAGGCATGAAGAGATCATCCAGTCATATTTGTGAAGGTGCATACTGGGTACTGTAGTCCTGCTTATGCAGCGAAGAAAGTAAATCTGTAAGTACCGGGAGGGGTGGGCAAAAAGGACTGAGAGCCATCCCCACACACTCTGACATGATGCCACATCACACTGTTCTTTATTGCTTTGTTGGCTTTTACTTCTGTATGGCTACATACCTTGTTGTAGGTGTCTGTGTGATTTACAGTGGCACAGTGTTGCCACCCACAAAAACTGGTACTCATGTGTTCCGACCTCGGAAGGATGAATGTATGCGCTAGCCTTTATCAGACTGGAACTTCATTACTAATTGATCCAGACTGCTCTCATACTCAGTTCAAACAGCTGAGCCGATTTTGTTTTGTTTGTATTTACTTCGCCACATCGAGCATATGTACACAGTGATGTATACAGACGTCACAGAAGTTATTTCCGAGAGCATCCTGACCAGCGATTGCAGCGCAGCAAGCGTGACGGGGTGCTCAAACCATACCTTCACTTTCCAAAACAAAAGCGTTCCGCACCAAAAGGCATGCATTCACTGAACATGACAAAATGCCATGAACTGTGTTTTCAAATTAAAGTCGTCCTATGAAATGTGACGGAAACATTCAGTGAGGCACTTTGAAGGCAACGATTGTTTTATTTTAATATGTTTTTGTACTTTTGTTTGGTTCCTCGAAATGTGCTTCGCGGGTTTGTTTTGGACTGGTTTTAGTTGTCATGCATGACTTTGTTGGCCGAGTTCGGGTTCCCCGCAGAGCGAGGGAGAAAGTGCATGACCCAGAAATACTTTCCCTGCCAGACTTTTCTTAAGTGCTGCTAGTGCGTGCGCCCCGGCTGTGCACCCAGATGTGGTGAAAACCTTTGCTGATTACGTTATCCCTGCCGCCTGAAGGCATTCGGGAGATTACATAAATACATAGAATTCCACTCTGTGGAGCGAAAATCAGATTCTTTTTAGGTGTCAAATACAGACTTCATTGTATCCATACAGAGCCCTGAGGTTTTCCATTTGTTTGCATAAACAGCTGATGCAGTCATGTTTTTTTCTATTCTGGCACTAGCAGCCCTGTTCTAAACATGGGATCAACAGGACTACAAATCCCAGAATGCAAAGATAAAACCTTTACTGGATTAGTTTGTCACGCATCGACTTTGGAAGTTTGAGAAGTCAAGGTTCTCCCACTGGTGTCTTCTTTGGTGAAATATGTTACCTTGGCACACTGAGATCACCTATATGTAATGTGTGTTTAAAATATTCTTCGGGGAAATTGATTCTGAGCCAAGTGTTTTTTTCAGCTCCACGGTACATTTCCATGCCTGGCTGCTGAAACATGTCCATGGAACGAGTTTAGAAGCAGGGTTCAAGTTTCCACGTGTTGTGAAAACGTAAGGAGCACTCGAACTACATTTGGAATTCATAGTTTAGCTTCGCCTGGCATGCATTGTAAAACTGACAGTGCAAACGCGCACCCCGGAAAGTTTTGTGGACATTTTTAGGACATTTTTAGGGAGCACGTGGTGTTCATTGATTTCAACAGCATAAGCATTGATTTTCACTGGGGTGTAACTACCATATTGATAGCAGGTGCAGTGGCACCGGGTTCCACTGAACCCTCGTTATGCTGAATTTCAGAATGTAAACAGCGGCCAAGGAGCCCATTTGCTTCCTTGCACCACTGGTGACACAATTAAACTAGGACTCCTGTTCCATGGTCGTACCACAGAATACTAAGCTTGAGACCACCCCATTGACCTCCCTGTCTGTCATAAGTGTTACTTGTGTGGTAACTTTTGTCATGGTTTGTTTCTGTGCTGTGTGTAAAGTCATTTGTTGCACCAGTGCAAACGCAATAAGAATAGTGCGATAACCAGAATGTTGGTGATGGTAAACAGGCGGGCAATCTTTCCTCGTTACACCACCAGATCTTTTAAATCGAAAACCGGGTCATCCTTCTGCAGCTGAAGGTGCATCTCAGAAAATAGGTGGACACAGTGGCTTTTATCGTCTTTATTTAAGCGTCATTGCCCTCTGTTTAGGTCATTAACATCTGTTAAATGCTCACTGTGCCATTGTGGGCCAAGCTGAAGGCTAGGCTGTGAAATGATTAAACGGTGAATTAACAGCTATAACTGACCTTGGAATTATTGACCAGGGAAGGCTGTGACTCCAAGCATTAGAAGAGCCGTCACTGCCAGTCTCAGCCATGCATGCAGTAAGTTAAAACACATTGTGTGTCGCCACCACCTTCCTTTCAATAGGCCGGGCCACCTGCAGCGAGAGAGCGACCCCGAGCCCCACAAAACTCGACAGCCCTCCATGGGTCGCAGTCCCAGACACTGCATTTAATTACTTCACAGCATCCCGAGCGACAGCACAGCAGTGAGTCAGAGAGGCCTACAGGCCCGGCCTCTGATTCTGGAAGGCATTGCCCTGTGTTTGTTAATTGTCTCTCTACTCTATCGTACCCATAATGCAACTCTTCTCAGGGTGGCCCATATTTGGCTTCTGCACACTCACAATAGCACCCCCCCCCCCAACACCCAGGGAACATTACGTACCATGTCGTACATAATTACATTTTCTTCACTCTAATTTTTACCATCGTTTTACTTGCACAGTGCTGGGTCTTGAAAACACGCAACACAACCTGTGGTAACCCCCAGTTTAGTCTTCTGTTGACCTTGCTAATTTTCGCGCAAATTCCTCCTAAAATCTTTTGACAGCATGATGTTAAAGGGAGCACACTGATTGCAGCCTGCAAATGCTTCACCTGCCAGTAACAAACATGGCGCCGTGTTTTTGGTCTGAGAAGACCGTTGTTATGCTAATGTTGATAACATTCACGCCAGTGCTGCCGCTGTTCCTTGCCCCAATTAATGGCTAAAAATGTAAAGCAGGCACTGAAAGCTTGCATGGGAGAGGGGCCCCGTCCTGCTCCTGCCAGATTTTTGGGATTAGACAGTTCGGCCTTTGTGGCGAGTGTCTGTTTTTTCCGCATGCTGTCTGGTGGCCTGTTTCCATGGTTGGACTGTGAGAGCAGGAGGTGACTGTGGAGAGACCAGGGTTGTGAGTGGAGGTCCCAAATGAACAGCAGAATATGTAGGCAAAGTTTGGTGTCCATTTCCTAAATTTTGTTTTAGGTGACTTAAGTCGTATTTACTCAAGGATGAAGCTGTAATCTCTCCATACACACATATTTGACATATATGTGAATATCGTAAGCAAAATATGAATACCCCGTGATACAACATAGGAATACCCCGCGATACAGAACAACTACAGGATGCCGTATGATAAAAATACTATGTTCCACAGACTAGGTGTTTCACCTCTGTTGCGCCATTTCCGCACCTGTACCGTGGATTGTCTGGGAAAGGAAAAACCGTAACGTGGAAACCGGGCCGGATTGGGATTCCAAACCAGCCCTGGCTATTTTGACGGACCAGCCCCCCTGCTGCTTTTTTACCTGAGGGCTGATATAGCAGCACCGCTGAAAAACTGGCCACCAATAGCAAAAAACGCCCAGTGAAAAATTGGCCCTCACCCTTCCAGCCTCCCAGGGACGTCTGATTCCTGCTAACCAATGTAAAATGGACAGAACATAACCAGTGTGCAGTAGTAACACCTTCCATGTACTTAGGTCCTCCGTGAAAGTCCTGAAAGTAATTTTTACTCAGACACTAGGTACTCAGAACAACCATCGAAATAGCTGCACCTTGACATTAGGAATGCTACTTCTCTGGTTGGGACGGCTGGTTAAACCTCTGCAGTGGGATCTATCACCCAACCAATACACTCGCTGTTACTCGAGTTCACACCTCGTTTCCCTCAAAAGACCTATCGGAAGGGGATCCGCTGTCAGTAGAGCAGCATGCGTATTTGCACTGGGGTCCAAGGGCTTTAAGAGTCTACTGAACCCCAATGATGTCTGTATTTTACCGCTCATCCTGTGGACAGGGGCTACGTTTCTTTGCTTTCACCAGGGCTTATGGCACCATTGTTATGCCACTATCCACCAGGCCTCATTTTCTGTAGGCGAACAGTAGCTGGCACGGGTTAAATGGAGGATTTTGAGACCCAAACCCCCTTTAAGATGCTTGTTTCTCGTGTCTGTGGAGGACCTGGCCTGGCTGTTCAGGCTGTACTGTGCCCATGGGGCGCAGGGTAAAGACGGATTTGCTTATGGCTGGGTCCAACCTGAAATGGCATTGTGAGCAAAAAAACAATGGATTTATGCCCAGATCTCTGTACTGGGGGTGAATTTTTGACATTGTTCAGCATTTCGTCCCATCATTTGTTCTTTTTGTATGCGACAACCCATTAAACACTCAAAACTTAGTCAAATTAGGCTGTGAAAGTCACAAGACCTATGCCCCCTTATGAAAACCACACCCTCCAAATCAGCAATCCACAACAGTGTATTTAGGGAAAGGAGTCTCACTTTATCGAACCCAGTTTTTATGTACTCCAAAACACGCGCATGCACTTGCCACTCATAAATTGTGCATAAGTCATAACTCATTCAATGTACGTGATTTTTAAAAATGGCTCTTAAATCACAACATACACCATTTATGCAGGAATAAAAATGGAGTATCCTGAATTCATACGTGGATGAACTTTTTGTATTGCATCTACACATCTAGCATTTTTCCATTGCGAATCGACCATAAGAGTTGAGGTCAAAAGATAGTGAATGCTGACTTTTTTTTTTTCATAGAGCACATAATACTTAACACAATTACGACAACTAATCCACAAGGAAACAAAAGAACAAGAAACATAAAATACATTTTTATTCATCTACTACCTTTTTTACCTCTAACCTTGGGTTAAGGAGTATCGTGCTACATGCTGCAAAGCACTTCGTTGCTTCATCTGGGATAGTAAGCACTATGTAAATACAATTTACGATTACAACTGTACTGGGAGCTAGCCTGTTTCTAAGCAGTCATGTGGCAGTGGGGTTATGAGGCACAGGTGAAAAAGTGAGCTACAGTAGGTACACACTGTGGTTGAGCCAGGATTAGAGGCCTGATTCCCTAGTTCTATAGCCTGCACATCAGCCAGAGGGCCACGCCACTTCCGGAAAGAGGAAGTGACGTGGCACCACGTCTCACTCTGGGTTCTGCAGCGATCGTCTTCACATTGGACTTCTTCTTTCCCGGCTACCAGTATGAGTTTCCAGTCATCTTATCCTTCCTTGGTCAAAAAACGTGCTTGAACCCCTGTCCTGTATTCGGTTTCTTTTCCTAGGGTACTTTCATTTCCCCTTATTTTAAGGGGGTGAAGCTTTTCACGTAAAAGGGACGGATGGACGGAGTTTCCAGCTGGCCCTGGGACCCATTGGCCTGCTTTACTGTAACGTAGGCACCGTTTATTCCACATCTCTGCCAGGAGCTCGCTTCCCTGGCTCCGAGCGTCTGTGGTACCACATCATTACTTACAGTGCCGTGGCTATATACAGAGACTACTCCCAGCTCAGACTGAGCTCACTTCAAAGGAAGAGACTGACGGCCTCCGCCCTTCCCTTGCTCCCTCCCGCTCGCGCGCTGGCAGTGCAAATTAAGCATAAACTGTTAAGTTGCCTTTCATGCTTCTCGCAATGAAGTTTAATACCTTTAACCACACTGGGAAGGGGGAAAAGGAGGGTTGTTCTGGAAAGGGAACGCACGTTTGGGTGTCTCCACGCGTGCTAAGAAATTATCACAACACTCCAACGAAAAGTGTCTTATCTTGGTCCCAGTGCCCGTAATATTGTCCACGTTTAAGTCGCGACATTGCATCCTTCTACTGCCTTCTCATACCATGTTTCGCCTTCATACAATATGGCTGCCCATAAGCTTGGTCTGAGGGTCAGGGGTCAGCCGCATCATTTTAATAACAAACAAATCAATCTTGAATTGTAGCCATTAAAAAGAGACCTGTTTTAAACAATAGAGAGATTATCAGTTGACAGTGACAAAAATGTTTGTTTCCCAGCAATCACGGTAGTTGGTTAGCGGACGCTGCTCTTATTTTTATGAGGTTATCACAAGAGGTGGGAGTGGAGAGAGCAACCCCTTTCACATCGCGACACAGGAACACGCTTCGATTAACAAATTTGGACTCCCCCTTTGATTTCTGTGAGAGCTCGTGGATTGCGCTTCAGATATGTGCACAGTGACAGAGGGGCGATGACCTGGGCTAAACCATCACACTCCTCAGACACAGCAACCTCCCAAAATAAATGGTGGACCATATGAATCAGATCACAAAGAGGAAAGGGCATCCTTTGACCACAAAATCCCACGTTGGTGGTTTGTGGTGAGGGCAGTGTCTATGCTGGGAACTGCTGTGTCTGTCATGAGTAGCCTGGACAAGAGGCAGTTCCCAGCAGTCTGATGACTCCAAAGCAATGGGAGGGTTGGGAATGCTATCTGCGCCTTTGAGCTGGACCCCGGAAAGCCGCAGTAATGAGGCATGTGGATTGCCCTTAGGAATTATCCAACCCTTGCCCCCTGGATAAGACTGTGTTTTGTAAATATGTTTTGTGACCGTATGTACTGGGCTAGTTCTCCTATTTAGATTTATCAAAATCTCTAACTGTATTGTTGTAACATCAGATATGTTCCCAAGTGGAACATAGTTAACGTTTCGGAGTCCTCTTCCATCATGGTCTTGCTTCATCAGGTCTTCAAAACTGATACATTATATTTGTACTACAGCTATTAGGAAAGAAAGAGTTCCAAGAAATCCTCATCAATATATAGGATACAGTAAATACCTATGGACATTTGATCCATACAATAATCGGCCCCTTAGACTGGCTTAATTTAATGTATGTAAGATCAATCTGTGAAATGCCTTGTAACACATGTAGCACGCTTTCCTCGAGTAAACATTCACATCATTTAATAATTAACCCGGGTAGTGATCAGCAAACCGCCATTTTGGCAAAAGTTGTCGGAAGGCCTCATTCTAACTAGGGTGCTAAAAATTGGCACAAACATACAGTTAGCAAGCAGTATTGAGTTGTTTAGCTCACAAGTATTACTTTTTTGGGGTGACTCATTGTGAATCATGTGCAAAAAAAGGTTTATGGAACTGTTTTTCTGCACAATTTTATCTCCACCTTACTCCTAGCTTTCACACTTTCCTCCAGGTAGCATCTGAAGTAAGCTGCCTGATTTCGGGACTGAGCGAAATTTGTACAAATCCTCTACTGGGGTCCAAGTGAAGATGTTTAACCCGATTTAACACTTTTTAGTCCAACTCGGGAAGTGGCTGAAAGTCTTGCTGAAACTTGCCCATACTCGACTGTCAGTGGAAGGGTCATTCTGCAAATGGCATGGGAGCTGATAGCATGCTGTAAAGTGCATTGTTTGCTCTTTCAAGTGATAAGATTGCTTAGAGCTGTACCAGGGATAGGACTTTGAACTTACTTGTCTGAACCAACCCCTTGAAAATGCTTCTTTCCACTGCTATGCAGGCACCTTCAGTACTGCTAATGAAACCTCCTTATCAGGTTAATGGATTATAGTGCCAGAATGCAGCACTTTGAGGGTGAAAGCAGTCAGTACGTGGACTTGGGCTATCTGAGCCCGCCCCAGCTTCCTCTGTATTACGCATTCCTAGAATTATTGTAATCCAAGTGCTGAAGCTTGAGCATGAGAGGAAAGCTGAAATAGGGTCAGTTGTCTGTGACCATCTGATCAAGTGGACCAAGCACATTTCTGCCAGTTGTATGGATTTTTATTTTTTTTATGTAACTGAATTACTGATTTTTCTCTCTAATGAGGTCCAACTGGACTGAAAACGTCTGGAAGTTCCTTGTGTTTCTCTTCAGAGGTAATCTGGCCTGTCAGCTTGGTTTGCACTGTACCTACTGGAGCAGGACCCAGTCCGATTTGTACAAAGTGGTCCCTTTATACAGTGGCATACTGGTGAAAAATACAGTGGACTGGATTACGACACCAAATGATTGCCGGTGGCTGAGACTTTTCCCAGCATTCGACTGATCACCTTTGTGTTTTCATCGGGGCAGTGCCCAAAGTGTGCCGGGTAAGCCGAAAATGTGCCGGGTAAGCCCAAAGTGTGCCGGGTACACCCAAAGTGCGCTGGGTGTGCCTAGACATGGGTCTTTTGCTCAGCACTGAAGCTGCACCTTGCTGATGAGACCAACTCCTATTTCTGTGTGCATGTTTGTTAAGTGACATGCAGGTTCCTGTGACTGGTGGGAGTTAATGGAGATATGAAGCTCTGGTTCAGAATGGGAGCAGGTTTATGCTGTTCTTAAAGTATTACCTTTTGTTGTAGTGTTGAACTGAGAGTAGACTGAAAATCCGTGGCTTGTCTTCGCTGCTTTATGCGCTTTCATGCACATAGTTGATCTCAAATATTCTTTCTTGTAACTCTATGCTTTTCAGTATTAATCCCTTCAAAAGTGAAGTCTGAGCCAAGAAATAACAGTAAGATTTGATGTTTTTGGCACGATATAAACCATAACACAGATGTCTCTCGGTCAAAGAATTACTCTCAGCTTGACAGTAAACCATAAGATCATGTTCTCACCTTGCCTCCACTCATACCACAAACCGTTTTTAGGTCGATCCTGGGCAACGAATGCACTGCGAGGCATGCTGTATTCACGTAGGGACTTTTTATTTTTTCGATTTACAAAAATACTTTATTTAGGGCCAGATGTACGACGCGCAAAATAGCGCCTTGCAAATTGCAAGTTTTTTGCAACTTGCAATTTTCGAGGTGCTGTTTTCGATGTACAACAGAGCGTATCACACTGTTTGCGATTCCAAATAGGGGCGCAAATTGAGAGGCTCATGAATATTAATGAGCCTCTCGCAATTTGTGACCCCATTGGGAATGGCAGGCCCTCCCATGTATGGTGTTGGCCTGCTGAGCTCAGCAGACCACTATGTCTGGGACTGCTTTTAAATAAAGCGGTTTTGTTTTTGAATGCAGCCCGTTTTCCTTTGGACCACTGCCTGCCCTTAAAAAATATTTTCCCCTGCATTTGCAAAGGGGATCAGGTCCCCTGGGGACCCCTTCCCTTTTGTGAGTGCATTACCACCTCTTGAAGAGGGTGGTTATTTGCTAGTGTTTTTTGCCGGCAATTGCGGACGCAAAACATTCATACAGGGGCTTGCGCTTGCGATTAGTAAGGGAACGTCCCTTCCTATAATAGCGAGTCGCAAAACCTATTTAGCGAGTCGCAAATAAATTGAGACTCGCTAAATAGGCTTTGTACATGGCCCATGCTGTTTTTGCATGCGCAAACTGGTTTGCAAACCTGTTTGTGCATTCAAAAATAGTTGTACATCTGGCCCTTAGACAGTTAAACCTATTAAAGTGCCAGATAGTTAAAATAATGATCAGTACCTCATTTTTTACAGAAATGTAAACGGTTATACAGAAAAACCATACATCTTCTTGCAGGTTCAATAAGTGGTGGTCCAGTTAATAATTTAAAATACATTTCAATAAGCAGCTTGTAACTTAATAAAATTGTCTCTGGGCAAAATTACGCCATGTTATATCAAAATATTAATAGTAAAAATCTTCAACCTTTGAAGCTTGCTATTTCTGTCCGGTCTTCATTGATTAAAACCAGTACTTTAAGTAGAAATAGTATATTTCTGTGTTTGGAACTGCGGGAATTCGAGGTTCAGCCTCTTCTTCTTTTTGTAATTCTGGGTTATGTCGTAGTTGCTTGTCTGTATCATCCAGAAATGTTACTAGTTTGGTAATCACTTGTGGCTGCGCATTGTTCAGTAGGTGGCTGATAGCAGTTGGTATTCTCCGTAACCCTTATTAGTCCACAGGTCCTGAAGAAGTCTTCCACAATCTTCAAGGAGGATAGGGCAAATGCAGAGTAGGTGGGGTTATTGATTCCTGGAATAGTCCTCATAATCGGCATGTTTTAGACTCAGTTTTCGCTATCCATGGAGGAGATAAGTCTAATGACAGTAGGGACTTGAAGCTATGCCCACTCTCCGCCCATATTTTTCATTGGTCTGTGTCATTGTCCACTCTTAACTGTCTGTTTATTGGTCAATATAGCAGTCCCTCCTTAGTACAGCCTTGTCGCATTTTGTAACCTCCCATGGTGATACCCCCTGTTACGCGTGTTCTTACTTGGTAGGCTTTAATTACATCCTCCGAGCACTTTATTTTCAAATAGTTTTGTCGTACTTGCTCTCTCTTAACCCTTTTACATTTTTTTATAGGACGGTGCCAAACTCATTTGCAATGCAATAGGTCTTGCATTTGTAAGAGTTTAAGCTATTGGCATTGTAAATGACAATGTCTTTTATTTATCGGTTTCAAACACAACACATAAATAAAATGCATTGTCATTTACAATGCCAATAGTTCCAACTATTGTGCGAGACCTGTTGCATTGTAATGCTTGTTTTTAATGTGCTGGGTACTGTTTAGCCTTATTAGGATCCAAATGGATTTTCACACATGCTATTTTATCATATGTGAGGCGCACATTGTACTATAGCGCAGCTGTGGCCTCATAGCACTTTCAACTGACAAACTAGGAAGTTCCTCTTTACTTTCATGCAGGGCTGGACTCAAAGAAATTATATGCTGTCCTCAACGCAAGCAGACCCCAAACCAACCTCAATGAGAGTATATTAAATCTTTGCACGCCACTTAATCCTTCATAAATATGTTTGAAAGTTTGCGAGGCCCGTGTTTATAAAGCCATGCAGGCAGTGCTTAATTTGTGCGGAGGGTTGTAGTTTGGCAGCACCAGCACTCTTTTTTGGGGGACAGGGACTTATTTTTTAACCTTCAGCCTTTAACTCTGATCCAGAGAAAGAGATGCAGAAAAGGGACAACGAAAGATGAAGTGAAAGGTAAGAAAACCATGTCCAAAGAAGAAAGAAGGGATAAAAAAGAACCTGGAAGAGTAAGATAAAGAAGAATTATAGGCCCGGGTCTGGTGGCTCAGTGGACTAATGCATCCACTGCAGGGGCCTGTGTTCAACCTCATGGTCACAGGTTCAGATCCCCCGCATGTCCACTCAGCCTTTCATTCATCTGAGGTCGATTAAAATGAGTACCATTGAGTTGGGTAACAATAAACATCAGCGCCAAGAGACCTCGTTGGGGTGAACAAGCGCTTTACAAATACACATGTTATGTTATGTTAGGCGGTGGAAGAAAGAGGCATGAGCTAGAATATAGACGAGGCAGCCTTTGCATTTAACAACCATGGCACGAAATAGTACCAGGTGCAAACTCCTATGAAAGACGTTTTACAAATTAATAAATGCATCCTGGTCGGGTGTTCAATCTTGCTTCCATTGGATGGGTGTTTACTTCGAGTGAGGCTGAGGAACACATTGCTTGTGCATTCCAGAATAGTCTGTTCTCTATTTTTCTGAATTCTTAGACTCTCATCAAGAATGATATTTCCTGAGTACAAGTTATTTTGATAATCTTAGGGGTGCATCAACAAAGTGCTCCAAGACTAGGCACTCAATATATCCAAGAAGCTAAATCTGTTTTTCTTCAGGATACATTTGTGCACTCCCTTGCATCTGGCTCCAGGTATACTATATATAAGTTCCCTCGGTTCTCAGCTCAACATTCAACATTTTTAAGCTGGTAAAAATACAAAGCAGCCAAAGTCAAAGAGATTCTGTGCACAAAGTGAAAGTGACATCTTCCACAGCCAGAGACTCAACAAGGATTTTAGAAGAGGTTAGAAAATGGTTTGATTTATTTCCAAACAGGCTTATTGAAGCCAGAAATTCCATGTACATCAACCCCCCAATTGAAGCCCAAAATGTGCCGAGAAATAGGTGATGTACAAGAATGCTTCAAAGCACAGAAATTATTATTGATAAATGGTCTTTTTCTCAAAGATAAGATGGGCCCTAAACTGATTTTAAAAGGGATCTTATTTAAATAATCCTCTGAACAACATCATTTGACGTCAGAAGCATTGCAACTTATGATTTAAAGTGTTTAAGGAGTTTCCATGAAAATTCCATGTTGGATATACTAAGTAGACCTCAATATTGTATAGTCTGCGCTTGATGCAAGGGAGTGCTCAACCGGATATGTAAGAGAAGACAGAACTATAAATTAGGTTAGATTTGGCAGCAAGTGGAAGTATCAAAGAAAATGTTGACAACTGTGGGGGTCAGCCAAGGGGGCCTGTACTCGTGGTTTTCATCATATATACTCCAGCAACCCACTTCTAAGCAACCAGATCTGATATTCCTCAAGTGGGTAAGTTTCCATTGCCCATAAGGATTATTGGCGACTGAGGCGTGTTTTCCTTGAATGGAAATTTCCTCCAGGATCCATTGGGTTGGGTAATACATTAATAATTCCGTTTCCTTTACAACATCCACCTAAAATATGAGGATAGCTGCAGAAATATTTTCAACTTTCTGCAGGAAAAGTATGTTAAGTTTGATGGGGGCAGCTAAGAAGTCAGTGAAGCAAACATGGACAATTATGGTACTGTTCCTCCAATCGAAGAAACGGTACACCAGGCTTCACTTAGTATTTTTATATTCAGCGCTCGTGAATGTATGGAGAGCAAGCTCATTGAAACATGTAGAGCCCATACCTGCCAACTTTGACATTAATTCTACTGTGTGAGGAAGGGGTGGGGCATCGACTGAGCGGGTTCTGGAAATGGGACAGGACTTTGAATCTATGGGCCTCTGTGGAGGGATGAAGCAAATGGATGGGGCTTAGAGCCTTTCACTGTCCAGCAACAGCCCCCCCACTGAAAAAACGAAAAAAAAAATTGGAAAAAAAGCATTGCAAGGGTTTCTAAGATGACCCCCAATGTCCGAAGGAGGTTGTAAGTCACTGTTGGATGTTGGCTGCGCAGAGTCTCCACACAATGAGCTGGAAACCCGCTCTATGCAGGGGTTTCCGGCTCACTTTGTACACACTGTTTGATATTGGCGTTTGACCAGGTGATCACGCAAAGGCAGCCAATATTATGTCACATGTTGGCACCGCGTGAGTTGGCAGGTCTGGGAGTCTCTGCCGCAGTGGTGCCCATTTCTCTTCAGTTACTCTCTGCAGTGCTTTACGTCACGGTCTACTCCTTCATATGTCGCCCCAAGGGCTCACATCTTGAAGCACTATCTGCACCCTCACTCACTTTTTCTGTGTCCCCACTTTGCAAGTTGCCCCCTAACAATACACAGTCAGGCGCTTTCTGCATTCATCTTTAGGCATTGGCAAAAAGCCCCACTGAGTGAATTAGTGACTTCGGCTGGTCACCTTTCCTACAAAAAGGTCTAATGTCAAGCCGCATCTCAGCTGAGCTGCTGTTAAAACAAATGTGACTCCAATTGTGCAGTGTTGCTATGTATTACTGTCAGCCCCACCTTCTTGGCCCTAGATATTCATTTTTTCTGTGGGCTTCTAAACGTTGTCTGGCTACTAACTCCGGTAGAGGTAGAAATCTGTGTGGCATCTGCAGAATCCCCAACGCCTGTTAGTAACTAAGAACTGATTTTCCTGTTGAAAAATCTAGGCTGCATTTTTGGAATGTTCCTTCTTGTTGCCTGAACCTGCTGGAAAATGTTAAAAAGTTTCTACTGGACAAGCGGGCACTGCAGATCCAAAATTGATTCACATTCATAGGTTTAATACTTCACAAATCAGTAGCTAAATTAACACACTGAGAAGTGTTTGGTAAAAGTTACAGCAAAAGATATATTTTAGATGAGTAGAACTTCGCAAGCTGTGTCTTTTTACCAACGTGGAACAGATCCACCCCAAATGTATCTGGCATCACCTTGCTCTGCAGCCCGAAAAGTGGGTCCTCGAAACAGAAAAGGATCCACTGAGCAAACCTAAAAGGGTACTCGACTTCCCACAATCCTCCTTCTGGGTCTGGGCAATCATTGAGGATGCCTGGAAGTACAGAAGCATTCATTTCCCTACCTAGGATTAACTCCTCGGGGGCTGTAACTTGAAATGTTTTCTTCACACAAATAAATTATCTGACGGGTAAATGTTGAGCAAATATATGTAACAAGGAGGCCCAAACATTATGTCTAGGCTTGCCACTTGTCCGTCAAAAACCAACGCCAAAACTACCTTTCAATCTGGCTCAGGCAATGGAATCATCACTTGCCTTCGACATGGAGTCAACGATATCCGGATTTGTCCATTGGATCCGTTTGGAGTTGATACTAGCTCTGTGGCACAGAACTGGGACTGGTGAAGTATTAAGAGAAATGTCCCCTAGGCTGCCTTGTCCCTCGTAGTTCCCTCCATGAGAATGATCCTCTCTTAATTTTGGAGAGCCATTGCATTTGTCTGAGAGAGCATAAGCTCAGAAATCAGGTCATGACTCTGGGGTACCCGAAGAGCAAACTCCGGTCTTTGCTGCTTTGGGGTCTATGAAGACTGTTCATAGGGAAGCTTGTCGCAGTTTAAGCTTCCGCAAACCCTTGAAGTAGAAGGACAAATGTTACCATAGAAAGCAATACTGGCTAGCGTAAATTTTGCTTCAGGAGGTATTCTAAAGGCCACTGGAGTTATGCGGCAGTAGAAGACCAAATAGGACAGTCAAATTACGTGGCATAAATGCATTGTATTGTATTGTAATTGCATTTATATAGCTCTTACTACCCCTGAAGAGTGTCACATTCTTAGCGTGATGTCAGTGACTCACTTAATTCCAGTGGCCCCTACTATACTGCCTCTTCAACAAGACAGGGTCTTCAGGGATCATTGCACACCCAGGCCTGAGTCCACCCTGCTTTTTTTGTCTCTTTTTTTTGAAAGCCTACGTTTTGAACTGCTGAGACCTGACAAGAAATCACAACACTGGAGCTCACATCCTTCAACCTAAAACGCCCAGTTTTTGGTCCCAATACGGATTTCCTCAGGAAGCGCTACATAATGAGGGCAAGTTATGGCGGGAAGTTGAACCAATTGCGTGTGCTCTGCCTGCACGCTCGCGCATAGAAATGTAACAATGCCACGTTGCCTCAGTGTACCTGGGTGTGTTGGGATTACAGGAAGGGGCTACAAAAGGCTGCGGGGAAAACAAACACTGTTGTAGATGTCATTTCCCTTTCTATTTAAAGGTTTAAACTGTAAGAAATGTGATGAGGAATTAGAGTGAAGTCGTCTTTCACTCGATGTGCGTGACACGTTGGATTCTGGGCCTGGTGTGTTTTTTAAAAATAAATTAAACTCCTTGTCGCGATACCTGCCCAGCGATTAGAAATGTAGTAGTCAGCAACACATACCCAACCGTTCATCCAAAGTCACCACCAAAAGGTGTGACGAACACGTAATTCCAAATTACAGCTGTAAATAAAGTTTACATTGCGTACTGGTACAGATGCTGAGAAAAAATGTGATATGCAATATGTTTGTTGCTGAAACTTCTCTGTGCTGTGCAGTACGTCCAGTGGGTTACTTAGGAAGGACGCAGAAACTAGGAGGGGTATTTTCTGGAGGAAAATGAGTTGAACGTATCAGACCATACGCATCAAAAGCAGTAATTTTCTCCATGCTCTGTGAGATCTCCTGTTGGGTATTTCTACGAGGTAAAGCAAGGACACCAGGTGCCATAAGTCAAGGATATTTACTACCGTCCACTATTGTTAACCACATCGCTGCGGCGGCTTTTTCCGCTGTGTGCGGCAAAATTCAAAGAGCCATATTACATGACGAGCTCAGCTCGTCATCAGCATACGACCACCGTGGCTGATGACGACCTGAGCTCGTCATAAGCAGCGAAGAGGTTAAGGGAAAGTAAACCATGCTTGGAATCCAGAAGGGGCCCGTCAAGGTCCTGGTCACTGGTGACACTGCTTTGGCTGCACCGGTGAAGGCCACATCCCCGTTCTGCGACTCACCTCAAAACGATTGTTATTAGCGTGGCCTGCCGTCAGACTACCTCATTCCTATTCCTTTTTAGACTGGCCTTTGAAGGCATTTTCTGTCTGCCTTTTCAGATCATTTGCAGAACCTCTGCTCAGAAGAACGCACATAACGGGGTCGAACTGGGAACAAAAAAACCAGGAACAGACACCAAAATAAAAGTGCCCCTCATTAGCGAACAAGATAGCTCGTCGGCCATATTTGCAAATCGCGCCAGTTTTGAACTTGTAAAGAAATGCTGCAGGAGTATTTGGCAAGGTCTGAGAGACTGCATGCATTCATGTCTGTTGCAGGCAAGGTTTATGGTTATATTAGGAGAAATCATCAGCAAAAACCAGCTAAACCTGGCCACAAATTAGGCCCACAAACTTCTAAAAAAAAAAAGCCCACACACTAATCTGTGATGCAGGCCCAATGGGCACTGCCTGATTACCCTGACCCATCTCCTTAGCCTGAGCAAGTGTATACTAGCCCCCTTACCTCCCAGTGCAGCCTAGTGCATGTTCTGTTAACAGAGCATAGAAGTAGCCTGCAGGGAGGGGGGGGGGGGGGGGGAGTTCCGGTGCACTCTCGCTTCTGTAACCAATATTATTTGACATTTTTTGATATCTTACCCTTTCTAAATTAACTTCTAACCTGATCTCGTTTGCCTTTGTCAAACTGGGTGCTTACTTTCATGCACTAATGACCCCCTGAGAGTCCTTTACAACAAATCGCTATATATTGTTTATTTATTATCTTATTCGTCCCTGCATTTATACCCTTTTTTCTGTCCGTGTCTGACTCTTCAAATGTATCTTAAAGTCATTCAAAACTTTGGGAAACTAAAATCCATGCTGCAAGAACCATTTGTTGATATTGAATTTGACAGAGCATGCCATTAAAAAGCATGGGCGAAAGAGTAAGTGCAATTGTAGAAGTAGCACGACTCTTATGGGGCAAATCTTCTTGGGTAATTGGTTTATAAATTAAGGCCTTGCCCACTGTTTTTAGGTCTACTCTTTGGCTATAGAAGACCTTTAGTGAACTTAGTGTCTTCCAAGTTTGCATATTTCTTTTTTATTGTCTGGTTTTATTGTCACTTTCGGTTGCTTGCTTCTTATTTAATAGCTTGTGTTTTTATTGCGTTTGTCCTTCCACTGGAGCATAGTATCTTTATGATAATTTTCATTAGCTGGCAGGTATTCTTCCACGGCATACATTTAGGGAATGACTTTTTCATTGAGCACTCCATAAGAGTGCATGTGTTTTCTAGCTCTTGCCGCCCCATGATGTGTTGCTCCTCAACCATCCTAACCTGGCTGTAAAAGCACAGCAACAGACATGTTCGTTATGGTATGACTGACGAGCAAGCTTGCAGTTTTTTTTTTTGTTTTAGCTCCTGAATTCCAAAAGAAACACTGCTTTTATCACACAAAGCTTCAGTCACTTGGGTGGTGTCCGAGGCAGAAGGTGTACATAGCTTGATACTTCTCCTGGAAGCTCATAATCTGCTCCGTAGGATATTGCAGAGGATCAAATAGCTGGATCCTGCGGAAAGTAAGATCTTGTGGAAAGTAAATTATGCCTAAGCATACGTTTCACTTTCAGTACTGAAACGCATTCTTTTCAAATTCTCTTTGGAGTTTCCTGAGTGTCAAGTATTTGAAAAATGAACCATGCCATTTAAGGGATGGAAAACATTGAAATCAATGTACAGTTATGAGATACCATGCGTTAGTTATCTCTACCTGCAAAATTTGGATTTTTTTACATTTTACTTTTTTTCTTTTAAACAATATAGACAAACATTGGTAAAGCCAAAAGCTCTTTTTGGGTTATATGAATCATTTTGAAGAGAGCAGGTAATTTCTTCCTGGCCAATAACCTAATGTGGTATGCAGTATGAACAAAGGAAACTAGTCACATAAAGTGTGGTTGTTTCTAGAGTGAAGCAGGCAATGTCTGTTACAGAATTGAAGCATGCATGGGGGGGGGGGGGCAGGAAGTAATCAGTGTGTGAGAACAGAGACAGGTTTGGAAGCCATACCGTAGTAAGAGTTGGGTGGTAATGGAAATGGTGGATGTATAACATCGGAAGCAGATTGTTCTGGTATATTTGCATTCAGTGTTGGGAATAAATAGTATGCGCGAAGGATTTGCACTGTTGGATTTTACCCTAGAAGTTTTGGTTCATTCAGGAATGGGAAGACTCTTCCCTACCACCCATCTCTAAATCCGACTCAAAGTGTGCTGCGGCCGGCAAGAGGTGGGCCAGCCATTCACTAGAGACAATCCCTGCTTGCTTCCAGAATGGCTGTATCGCTGACATAGGTGCATACTGGTTGGCCAGGGCTAATGTTTGTTCTATCCGTCTCTGCTTAACCACCTCTCCTAGGAAATATGTCTATATACATAAGAGTCAATTTATGCCGGTGGTTGCAGTTGGAGGTGGTGGAAGGAGGTATGAGCTGGAATCAAGACTAGACAGCCTTGGTATTCATCAACTCAAGCATTCTTCTGCACTGGCGGCAGACTCCTGAGGAATCTTTAAGACCATGCGATGAGGTTTATTATTATTATTAATTTTCATTTTTACAAATTCCCATTCGAAATAAAAGAAAATGTCTTTTTTGTTTGCTTACAACATCCCCGAAGCCATGCAGGACGGCTTCTCTAGTAAAAAGCTGAATAGATTTATTGTTCTGCAATTTTCTTGCAGGATGCGCTAAACACTGTAATTACTCGCATAAGTGAAACAAAGAGCAGGGCACTTTAGAGCGCTAAAGCATCATAAAGGAAACGCGCGCATACTAAAAAAAATCAGGTAAATATATTTTAATGTCTAAACCATTAAAACACAAACCGAAATTTCCAGATGCACCTTTTATTCAAATAAATAACGTTTTGCTTGAAAAACCAGTATACTGTTTGGAAAGTGGTTATTCTAAGGTTTTTTTTTCCCTTCGTTTTTAGGTCTGCCCAAGAGACCGCTTTGCCAGCTTCGTACTTACCCAAAAAATTACACTTTCCATTAAAAAGGCACTTTTTAATGTGCTTATAACTTCTGATCCCATTGATGAATTTTACAAAATTTGGCAAATCGGTATCTTGGTCAGCTAATGGGTGCTCCAGTTTTCGTTCAGATACATGCAGGGGGAAAAAGAAATAAGTGGGTCAGAAAAGAAGTGGCATTACATTGTAGCGGCAAAAGGAGATTTTGTGCATGACTACAACCTGAACCGCTGAAAGGATTTGCGCCAAACTTTGCATGAAAATAAAACTTTACTTAAAAGCTTGCTTCTGCTAGTGTGTTGTAAATCCATTAAGTAGTTGTAAAAGTTGCAGAGCTGGATTCCAAGGATTATTATTTTTCTTTATCCCTGCCCATTTAACTTAAGTGTCATGATTTGAAATTCCTGTCAATCTTATTCTGAACTGTGATTGTCTGGGGAAGGGCTCTGAAATGTTCTTTATTGGCCATCTTAAAACTCTTGAGTCAGATGTGACTCCAGAGTTTCATGCTGTGGAAAAAAATGCACACTGTTTGGGATGCCCTCAGAGATATCTGACCACTGGCAAGGGCTAATGGGTACCTAGAGGCGTGGTTAGCTCGAGTCGCCATCAGGAAAACCCATCGAAATCGGTGGTTGACTTTCAAGTCACAAACAATTAGAGAGTCACATAAGGGGCCATTGTAGGTGCCAAAATCAATCATTATTTTGTGGTTGACTCTCAGATCACTTCTGACTCAAGAGTTTCTTGACTCTCGAAACAGGTTTGACTCAAGAGCTTTATGCTAAGCAAAAGAAAAACACAAAACAAAGACAATTTAACAAATATCTGACCACAAGCATAGACAAAGCCAGTGTGCCCTACCTCTCCTGCCCACACCCGAAGATTAGGCATGGGGGAGCAGGCTACAGGCAGAGGCTAGTGTGGAGGGCCTGGCATCAGCCAAGGCCCTGCAACTTGCGCAGGGCGGGTTGACTGATGATACGGGGGAATGCACAGGGCTTGCCAGACTCTGTGTCAAACACCCACTCTGCCATGTGCAGTAGAGGTTCAAAAATGATCCTTACTGTGTACGGCAGAGAATTTATGAGGTAGGGGTAGGCTGACAGAAGTGGGTAGGGTGCAGGCCCTGCACTCCACCTCCACTGCGCACAGCCAAGGGTTAATTGAAGACTGGGAGTAGATCTGCAGCCAGGCCCTGTGGCAACCCCCCACTGTGCTTGGCTGAAAGCTGTGCACAGCATGGTTTGGCTGATGCTAAAGGGTTGATTGGACAGCCTGGAGGAAGGCTTGTCCATGTGACAATTCCCAACTACGCACTGCCAAATGCCGCGTGCAACAGGGGTTGTTGGCACATGCCAGGTCCAATGCATGCTGCATATGACTGATGGCCATGCGCTGCCAGGTTGGCTGATTCAGGTTGCTGCACGGAGGGCAGTCCTGTTGCCAGCCCCTCTAGCTATCTCTCCATGTTCAGGCAAACCCGTTGCATGCATACAATACTATCCCAGATGATTCTTCAAGGTTACTCTTGCAGTCCTGGATTCATGCGGGGTTGCTTGCTGAGCTGTAGCCAGTACTGGCCAGAACTCAGTAGCCCAGCAGGTACTCAGTCTGTGATGTGAAAACCAAGCTCATTTGAGAGAGACAATTCTCTTTCTAATGTGGTCAAAAGGTTATGTTTTGGGATGTGACTGGTGGAGGGGAATTGATAAACATCCACAGATACCTCCCTGAGTACCAACTATTTTGTAGGAGGTCCACAATTGTAAATGTATATGTAATGTAAATGTATAGGCATTTATATAGCGCACTACTTACCCGTAGGGTCCCAAGGCGCTTCGACCGCTGCGAAACCCTTCCTGGCTTCCCTGAGAGATGGTCCCTTAATGGGTATCTCCAGGGTGAGACCAGGCATCCCCGGCGGTCTGGTGGGGCCGTTAGTGAAGATGAGGCAAGCTAATGCCCAGAGTTGCCGAGTGTGATCGCTGATCAGAGTGGGCACCGAGGCGAGAGAATTATCGAGTCCGCTGACCCTGGTCCAGAAACCTGCCGCACCGGGAATCGAACCCTGGTCCCGGGCCGTCCTCTGCTCTCGGGTCTGCCGCCTCTAACCAGTGAGCCACACTGACCCATTTGAGAGTTTCAATGGTGGGCCAGTCAGAGACCCCAAGGCCCCAGCTGACCAACTAGTGTCCACTGTGAATCATGGAAAGCAATAATGTTGATGCAACTGAAACTAGAATTTAGATATCTCTGGGAAAACAGGTCATAGGGAATTTGTTTGCAATATAAATGTATCAGAATGTTAAGCCATCACCAAAACTGGTATTGCTTAATCTGGAAAATAAATGCACAAAGGCGCACACAGTCCAATGCTCAAGGGTGAAAGGGAAACTTCCCTGTTGTGCTCTTAGGCTGGGAAATTAGCCTTAGAGGGTTATTTACATCGTGGAAGAGCAGAACAACTGTCAAAAATATTTGACGAGGTCCTGTCTGCTCTATTTGGAGTGCCTACTTTGGTATACACTATAAACCCCCAAAGAGACTTCTTCAAAATCAGTCTAGTCGGGGTGGTTGGGAAGGATGCATGCGTCCCATCAGATACAATCCTACAATGAGTCTAGCACTACTTTGACCGTCTGATGATGCCATAGGCATTGGGACAGTGCCAGACATACTTAAATATTCAAGGCTCATGCACAGGTTCCCTTTATCAAAACTTTCCTCATTGGGGTGTTGGTTGCGCTTGTCCTCTGAGCCCTGGGAGCTCCTTGCCTCATAGGCAATCCAACAGCACGTCTTTAAAGAATGGACCGGCAGTGGTTGGAGTTGGGCATAGCGGACGAACCCTTGGTAGGAAATTGCTTCCTACACGAGACCGCGCGGGCCTCCAAGCGAGCTTGACCAATCACTCAAAAGTAGTCCACTTCAGTGGCTTCCGTTAGTCATCCTTATTAATTAGCTCCACCCTCCCCACCCTCCACAAAATGTATGACCTCCATTGACTGGATTAGGAATAGGAACATTCTCCTATAAAACTAGTGTCACCCATTCGAAAATGTCTGGCTGCTGACTTCAATGCAATCACCCGCCCAGACTTTGGGCTTCACTCACCTTGGAGACTGAACAGGTAGAAAGAAAGTGCGAAGAGGTGTGAGCGCGACGGCAATAGTTGCACACTGCTCTTTCCCCATTTGGACAGTTCCATTTGAATCCTTGATGCCGTCTAGCGCAGTGTGACCGAGAACAAGGTATCTTTAAAAAGCGCGTCACTGGGGCCTAGACGAGATACCATGCGCTACATGCTAGTGCTGCCAGTCAAATGCCCTTCCTCAAGTAGGTTTACAACAAGCCTGTTTTGCTTTATTGAACTGACTATAAATGGCTCCTATATGGATGACGTCGTTATGGATGGCCGAGAAGCGTAAAACACGTGATGACACCCCCCCCCCCCCATAGATTTAGTGTCCAAGCTTTCCGCCGTTTTATTTTAGATAGCATGACAGTTGTGATGGTCTTTTCGTGCCTGTTTTCTTTCACCGCGATATGTAGACCCGTATTGAAAATGTGTCCCTCTGTGAATAGTGTGGTTGGTGAGTAAGTGGTGCACCACATCTGACTTAAATGCCACCCCATTATACCTTGCTATAAGAACATTTTTGTTAAATTTATGGTGCACGTAATAGCAGCTCTTATGTCCAAACTTTGTGTATCAACTTCGGAAAGGTGAAGCCCCGATTCTGCCCTTGAGGTGGTTCAAAGTGCTACGCCCATAAGCTCCTATACCTGTAACGCAGATGAGGCCAAAGTCTACGAAAAATCTTGATGAGCTCTTTGGTTTTTTTATTTTTTTTTAATTTTTATTAATGGCTGTCCTCGAGATACAAATGTTAAGATTTATTGAAACACTTTATTGAATGTTTTTGCTTGTTTTATAAAAATGCACCCCTAACATTTGCAGTGTTGTCCAGAGTTAGTCAGTAGTGAGTGACCAGGCATTTATTCACCTGCACAGCGAATATTTTCCTTTAATATGTAATTGAAACACAAAGCATAATTAATTTCTGGCTAAATGAATTTGGTGCAAATGTG
This sequence comes from Lissotriton vulgaris, assembly GCF_964263255.1. Classification (NCBI taxonomy): domain Eukaryota; kingdom Metazoa; phylum Chordata; class Amphibia; order Caudata; family Salamandridae; genus Lissotriton; species Lissotriton vulgaris. The sequence continues at coordinate 410,818 of NW_028244032.1, forward strand.
GTAACATGTTCCTGCCTCATGAGAAGGTAACAAACACCCCACAGTGGTTTCACTTACAACCAGCTTAGTTAATCCGCTTTATTTCTGGCTTTACTTTATTGTTTTGTAGTTCCATGTGTAAAGCGCTTTATACGGCAGGTGAGGCACCATAGTGTACTAGCCGCCGTATTAGACTCTCCTTGCCAGAGCTACCAAGTGCTGTATAAAATATACATCAAGTAAATACAAGAGATTAGAGCCCCTCAAACATATGGAATGCTGAAAGGGACTGATGTGGCTTTGTGATAAAGACATGAACTATAATATAAAAAAATGACTCTGCAAACACTCTCGAATTCGGTAGACCAAAAGTTTTTGTATGGTGGGGATGGTGTTTTTTTTCTTTTTTTGTTTAGCTAAAAGTCATACAATACATATAATAGTAGAAACGCATAAAATAGCTTGGTTATTGTGGTCTGAATACAGAATCCTAAAACAAAAAATATTCACAGTAGCCTAATTATTGATTTACTTTATATATAATCATTTTGTATCCTGTAAAGATTCTCTGAAGTGTCCAACAGCAAAGAGCATAAAATATGCATTTGTAAAGCACATGCTCATTCAGAAGGGTATCTTGGCACTGAAATAAACAATGCTGATGCTCACCTCATTGGTACTCGACTTATCAGCCTCAGAGAGTTGAAAGGCTGCGTTGAGTGGGGTTCGACCTGTGACCATGTGGTCAAACACAGATCCCTGCAGTGGATGCATTAGTCCATCGAGCCACCTGACCCTGCTTGATGCTTACAGCATACTCATGTTGGCAGCAGGGCAAGCTTCTCACACACATATCAGATAAGGTAGTCTCTTCTCCTGCCACATGTGCATTGGCCTTCAGTTGCTCTCAGGAAAGCAGTAGGTTTTGTGGACTTCAGAAGGCAAATTTACTATTTTAACTCTAGTGCTAAATGGGCTTCTAAAAAAAGTAGCTTGTGAGCTCCTGGTAGCTCACCAGCTTCTTGTAAGTAGCTCTACAGTGTGCATCCCAGCCTCCTAAATTACAAGCTTTGCTTGGTTAAATTAGTGCATCTGTCCCGTTGAAAAGGTGATATTTGCTTGTTCATTCATGCGTCACAGGGGAGATCTTTTACTAAAATTATTGCATTGGTGCCAGGGGCATTGCAGGTATGGCTGCATGTATTAACCATTGAGAGGCATTCCAAATTCATAAAGCATTTTTCACATTGCTTGGAACCTTGACTGATGAAATGAGGTGATCGCTGCTGGTAATCTTATCTGGCTGTATTACACAAAGTGCCTCGGGGGCGTAATGGGTGTTTGCACCCACTCTGTGGGCCCCCTGGGGCACTTTGGTATTACGGAAGGGGCCACAGATGCTTGTGCAGTCCCTTCTGTAATACAGATAGGGGCGTTCCCTCATTTGCATGGGGCATGCCCCATGCAAATGAGCGAATCTCTTTGCCTCTGTGTCCACACCAAATTACAGATGCACCGACAAGTGCATAAAATGTCTTGCGGCCAGGGCACTCATTTGTCTTGCAGTTCTTGCGAGAGATCCTCTACTCAAATGGACCATTACAGGAAAAGGTGTAAGATGTGTAATGCATGTGAAATAAACAAAACCTGTAACTGGAAATCACACACACTTTCAAGCACCTAACAGAAACTTCACCCTGGCGTATTTGCTATGGGTGGGTCATCCTTTGCCGTGCCACTGCACCGCACCCCCATGCTGCTCTACGCAGTTATCCATTTTGTCTTCTCAGCCTATTGAGGGGAGACCTTCAGCCCCCGCTCTCAACGCGCATGGCCCTGTCCTTGCTACATATGTCCTTGGTGATGGTCTTCCCTGGTCCGTGTCTTGGAAAAGTAGGCCATTTTTGTTGAAAATTTGTGGGAAAGTGAGAGAGCATCACGTCATAAGTTCAAGGCACTGGTTGTGAGCCAGCTATCCTGACATGAGAGGTGTGCTATGTCTGTAGGGTAGGTTGGAATTGGGCCGGAAACGGAAACAGACTGTACCAGAGAAGAGTATTCCACTACCTTTAACCTAAAGGCCAATGTGGACTGTGTTATTACTAGGTGTAGAGAGAATGGTCTCTGGGTAATGTGAAGACACTGCTTATTTGTGTGTGGTAGACATTTTGTTCCCGATTCACCAAGGTATTTTTTTTGTTCGGCCAAAAATAACTTCATGTATGCTTGCCAGGAAGTCACGGAAGGATTCCTGGCAGGCGAAAATAGTTTAATCACTGCAGATTTCTCTGCCATGAATGTGGAGAAATCCGCAGTTGTGAATCCCACGCAGGGGGTAGCAAATGGGCGCTACAAGGCGTGGTAAGCCTTGAACGCTTTTGATTTCTGAAACATTGTATACTTGTGGGTAGTCACACTCTGACCTCCTGCCCTCTTCCTACCGTGGAAATGCTCCGAAAGTTCACTCCCCTTCCAGGATGAGAAGGAAAACAAATGACTCCTAGATTTTGTGAGATTCAAGGAGGGCTTCTTCTTGAACTGGAAAACACGTTTCACCGAGGAAAACAAATTGTTATAAACAATAGGAAGCTCTGTTCACACTGGGGAATTGTATGCAATATACATCTCGGCACAGGAGGAAAAGGCAACCTTAAACAAAAGTTGAATGACAGGTGCAATAGTACACCTGGAAACTTGACTCTCCAGGGATAATATTACACTTCTTTTGTGAAATAGATAAAAGTGTAAAAGTCCGCTCACAGACCTCCGCCCTCACTTCTACACTCATCTTTGTTAATCGGTCTCTCTGTGTTTTGATACAGTAGAGCACTCCAAAGGTAACCATCAGATTATCATGTTTTGAGTTATCTGCTTCCAAGGAGCAGCCAGTGGGTGCTTTCCCAGTGTCTGGGGCTTCCATCGTATCCAGTTTAGCACAAACCCAGCAGCCGAAACACTTGCTTCACCCCAGGAGGCAGAAGGTTTTGGATTTTTCCAAGATGGCCCTTTACGAGGAATTTGTTGAAGTGATCCCTGTGACTTTGACAATTTGAATAAAAGATCTCGGGGCGCTCTCTGAGGAGGTGGGCGCAGGAATGTTTTTAATTAGTTTTGACTTGGAAGTTTGGCCTTAACTCTGAAGAGAGCACGCTGCTTTCTTCTAGTAACGCACAGCAGGGTACAGAAGGCGCGCACTCTGCCTTTCCACCCATGAAGTAACATTGATGCCGGGCATACCAGAAATGAGGCAGTCACTCTGCAATAGATTAATGCCTCGATTTCGAGTTATGCACTTTTTGCGGGATCCTTGCAAACACCTCTTTGCACAAGTGTCTCAATTTGCCAACGTTTTCCGACTTGTTGGAGTTTTTCCCAAGCGAATATTGACATGCCAAACTTGCAGACATTTATAGTGGGAAAGGGCCTGGTAAATACCGGAACCTGCGGATTTTGGTGCTTTGCCCACCAAAATCCTGGTTATTCCCCATTGCAGTAGTGCATTGTTAAATCAGCTTTCCCACATTCACCACACCGGCCTAGAATGGTTGCACTAGAGCAATGAACATGTACACTAATGTTCCCATTCCAGAATCAAACATAACAAATACAAAAGATGTTGATGAAGAGTGTGACTGTATTTATGTACAATTAAAGACAACACACCAGTTTATAAGTAGGGAAAAGCTAGCTGAGCATCAGCATCCATTGATGAGGGAACGTTCGGGGAAGACATTAGACCAGTAGTTCTTCACCCGGGATCTGCAACCCCTAGAATATAAAAGCTAACATTTAAATTGGTATCCTTAGCTTGGTTAGTGGTACCAGTACAGCTCAGGCCTCGACACATCCTTAAAATATTACCAGGCCTGCAGGTCTAGTGACTTGAGTAATCTACCCAACCTAATTATACTGCTCTTGAACCATAAACTGGTTTCTTTGTATGTGATCCTGGGCAAATATTTTAATTTACTGAGCTAAAATGTTCTTCTTTATCACATGTGAGAACACCTTCAAATACACAAGTTCGGCATGTCTGTTGTACAAAAACACTTTTGTTTGATATAATATACTAAACTTTAACTCACTATATGTATATATTTATATAAATATATATATATGTGTGTGTGTGTGTGTGTGTGTATATATATATATATATATATATATATAGAACTTTTGTGTATACCAGCATTTGTAAATAACATTATATCAGCGATTAGTGTTTTTTCACTGTTTACTCATTATCACGTGATTTTGGTGGACGCCTCCAGGAGGCGGTGTCAGTTTCACTGCATACACCTATAAAAAAGCATAATGTTTTGAAACATGTTGTAGCGTGATCAAGGGCTTTCCGCCCGAAACGCGTCGCTGGTTCTGTTCAGAATAAATTCCATCTTGCTGACTTTTGATGGTCCGGTCCTCTTTCTTTGCTGGCGTGGAGGCGGTGTCTGCGAGCGCAGAGCAAGTTGCTGAGGAATCCCTGGTCTCATACATTGACGGAAGTTGATTTGCTCCCGTAACGGACCCCCTCGTCGTTTGTTGACATCTGCCTCAAATCACGTCTTTGGGCTCTCGTATGGGAATCAAAGCGGCTGTCCCCGGTTGCACTGAAACCCGGCCACTCTGGTTTTGGCGGTTTTGAGCAGCCCCGAGGATTCGCGTCGGTGGACGTGGGACGCGGAGCAGTTCCTGCCTGAAACCAACGGTGAGTGCGTTTCGAAGCTAATATCATCCGGTGATGAGGTAATCGAGCAGCAACAGAGAGACGAGCCTTACGCGTGCTCGTCAATTTCAATTAAACAGCGGAACCTTTAACATGGACAGAAATGAAATCGACAAACAGCGGGAAGAAGCTGCTTTGTCACTGTTTGACTCTACAAACACGTCTTCCAATCGTAATGCAGCACAGACACAAAGTGAAAATGCCAATTCTCAGACAAAAGATCTCAAACAACTGTTTAAGGAGCTTGTCAAACTGCGCAAGGCTGAATGCACAAAATGGTGGGAGCACAAATCCCTTAGTAAATACGAAGAAGTGGGCCGGGTCCCACGAGGATTAAGGATTTTATTGGCCCCCAGTTTTGACAACCCGGACCCAGCCATGTTACAGGAGTGGGGGGAGAGTAACTTGGCGGCTTCCATGAACTTAGTTTGCATCCTAATAAAATATGCTGCCAGTGACCGAGCGAAACTGTTGGAACGGATCAAAGCATTAGAATCGGAAATTGAGGCTTGTCAAAATGTCATTGAAATTAAAAAACTTACGGATAACATGAACGAACAACTACAAAAGCATGAAGAAAAAATCAAAACTCTCAAAGCATCCAAATTTACCCGCGATGCAGATGACTATCGCCTCGGGAGGATATTTACATTCTCTAAAAAGTATAACACTGCTAAAAGACAGGCGTATACAAAAAAGAAAAATGCCTCTGCATCCAAATCCAACAATGACATGGCAACCACCAGCTCGGGCTCGAGCTTAACAGCATTAACTGTTGCAAATTCCGGGGAACAACAGTCGGAATCATCAATCACAAGCGCTTCAAGCATGGAATCCTTATCATCTGGCTCCACTAGCAATAGTTTAAACTCAAACGGACTGGAAACATTAAATCTCCAGCAGGAAATGGATTTTGTGGTAGAGGAGAGACTCCAAACCTTGAGATCGTGGCAAAACAACCCACAAACAAGCAAAGGAGGAACAAACGCAGGAAGGAGCGACGACGCAGACGGAAGCAACGCCGGGGAACAACCCCAACAGAAGCAAAAGAAAAAAACATGGGGGAAACGGCGATAAGTGACAATACAATCATCAACCTCTCTGACGTTGTTCTAGATAAAGCCGAAGAACAGTTGCTCGCATTGGGATTGAATTTTTCACCCATACAACATTTTAATTACACCATGACCAGGGTTGACCTCTTTTGCTTCATCAGGAAATTAAAATTAAAGAAGCATTTTGCTTTGCAAACAGCCAAAGATCTTGATGTGCAGAACAACGACACGGGAGTAAATGAACTTGGTGAACCTTTGTCCTTATTGGCATCTGACACACATGTTTTTCTTGATGCCAACGATCTACTCAATCCCAATAATGATGTGGATTCGGATTCTATAGATTCCACCCAGCATCGCCTAAGACAAGTTCCCATTCCCCCTAAAGGAGCGGGTCTGAGTCCCTTCCGCAGCAAATCAAAATTTGTTCCTCTAATGCCTAAAGACGCGATAGACGTTTATCACGATTGTGTCACTAATGACATTAAGACATTGTATACTACCATCAACAACAAACGACGGAAAAAGGAGACATATACCAAAATTGCCAATGACAAATTGATGAAGAAATTGAACAGCAATCCGGATATAGTGATCAAAAAGTCAGATAAGGGGGGCAATCTGGTTATTTGGCCAAAAAAAAAAAAAAAAAATTATATCGTGGAAGCCAAGCGTCAACTTGAAGACCCTATCTGCTATGCGAAAAGTACACACTTGGAATATGAAAGAGCAACATCCAAGCTACATAAATTCCTCAGCCAATGGAAGAGAGAAGGCCTAATATCTCCTGAAGAATATAAATACATGTATGTCAATTTTCCTATCTTGCCTTCTCTTTATCTAATTCCGAAGGTACACAAGGCCGTGCAACCAATACCAGGCAGGCCAATTGTATCCGCCATCGGCAGTGCAGGGGAAAAAGTTGGGGAATATGTAGACTTTTTTCTTCAGGACTTTGTCAAACAACTCCCCAGTTTCACTCGTGACACCAGTGATTTTCTTTCCAAAATATCCACAATTGTATGGGAAGATGATATGTGGCTTTTAACACTTGATGTTGAATCGCTGTACACCAGCATAGATCACGGAAAAGGCTGATCTGCTGTTCAACATTACCTTGCTAGTAGACCCATCCAATTTTACGAGCACAATAAGGTCATAGTGGGCCTTATTGAATGGTGCCTTTATAATAATTTCTTCTCCTTCGGTAAGGAGATTTATAGGCAACTGAGAGGCGTAGCGATGGGGGCCTGCTTCTCTCCCAGCTATGCGTGCTTGCACGTTGGCTGGTGGGAGGAGCAGGTCCTCAGGGTCCGCCACAAAACTTGGATGGAGGGCCACGTTAAATGCTACTTGAGGTACATCGATGATGTCTTCATCATTTGGAAGGGCAGCAGTGAGGAAGCGTTGGCATTTATCCATGACATAAATGACAACTCATTCAATTTCAGGCAATGCTACCCTGCATGCAACCAGTATGCACCCTAGGCACACTATCTCTGGAATCCCTTTTGGGGAAATTCTCAGGTTGAAGAGGATCTGCAGCTCTCCATCTGATTTCAATACCTGCTTGGAAGAACTATTACATAGATTGAGAGCTAGGGGTTATTCCGAGCAGATATTGAATGCTGCAGTAACTAAATCCCTCTCTAGGTCTAGGGAGAGCCTCTTTTCTGTCTCTGTACCTACAATAGAACGCTCTTTAGAAGTGGAATTCCAACCCGAGTGCCCTCGTCTCATTACTACTTACAGTAGGGAAGAAAGAAAAATCAGGTCAATTCTTAATAAACATTGGCCGATTATAATGAGTGACCATATCCTAAACACCAGGTTACCCTCCACCCCTACCATAACCTATAGGCGAGCTAAAACTACGGGCAACTATTTGGACAGAGCAGCTCCTGAATTGAAAACTAAAGTGCCGTGGCTACGCCCTTCCAGAGGTTTCTTTAAATGCTCAAGTTGTAGGGCCTGTAAATTTGGAATTTCCACTACACACTACTACACCCCGTTTAGCACAGTTGCCAAAACCATCAATGGCAACTAGAACTGTAAAACAGATTATGCTGTGTATGTCCTGGCGTGCACCTGTGGACTTAGATATGTTGGCAGCACTAAGCTCCAGGTGCACGCCAGAATACTACAGCATTTACGGGCTATATTGCACAGCGACCCTACTTACCCGGTCGCCCGGCATTTCAAGCGGGTCCATAACAAAGATTTAAAATGCCTCAGCTACTTCATAATTGGGGCTGTACCCAGCTTGAATAGAGGGGGTGACCGTGAGGCAGAACTAAGAAAACTTGAGTCTAGGTTCATATTGGAACTCGATAGTCGTTGGCCCAATGGGCTCAACAACATTGAGGAAATGCATCACTTCCTGTAAGGTATTAAACATATTTGGATTGCATTCTGTTGTTCTTGCCCGTATTATACACGTACTTCTAGTTAGGTTCCCTATTAGAAGTACCTTGTGGTCCCTTTATCTTCTGTCCCATGATCTGCTTTTACAACTAGTGTAGTTTTACATCATACTCACTCATGGTGACATACTCTGCGCACTTTGTTCTGTCTATGTAATACCATTCAATTTTTAGTGTATTTATTTAATCCTATTTATTGATTGTAATGTTAGAGTTCCATTAGATTATTTCAAAGGCTTAACATACAGTGGATTGTCTTTATAATATACAGGACTCTGATGTACATATATTCTCTGCACATTTGTAAATACATGGAAATGAGGTTTTGCATTTGACATGTAAATAGTAGGTGCACCTATGGAGATATGTGGGCAGTCTACCTTGTATATATGGGTTCGTGGGATGGGGGGGTTATATAGTGTTCACTTTGGTGTAACATATGTTGGTGTTCGTCTGGTGGGGCCCCACTCTTTTTGGTCTCTCACCTTTAGTCTGGTCATTTGAATGTGCATTTTATTTTCCTACTAGTATTATACATTTGTTTGGTGTATATTCTTTCTAGTATTTTTGGTTAGATGTGTATGTGGGTACAAAGAGTGTATATATATGAAATATGGTCTTATTTATACATATTGTCATTTTTAGCTTCTTAGATAATTACCCCTTCCCTTCTTCTCCTTACTTGGAACCCTTTGAAAGAACTCACAATAGTATAGGATTTGTCTAATGAATTTAATCACATCAATTGTTATATAAAATATAAGTCTGTTCCAATAGGAGTTTGCAATGTTCCCGCACTTTTTGCACTTTAGATTCTCATCACTTATGCACTTTTTTATATGCACTTTAATATGATCGCTGCTATATGGTACAAATTTGCATATTTGCACAACATTGGTATATATGTCATTTATATTTTTACCATGAGAACTGGTGTTTCGATGTATCTACATCCGAAAAATTATTTTTACACTATGTAGTAATTCTGGGATTTAACCAGTCAGAACTTTTGTGTATACCAGCATTTGTAAATAACATTGTATCAGCGATTAGTGTTTTTTCACTGTTTACTCATTATCACGTGATTTTGGTGGACGCCTCCAGGAGGCGGTGTCAGTTTCACTGCATACACCTATAAAAAAGCATAATGTTTTGAAACATGTTGTAGCGTGATCAAGGGCTTTCCGCCCGAAACGCGTCGCTGGTTCTGTTCAGAATAAATTCCATCTTGCTGACTTTTGATGGTCCGGTCCTCTTTCTTTGCTGGCGTGGAGGCGGTGTCTGCGAGCGCAGAGCAAGTTGCTGAGGAATCCCTGGTCTCATATATATATATATATATATATATATATATATATTACACAAAGAGTTGCCCCTGGTGAGATGCACTCATCGGCTGGTTGATACTCACCTGGAAACAGCGATAGGGAGTCCTTAACTCTGCCAAAACATGCCTGACGTGCAACGCAGGAATGCGCGGCGCGTTTCAGGCCACTGCCCTCATCAGAGGCTTCATGTGGTGCAAATGACACTGTGCTCCAAATATCCCTTCTTATATCGCCGTACTTCCGAAAACACGGACAGCAATTGCCGTGATTCCTGGGTAATGTCGTGCAGACCAATTCAACCCCAGTGGGCTGTCATCGCCACGCTTACCTGAGAAACAATCACTGGCGAAGACTCCCATCTCACGGCCACCAAGTTCAACTGAGTCCAGCTGTGCCACATCACAACCACCCAAATATATTACAAATCTGGCCACATATAGGATACACAATGACATGTTGAGGATCTGGTTCCTTTCTGATCTTTGTATTTACTGTTGCACAGGGCATCTCAGTGAATTATAGTGCCTCTTTAGTCAATACAAGATATGTGGAAGTGTTTATAGTATACCTTTTTCTACTTGTATGACTTTATATCCACTTAATGCTGTATTGTTCAACTATGACTGTTATGAATCCTTTCATGTACATCTTGTAAACGTTATCACATAACATGTAAAGTGGTCTGATACCTTCGGGTCTAGCTAGCGTTATATAAAACTCAAAAATAATCATGATAAACTCTTAGCCCCTCTTTATCACATCCATTACATTCCAAACCCCAGGGTATTAGTATTTAGTGAGTGCAATAATAGCACTGAGTATCTGAGGCACATAAAAGAGGTATAGGAGTTGACTCCGAGTCCTCCTAACTCCACTTCAGGTTCCCAAACTTGGTGAATGGTTTCAGTTGAATACTGAATTTGACTTGTTCTTTAGTGGGGCATAGAGAACCAGAAATAGACCACTGGTTTGACATCTACATTGCTGTGATCATAATTTTTTTAACTGACCCCAACACAGAAAGCCATTAGATAGTTTACCGCCTTTCCAATCCACCTCAGCCATCCTACTGTGGGGTTGCATATACTGCAAGCACGGTGGAGGCTCTAACTGCATTGTTTTCTTCTGCATGGCGAGAAGGTAAGCTTTGCAGCTTCTGTCAAGAGAATGTTGTTGCCTCTCACTTAATGACGGATGCAACTAACCTTGTACCTCCGTAATGGCGCCAAAATGGGGCACATTGTCCTCTTCATTTTTCATGTCATCCTGAGAGAGAGAGCAGCATATGCTTCCATCTGACTCCACATGCAATGTAGCCGAACCAGCCAGAACCATTTGAAAGTTTAGTTTGCTGCAAGATACTGTGGCGCAAATGCCTGGTAGACTATGTAATTAATAAAGAGCAGTTTTCATCAATCATCGTCCAGGAGAAGCAAAGAGCTGGAGTGGAGAGGATGTGGCGCAGCGGCCAGATATTCTGACTCGAGAGCTGGGGATCCTGATTCGAGTCTTGGCGGTGCCGCACAACATCCTGTGATTCTTTGCCAATCACTTAATCTCTCTAGATGGTAAACTGTTATATAAATATGCTGCAATAGTAAAAGGCATGTGAATGTTAACAGTGTTCCGGTGGTGGGAAACTGATAAGTAGCAGTCGAGGAACAAGCATTGGTAAATGAAGGAAAATATGCTACAGCCAATAGAAATGGAGGAAAGGTAAGCGGCACGCACAGGAACCAATGAGAAGCCAGGAAAGAGAGGAGGCTGGATGTACGTCCCTTTTAAGTTTATCTTAAAAACAAGCAAAACTTTAAAAACAATAATGTAGTGACGGCCATGTTCTCTCACGCAAGTGCTGCTTTTGTGCAGCCTATGGCGTTGCGCAGACCACACTGTTTGTTGTTTGTGGTGAATTGTGCTGACAGCATGTGTAACGCGTTAGCACACTTGCACACGTTTTGATTACTGGAAGGGTACACGGAAACGTGATGATTGCTTCCATGCACACTCATTCATATCAGATAGGCAGGCACACGCTCCACTTGGAAAGATCTTTTCTGATTTCCGAATTTGGACGGATTTTCCCCATGGTCCAGGCAGTGGCCCAGAAATAGCTTGAGGTCAGGCGTGCAAGTAAAGCATTAGAAAGGTACTCAGTAAATGGTTGCAGATGAAGCAAGAGACTGCTGACTATCTTCGCTGGGAAGTATTTGTATGATTTCGAAAGCGCCTTAGACCAAAAGTCATCAAAGCGCCTTGTTTTTTGGAAATAGTTCACAGAATTCCTTCTTTAACAAGGAAAATAGGGAGGGGCAAGACTGAAGTCTGTCAGTAAACAAGACAGTCTCTGAAAGGCGATTCCACATTTTTCGTTTTATGAGCGACAGCTCATCAGGTTTTGGCATGTGCAGCTGAGGAATCAAGTTCATTAAAATGCTTGAAGCAGTGTTTGTTTTCTTACATGTTTCTAGTTCATTTGAAAAGGGTTGCCTTATTTTAATTTGTGAAAATCCCTTTCAGGCGGGCACTGCAACAGTGGGCATCCATACCAATTTAGAAGCTGTTTTTTATTGGTCTTGCAGATGCAATACATCCGGGCAAACTGAGGTAACTTTCCTTCTGGCAGACTTCACCTAAGATGGCAAGATGCATTGTGTTGCAGCACTTCTATAGTGCCTAATAACCTTAATGAGGCACTTGAACGCATCCAGTTAGATGAGTAAGAGGGTTCGTGGCTTATCTTACTTTGTTTGGTAAAGTTTGGGTTTACATTATGGCCTATGTATGAAGAATTTTATTGTAATGGTTTTCGCTCTGACGGTTGCCTGCCTTCTCTGCTTGCACCCATCTCCACAAGGCTAGTTTGATATGCTTCAATGGTGGGACTTGGTGGAAGAGCAGGTGATGACTTCTTAAAGTCACTAATTAAACCAGCATTGGCAACGCTGACTGGTCTGACTTATAATTTGATATCTGATTAAAACATTAACAGTATCTGCTGCGCTGAAAAGAAAATACAGCAAGTGATTGCTTTCTGAATAAAATAGGCGTCGATGAGATAAACAATTTAGTGTATGATGAGTCAGATTATTTTTGAGATGTAAAGTGGCTCTGTGCTTTTAATAGTGATCACTCCATAGAAGGAGAAGTGAGACACCAAACATCCAATACTGTGAAGTTGAACAAAAATATTCCTCTGGATGGAGCCAGAACCTATTCTCTGTATATTTTAAAGAATTGGTAGCAATAGGCATGGCAGACACTGATGTGTAAAGCCAGACCTAAAAATGGATGTTTAGATGGGCAGTAAAGAGTGCTGAATTAATATATTATAGTACTGATACAGATATGTTAGGTTGATTTAAGTAAATACAATTTAAGATAAGTGTACTGTATTGCAAATTTGGCTAGCTTTGAAAAAGGTTGGTGAGCCCTGTTCTCTCCTTACTTTTGTCCCTTATGATTTAATCCAGAACCACTTGGGGAACTCTTGCAAGGGTATTGTTCTCCATGGCCAAAGCAATAATTTATTTTTGGGACTGTTGTATGAGGATGCCATATTTAAATATTTTGCAGATTTGTAGCGGAATTTGATTTGCACGTTGGAAGCGATGGCTTCTTAGATTTTTTGGACACAACAGCCTCAGAACATGGGATGCAAAAACCCTGGATGTGTCCTCCACCTTGTGCAGGACCTTTGGGTTTATTTACAAACACATATAAGATACTGAATGAGGTGTGTTAATTCGGACCCAGTGTGATATTTCATTTATGTCCAGAAAAGATGGGATTGATAATAACTTTGGAAGAGAGACTTTAGCTTTATATGGCTCTAACTTGAGGCAAATTCTGTTCGATTGCATGCGTAGGCTTTACTGGCCTTCTACCAGAGTGAAGACATATCTTCCCGATGGGTACTGCAGATACCCGGCAGGAGCAATGTTTTTTTTGTTCTTACAGTATAACAAAAGAGAAGGGTCTCTTGGAGGAATCACCAATCAGACCAATCACACTCCAATGTATCATCTATCGGAGGCTACTCACCCAGTCTTGAAAGGACCCAAACGGCAATTAAATAAAATCTGTTTAATGAGGCATCGAGTTGAAAAGGATGGTACAATAAGTGAAATTCATGTAGTTAAAACACTCCAAGTAATATCCTAAAAGTAATTTACATACTAATTAAAAAACACATTCCATACATATACATTTGTCATTTAAGAAACCGTTAATTTGAAGAAATCAATACGGGAAAAGTGCCAAAATATCACAGATTATTCAGTGTTCCTCAAATTTAACAAAACCACAGATTCAGTGGAAGAACAGTATGAAGCCACCATGTTCAGGACAACAGTATAAATCTCTCTCCAAGTGATTCTGCAGTGTTCACCAAAATTCTATGGTTGTTGCTATGGATCTGATTGACACTGTTGACCGTCACAGATGTGGCCAAAAACACATGAAACTTTTATTTAACTGGTTGCTCCCATGAATACAGATTTTATTTAATTGCCGTTTGGTCCCTTTCAAGACTGTGAGTGAGCAGCCTCTAACCGATGATACAGTGGAGTGTGATTGGTTTGGGATGTGATTCCTCCAAGAGATCCTTCTCTTTTGGTATAATGTTGGTTCAAGGAACCCTGTATCTTGGAGAGTGGGACCTCTCTTTTTTTGTTGTTGTTGACAATTTGTTCTTTTCTTAACCTGTCCCAGATCTTGTGTATTGTGGGTACAGATTGGCCATGATTTTAAATAGGGTGTTAGGATTTGGCCATCCTTTTTGTGCCAAGATGTGGTTTGAGCTGTGCACATCCCTGGCGCTATGGCACACCGACATTTTCTGTTTGTATTTTTGGAATTCATGCATGTCTCATGCCAGAGAGATTGCTCACAGATTGGTCAGAATGACTGAAAGCCTAAAACCGGCCTTCCCAACTACGTTACTATCAGCTTCCTATCGAGAACTGTGGCTTGGGAAGGTGAGTTGTTCATACACTAAGGGTACATTCCAACAGAATACAGCAAACTGAAAGGAAGCTTAATTTTTTTTTCATATAGTATGGTGAATTCTGATGGAAAAAAATGTCTAGTATCGCCTTTTGTTTCTCCCTCTTCCGGATCATAATGGTGGCAACACTGGGGACAACTTATTTCCATGCTCTCGTTTTAGTTTATAGCAAGAGAATTTAATTCTGTCCATTTAGTGTACGTGTGCCAAGCTGTGTCTGGGGAGCGAGTGCGAGTGGCATAAAGTGCCAAACTTAGACCAGTCGTGTCACTGTGTCACTGTGTCACTGCGTGTGTCACTGTCGTTCACACGCTGAGGCCTGCCTTTTTTAGGGAACATTGGTGATAGAGGTCCCCGGTTTCAGCAGGTGCAAGCGCCACACTCTCTCTCTCTCTCCCTCTCCCTCTCTCTCTCTCTCTCCCTCTCCCCCTCTCTCTCTCTCTCTCTCT